>NC_057724.1:55719432-55812543 GCF_004010195.1 Chiloscyllium plagiosum
CAGAAGTGCTTCACAGGAGGCTCCCAAGCACTGAGGATGTCACCTAGACAGGGGACGAAACGTCTGCAACACAAATTCCCAGCTCGGCGAACAGAACCACAACAACGAGCACCCGAGCTACAAATCTTCTCACAAACTTTGATCTGAATCTATATAGATCAATGTTTAGTAAAATCAGCTTACAGATTTAACACGTCCACCCAGATTCCTGTGATTAATTTTTTTTAAAGTCAAGGAACAAGCAAAAATTACTAATCTGTTTCAATTTTTATTTGTGACTGCTCGAAACTATGTTGCTTAAAATGTATTAGACTGGATCAATTCAATATTAAATATTAATTAACATGCTACTTTATGTACCTCCCACAACTGCATATATTTTCGGCTGAATGGGAATAACATTTTCTCATCTCAATATAATTGCATTCATCTAAAAGTCATAGATCACTGTGACATAAAGAAATGGTTTCTGTTTCACAACCCAGATTATCATGCTTGACAGGAAATTACATTTTAAATTTTATGTCATACCTTCCTATTCAAGGAGAAGCCTTCCCTGGTATTCTATTTGTGTCATAAGTTCATTGAAGCAACTGTTTTTGAAGATATTCTGTACTCATAAAGATGACAATTATCAAGCTGGTTACTTCAGCATGAACAACTGTCAGGTCAGATATAGATGGGTTCACTCCTCTATTCTATGTTACTGCTAACTTCAGAAAACTACCAAGCAGCAATAACGTTTCTAGTAAAAAAATAGCCACTCTTAAGGTGCATCTGATTGTAATTTATTTTAATTTGTGCTATTCATCATTTATATATAAATGAACTGGATGTGAACATAGGCAGTATAGTTAGTAAGTTTACAGATGGCACCAAAATTGGTGGTATAGTGGACAGCAAAAAAGGTTACCTCAGAGTACAATGGGATCTTGACCAGATGGACCAATGGACTGAGGAGTGGAAGATGGGGTTTAATTTAGATGAGGTGCTGCATTTTGGAAAGGCAAATCAGGGCAGGACTTATACACTTAATGGTAAGGTCCTGGGAGCGTTGCTGAACAAAGAGAGTTTGGAATGCAGGTTTATAGTTCCTTGAACGTGGAGTCACAGATAGATAGGATAGTGAAGAAGGCATTTGATGAATTCTGGTCTGCCTGCTATGGGAGGATGTTGTGAAACTTGAAAGGGTTCAGAAAAGATTTACAAGGATATTGCTCGGGTTGGAGAGTTTGAGCTATAGGGGGAGGATGAATAGGTTGAGGCTATTTTCCCTGGAATGTCAGCGGCTGAGGGGTAACCTTATAGAGGTTTATACAACCATGAAGGACATGGATAGGGTAAGTAGACAAGGTCTTTTTCCCAGGGTGGGGAAGTCCAAAACTAGAGGGTGAAAGGCATAAGATTTAAAAGAGACCTAAGCAGCAATGTTTTCCATACAGAGAGTAGTATATGCATGGAATGAGCTGCCAGAGGAAGTGGGGAGGCTGGTATAATTACAACATTTAAAAGGCAAGTGGATGCGTATAATAGGAAGGGTTCAGAGGGATATGGACCGAATGCTGGCAAATGGGACTAGATTTATTTAGGATATCTGGTTGGCATAGATGAGTTGACTGAAGGTTCTGTTACCCTGCTGTACGACTCTATGCTTCTGTGATTCTGAATTGTACAGTTTCATGTTGTATTTAAATTGCTAAGCAGCCAATAAGTATTGGGTTGAGTCAATTCATTTAGACATATCTCTATGACTATGCCTTTACAACCAGGATTGGCCTTTGCTGGCTATAAGCCCATATCCTATTCTTTATTTACCTGTTCATGAAGAATTCCTCTAGCAGAGTCATGAAATTCAAACCACTCCACGTGATGTAAAGAAATGGCTGAAGGCATTAGATACAGCAAAGACACTTGTAGTATACTAGCATACCATTAAAAACTTGAGTTCCAGGACTATTCACACATCTAGCTCAGCTAGTACAGCCACAACACTAGCATCTTCCCAACAATGTAGAAAATTGACCCTCCCCCCAAAAAAAATGTCAAATCACATCTGGCTCTCAATCATCAACAAACCGATGAATTGTTATCAACTTCTTTAGCAAGTACAATTTATTTGGAAATAACCTGTTTGTCAATGCTCAATTTTGATTTGATCAGGACCACTTGGCTCCAGATACAACTTTGGTAAAAAACATGGACAGAAGAATGGGTTCCATGTGTGTGCTGACAGTTTTGGGTCACAGACTGAAATGCACATAGCAGGCCATTTGAATGCTGACCCCATTTCCTTCACTGACCATGTATGTCTGCTGCTTCATGAGTTTATTCATATGGAAGATCACGCAACAACATTTTTCTTTAATCCTAACTAAAGCTAAATAACAGTTCATTTCCATATCTCCAATATTTGATTGCTTTCTATAGATGATGTTCCTTGGCTGCAGTGGCGCAAGAATTACTATGTTGTATGCAAACTTAAATTATAATATTGAAAACTGTCACAACACATGTAACATGACTTAGTAATTTCTTCTGTGGTCAACTTACTTGAAAATTAAGAATACAAGCAGGAATAGGCAATTCAGCCATTTGAGACTGCTCTACCATTCAATACAATCATGCCTGAACTCATCTTGGACTCACCTCCACTTTCCTGCTCGCTCTGCATCACCCTTTAACCCTTTACTAATTAAAAATCTGTCCATCTCCTCCTTAAATTTATTCAGTGCCTCACTGTCTGTTGTGACCTCAGGTTGGTGAAACAATAGATGGTCACACAATAGTTTATATTCTTTTTGGGCCTACAAATAAAACAAGGGATGACTTTCCAACCTTTCCAACCATCTACCACACCTGGAAATCACCATCATGGTAGAGTGTTTTCAACATGGAGATGATCAGTGATATATATCAACTTCCTCCAAGACTTTGTTCCAGAGCAGGCAGTGCCCTGTTTGTGCCTATGAAGATCAAAATGGATTTCTATACATCAGATCATCATCAAAGGGTCACAGGAGACATAACTGCATTAGCCAATTTTTGTAGATTACTCCAAGTTACTGTGCATTAATTGCCAGAACAAGTCAACATAATGTTGGTGTCACAAGTGCAGCAAGCCTAAGCTCTCAACTTTTACAGACTTGAAGAGTTTGTTAGCGTCCAAGAAATTTTACATAGAACTCAGTGCCTCTACATAAATAAAAAGGGGTGTCTTTCTTTAAGTATGAACACTGGCAAAAAATATGAAGGGTCATGCCACGTTATCTGGCAGCTTGCGTACCTTCTTTGTTGCCATGACTGGTCCCAGTTGGTTTCAACCTGGGGATAGGAATACCCTGAAAGTTAAGCTCACCAGTGAGGAGGGATAAGTGGGATCTCTTTGTAAATTCAACACCTCTTTCAGTTAGCCACAACAATGTTGATTCGAAAATGGCCCCTTCCCTCATGAATGCATTTTTTCAATCCAGATGTGTTTTAAATGGACTCAAAATAATCAGGTTTTCTAGTGGGGTTAAAAAAAGGTGGTGTTTATTAACTACTAAACTGGTAAAAAAAATAAAACAAGACACAACACACAAATTAGAAATGTGAATAACATAAAAAGGTAACATTTATAATTCAGACTCTAGGTTCCTTGAAAATGGTGAAATGTCGCAATCATTAAATTGAGTGAAACTAGTAGTGCTGATGTTGGCAGTGAAGCAGTTGTTTTTGAGATTCTTAATTCTGCAACAGCTGACAAACTCTCTTTCTGTTTCCTTTTTGACAGTGACTTCACTGGATCATCTAGCTTCCAATGCTCAGAACAAGAGGCAGTCTCTCTAACTGTAATTCAGGGATGTCTCATGGCTGTCCTTAAGCTATGACCTTTATAGCACTCTAGTCAGCATTAGTACATCAGCCACTAACACTCACAGACCAAGGATTGCAGTTAGCTTTTAACCCTTGTGTTTGTATAATCCTGCAACAATTAAATACAAACTTGTCTGCAGTTTGAGACAGACCACACAATAGATGGATGTCTGCTGAGAGGAGTAGTTAGCCATTTGTCATCAAAATAGTCATAGAATATCACAGTCTAGTTTGTTTTGAATTGCACATCTTTATTTGGAAGATTGTTTTCTGAAAATTCCCTTGGCATCTTTTCTGGTGAGACATTCATGGTTCCTCTCAGGGTTTTGCCTGTGAATTATACCCACCTTTTGTTTTGGCCTCTTTTTAAAAAAAACGTGTTGTAATTGTAAGTTCAAGATACTTGTAAATATTTGGATGTAGGTTTGCTCGCTGAGCTGAAAGGTTCATTTCCAGATGTTTCATTATCTTACTAGGTAACATCTTCAGTGAATTCCCTTTAAAATAAAAGCCAACAGTCAATTTGCCTTCCCCACTGAACATGGATGCTTTATGGATGTAGGTTTGCTCGCTGAGCTGGAAGTTTCATTTTTAGATGTTTCGTCAACATACTAGGTAACATCTTCAGTGAGCCTCCAGACGAAGCACTGCTGATGATTCTTGCTTTCTATTTATATGTTTGGGTTTCTTTGGGTTCTTGATATCATTTCTTGTGGTGATATCATTTCCTAAGGTGATGTCATTTCCGGTTCTTTTTCTCCAGCTGTAGTAAGTGGGGTCCAAGTCAATGTGTTTGTTGATAGATTTCCGGTTGGAATGCCATGCTTCTAGGAATTCTCGTGTGTATCTCTGTTTGGCTTGTCCTAGGATGGATGTGTTGTCCCAGTCAAAGCGGTGTTCTTCCTTATCGGTATGTAAGGATACCAGTGAGAGTGGATCATGTCTTTTTGTGGCTAATTGATGTTCATGTGTCCTGGTGGCTAGTTTTCTGCCTGTTTGTCCAATGTTTGTTACAGTTCTTGTGCGGTATTTTGTAAATGACATTAGTTTTGCTTGTTGTCTGTATATGGTCTTTAAAGTTCATTAGCTACTGTTTTAGTGTGTCGGTGGCTACCATGATGCCAAGGGGTCTGAGTAGTCTGACAGTCATTTCCGAGATGTCTTTGATGTAGGGGAGAGTGGCTAGGGTTTCTGGATGTGTTTTGTCTGCTTGTTTGGGTTTGTTGCTGAGAAATTGGCGGACTGTGTTCATTGGGTACCAATTCTTTTTGAAAACACGATATAGGTGATTTTCCTCTGCTCTGCGTAGTTCCTTTGTGCTGCAGTGTGTGCTGGCTCACTGAAATAATGTTCTGATGCAGCTTCATTTGTGGGTTTTGGGATGATTGCTTCTGTAGTTCAATATTTGGTCTGTATGTGTTGTTTTTCTGTAGACGCTGGTTTGAAGTTCCCCATTGGCTGTTCGCTCTACTGCAACATCTAGGAATGGCAGTTTGTTGTTGTTTTCCTCCTCTTTAGTGAATTTTATGCCAGTAAGGGTTTAATTGATGGTCTTGAAGTGAGTAACTGAGGGTTACGATCCATTGTATCCTATCTCATCCTATGGTGAGCAGTTTTGGTCTCCTTGTTTAAGGAAAGATTATTTCTCTGGAAGGTTTAGAGAAGGTTTACTGAGATGATCCCTGGATTGGAGGGATTGTCTTATGAGCAAAGGTTAAACAAGTTGGGACTCTACTCATTGAAATTTAGAAGAATGAGAGGTAAACTCATTGAGACGTGTACGATTCTTTAGGGGTTTGATAGGGTAAATGCTGAGGGGATATTTTCCCTCATGGGAGAGTTGAGGACCAAAGGAACAGTCTCAGAATAAAAGGGCACCAATTTAAGATTGAGAGGAGGAGGAATTTCTTCTCTCAGAACATTGTGAGTATTTGGAACTCCTTGCCACAGAGTGCTGAGGGCACAGAGTCTTTGTATAGATTCAAGGCTGAGATAGATTATGATCTGTAGGGGAATCAAGGATTGTAGGGAAAGGGCAAGAACATGGATGTGAGGTCTGTCTTTTCAAGGAAACTGAATGACTACTACCATTCCTATTTCTTATGGTCTTAAAGGACCAATTTCTCAGGGAGCAGAGGCCTCCAGATAATCACAAAGCACTCAGCATACAGCAAGAAGATACAGAAATTACAGAAGTTCATTCTAGATAAGTTTCTTCTGAACATTCTTAACAACTCTCTTGAACCTCAGTAAAGAATGTTGCTAGAGGATGTTGTTTTTCAGTACAGAGGCATAGGTTTTTTAAAATATATTTTTATTGAAAAAATAGATTTTTAAAATATTACAACAAATACAAAACAATACAGTTCAAAGCAGTACAAAGAGAGAACACAAAAGAAGTAAACAAAACTCAATCTGTCCTCATGTACAAATATATAAATATATATAGAAAAATATATTATAAAAAAACCCAACCGAATACTTAACTAAATAAATAATAACCAACAACAAACTAATAGATTGTAATAAATCAACTCAGCCAAACAAGACACTCATACATTCGCAGTTCCTCCTCCCTGAATAGTGGACTTGTAAAACATAATTGTTACGACTATATAAAAGCCCTTATTGGTGTGGCAGATAAATCTGTGCCATGTCTTATAGAAATTTTCAGTGTACCATACTTGTGAGAAAATCCAAGGGGATATGCTCCAAAACAATCTTCCGTCAACCTGACAGGCCTGGGGAATTTTCAGACACCCAACCTAACAAGATATTCTTTCTTGCGCAGAAAATGAGGATATTGAAAAGTCTTTTCTTCTGCACATCTGCAGGGAACATACTGGGCAGGCCAAGAAGAAGAGAGATCGGGTCCTTCTCCACTCTTACACCCAAAATCCCCTCCATTGCACCTGCCACAGCACTCCAGTATGTTTGAAACCTACCTCAGGACCAGAGACAATGGGTAAGAGTGCCTGTATAATCTTTGCATTTGGGACATGTTGAAGATACCGCTGATTTAAATTTTGACAAACAATCCAAAGCCAAGTGGACCCTGTGGAGAATCTTCAACTGTAAAGCATGGGTCCTATTGCAAATTGATATCTTTCTCACGTTAGAGTATTCTTTAAAGGCTTAATTTTCCAGTTCCCATTTTGTCATTATAATATTACGGTGAATTATGAGGCAAGTGCTAAGCATTCTGAAAAGAAGCAATTATGAAAAAAGAGCGAATTGAAATCCTTTTACTAATATTAATAAGTTCATACAACTTCATTCAGTTCTTTAACTACAGTGATAAGAAGTATTGACTGTGTGTCTTTGCAATGAAGGATACTGACCCTAATTAACATGAAGGGTTATAATGAAGAATATAATATGAAGAAATATAATGCATCTGATGAGAAATGGGCATCCATGTGTTCTGTTCTTTAACATGGATTTTGAAATATTAGTCCCTTAACTTCAATGCTAGTGACATCCTGATAGTAGACATTAAGTGTCGTATGTCTGTTGTGGTCTGAATTGCTGTGCAGGTTCCCAGTACACTTCCTACTAGCAGTGGCACAGCAGCAGTGGCTGGCGTAATGGAGCAGACTGCCTGCCAACGTTCCCAATTAGCTGGTAAATGGCAAAGAGAATTTAAGGCAGGAAGCTGGGAACAACAGAAAAAAAGGGATATGGAGCAATTAAATTTACACAGTCAGAGAGTTGTTGCTTGCTCAGGTTCTCTTTCTTGTACTCTAACTAATCAACATTACTGGGATGATAGGTCATTTTTCTGTGCCACTTCTGTTCTAAATGGCTTTAGGAAAAAAACACTTTGGACAGCAATGGTTTTTTTTTAACAATGGTAGCTTTTAGCAGAAATGTATTGATGTGCTAAATTGTGAAACTTGAGACATTTCCTGTTGTTGTCTTTGATTGATCTTCATTCACCATTGTGACAGATAGTAATTGTGTGTGAAAAACTGTCAAAATAACTTTAACTTTACAAAAAAAATTCATTTTACAGTTCTGAAATGCTCAATTCTTTTTTGTTTCTTGAGAACAATTAAATGATGATTTGTTTTCAGACATAAGTACGCGATCCAAAGTATTTGATGTTATTGCATTGCCAAGCGTATTAAAAAAGACTCTCATCCTCCACCTTGTAATTTCTATCTTATGTTTAATACAGATTCACGTAATGTTTATATTTTACTGCCATTTAAAAAAAATTCTGCATTTCTCAGCCTTCCTCATCACTCCCTAATCCCCAACATTCTTTACCTGTAAACATTATGAGGAATCGACAGTATATGCCTTAAAATTTTTTATTGTATTATGTGCTCACAGGACAGGGAACCATTCAACACACTTGTGCAAGGCTGTTCATTACTCAGTATTGTGCCTAATGTTGACTATGGATTCCTTAATGTGTAAATCACTCACATGGTTGCTGTGGCAACTGTTCTGGCTGCTACCATAGTCATCCATCTCCCATTGAATGTGTTAGAATAAAGCATTCTAAAATCAGCTCAGTTTCCTTTATCCTACAAAACAAATAAAAAGCTTTGCACTTGCTGACATAATTTTGTTGAAATAGCTCAACATTCAACAACTACGATTGCTATAAAAATGTCTCAATGCACTAATTGGAGTTTAAGGAAGAAAATCAACACTGAGCCAATAAAGGAGGAAGTAGGAGGTTTGAATAGAACCTAGTCAAGAGAAAGGTTTAAAAAAAGGCATCGGAGGGAGTGAAAAGATGGTGGGCTTTCTTGTGAGAATTCAGGAATGAAGGGCCTAAAAAGCTGAAGGAGCAGAAAAGCTGGGAGAGGATGCTGGAGTCAGAGGAATACCGAGATCAGGAAGATCGGGATGTGGTATTGGAGTAAATATAAATTTAAAAAATAGTGTAGGTTGAGCTTGAAAGGTTGGCTGGGAAAACATAAAATAATTGAGTATACAGAAAGTATACAAAAATAATATAAAAAGTCTCACGACACGTTAGCCCAGAAGACTAGAAGTTTGGAAACCTGTTTCGAACACATTGTTCAGAATTACAAGCATGTTAGAAGTATGAAATTCTCTCCCACAAAAAGCAATGGATGCTAGTTTGTTTAATCATTTTAACCTGAGATTGATAGATTTTTGATTGCTAAAGGCATTAAGGATGTAAATCTGCGATAGGTGAATGGCACTAAGATGTGAATCAATCATGATTTAATTGAAAAGGGAATTAGGCTTGAGCTGCTGACTTCTACTGCTGTTCATAACTTGCTAAATTCTCCTTAAATACATTATATTATAACATTTAAGTGGTGATTTAAGATCACTTTCACAAGTCAATATGTTCCGTCAGAATGACAAGTTACAATGTTGATTGCGATGGGAAATCAGCTTTTTATAACTAAAGCTATAGTTAAGCCCAATTTTTCTATAAAACAAAGAATACTTCACCTTCAAATGTTTGATTTGAATTACATAGCATTCATGTAGAAAACACAGGTCATGGGAATTATCCACAGAACTTTATCAGTTGGCTGCCAGATGCTGAGCCAACATGGGACCCATGTGTTCCCATGACCCGAGCTTCACATAAATCCATATAAGAAACTGAGACATTCTGGGTGACTTACTAGTTTACTAAACACTCTCATTAATAATGGGCTACAAAACGTTTCAGTGACTCAGAACAACTATTTTTTATCTGTCTTCACTGCAGGAGACACAAAATGCATCACTGGAATAGTAGAAAATCAAGACGGAGCCAGTAACTTAAAACAATACACACTATTAAAGAAAACATTCTAGCAAAACTAATAGGACGAAAATCTGACAAATCCCCTAGCCCTGATGGCCTGAATTCTTGGGTCTTGAAAAAAAAGTGGTTGTACAGATAATGATGTATTAGCTGTAATCTTGCAAAAATCCCTGGAATCTGGAAAGGCCTCAGAAGATTTGAAAACTGCAAATGTAACACCAGTTTCTGTGTTATATGGCTCTATGACTCTATAAAGGGAGGATATAGAAAACAGGAAACTATAAATCAATTAGTCTGACATCTTTCATTGAAGAATGCTATTGATATTAAGGAACTAATAACATGACATTTAGAAAACCCATAATTCAATCAGGCAGAGTTTTATGAAAGGGAAATTGTGTTTCATGAATTTATTTTTTTCTTCTTTTGAGGATGAAACATGCAATTAGATAGAAGGGAACCAGTGGATGTGGTGTATTTAGATATCTAAAAGGCAAACAGTAATGTTTCACATGAAAGATTACTATACAAATAAGAACACATGCTGTTGGTGGTCATATACCAGCATGAATAGAGGATTGACAAAGTGGTAGTTAACAGAAAATTTGGATTGATGGGGTCATTTTCAATTTGATAACTAGCAGTCTGCATATTTGGTCCTTCAACTGTTTACAATCTGTTTAATGACTTGGATGAAAGGCCAAACTACATTACAGCCAAATTTATTGATCATGTACAGATAAGTAAGAATGTACAAATAGCAGGATTTTCACAGAGTTGGGAAGACACCAGGGATCTTTAAAATTAGCGAATGAGATGTGGGGATGGAAGTCCTCTCTTCACTTTGGAAAAGATGCAATTTTTGATGGCAAGGAGATGGAGTAGGTCTGAATCACACAAGGAGAAGAATTGAACTCAAAGGTTCACTTCAATCTGGTGCTGATATTGGCTGTTTCAAGGGCCTTAACCCACAGTACTAGTTTCACAAATTTATGGTGACATAAGTAGATAAAATCTGTTAATGATCTGAAGTCTTTAAGTGGTTATTAATTGGCGATAGAGCAGGAAGGTGGAGTCTGGGCCTTGGAACAGGGGTCATCAGTCTTTGGAATTCTCTTCCCCAACAAACAGTCAAACCTGGATCATTGAATATATTGAAGAGTGAGTTACACAAATTCTTGATCTGCACTTAAGGGAGTCATGGATGATGGGGATTGGAATTGGGACTTTTGCTGGGGAGACTGCCAGGTAGCAAGCATGTATTAAGGTAAAATCAGATCAGTGAGCTTATTGATACATGTTCAAGTGGTGAATTGACCTAATCCTGCTCCTATTTTTCTTATCATTGTAATGTATGATTCCATCACAATGATATGATTCATAAAGCATGTTAACTTAAAATGTTAATGTTTACCATTCATGGGAGTGTTATCACATATGGATCATTATTTAACATTAGCTCTTGAACAATCTGTGAAACAGTACTATTGATGGGGTTAAGAACAGAAACATTTATGACCTTTTCAAGCAGCGGTTGATGTATAGAAAACTGCAAGTGATGAGAGTAGTAAGAAGAGAGGTACATCACCTTGCTTTCCTCCCTATGAAACCCTCCTGACAAAAAAGTAATGATTTATAAATATCCTCTGTGCAGGTTTTTAAAAAAATTCTTGTGGACTTCAATGTCCTTATAAAAATGATTGTTTCTAATGCATCGTGGGAGCAAAAAATGGTGTTGATTGATGCAAGTAAGAAAGGATATCTTCACATATCAATTATCTTTGCATTATTCTTTGAAACTTTTTATGCAGCAAAGTAATGGAGAGTTGCTGTGCTGTGACAGGAGCACATTTGCTCGCTGGTATATTTTAACCCTCTGTTGTTGATTTATCCCTTTGCACGTTGTCAGTGTGGTCTATCGAAGTCAAACTATCATCAGTAACTGGCTTGGAACACTTCCTTTAATATAAATATATGTGATTGTCATAAATGCTTTCAAAGCTAAGTGGTGATTTAATGAGCACCTACCAGATTTCAAGCAAAAAATGCAACAAGGCTACAGAAAGTGCAGGCTCAATTTAATACTAAACTCTCCTGAGTAATTCTATATTGTTAACATGCACAATCCAGAATCTATCAAATCAAATCCGCAAGGATTTCCTAAACTGGAAGCACCACCAAATCTTGAAGAAATGAAAGTGGATCTACAGACAAATGAAATTCGACAAAGACGTGTGACCAAAGCATAGATCGTGGTTGGAAAGAGTGCAGCAGATGCAGCAACTTCCCAATAGCCGTGATACATTGTGTATTCTTCAGCATAGACAAGACCATCCACATCTTAAACAGTCAAAGACTAACCCACTCAGATCTCAGAAAGGAGGGCAGTCATCAATGACAAGAGACAGTGAACATTCATTGGAGGGAGCAGATGGAATCCCCTGTTCAAATTTTGACGTACAGCAGAGAAGCACTTTTGCACTGATACATCTTCCTCATCTGGAAGTAGCAGAACATGAAACACCATAATTGTGGCCATTTCAAGAGCGGGGATAAGAGTAAATGGGATAAATACAGAGGTGACTTCCAGCTGTCTGCTATGGGGAAAGGCAATGCAAAAATTCTCAATTGCTTTCCCCCAGTAGCTGAAGAGCTCCTCCCAGAATCGCAATGTGGAATCTGCCATCAAGTAACACAATGGATATAATCTTCACAGCCGAATAAATCCAAGAGAATTGCAGAGAATAATGGCAACCTTCTTCAACCTCACAAAGCTCTTTGATTCTGTCAATCAAGGGGGATTCTGGGACATCCTCTTCAAAACTGGCTCTCTACAGAAATTTATCACCATTCTCTGGCTGCTAAGTAAGAATATACAATCTGTGAGTTCATAGACCTGATTTGTGAGCAAAACAAGGCTGTGCCTTGTAGCTATTCTCTTCTCCATCTTCCTCACTGTAACACTCTACCCCATATCCATGAAGTTTCCTGCTGGAGTGGACCTTCTCTATGGAACAAGCAGGGAGCTGATCAACCTGCATTGGCTGCCATTTTGAACCTGGACCACTCCAATATTTTGGATAATGCTGTGTATGTGCACACTCAAAGGCTGAGCTCCAAACTATCATTGATGCATTCACGTAGATGTATGAGAGAATTGGTCTGAGGCAAACGATCTACAAAACAAAGGTCCTCTACCAGTACCTGCCCCAGCTGTGAGCACTGCACGCCGACTGTCATAATCCATGGTGAGGTACTGATCAATTCCCGTACCTAGGGAGCTTCTTTTCAGTGAGGGCAGGCATTGACGATGAAGTTTAACATTGTCCCCAGGAGCAGAGTGTTTAAATAACAATGACTTTGAACATAGCACCAAACTCAAACAGTAGAATTACCTGCCCTCTGTTTCTGAGACATGGGGCTGAATTTTCCAATTTTTTTTTACTTTTTTCTGGTGAGAGTCATGGTAGCCAGTTTCCATATGAGGAATCCTACAGCGAGGGAGATGCAAGACTTTAACTGCCAGCTATGCACCTGTTCAGAAACTGAAGGTCAGGAAGTGCTCCTCATGTACTTCTTCCCTTTTATTACTGAGGACTTGATCCACAAGGAAAGGCTCAGATCTCAATTTGCTGATAGGATCCTGAAAGGTTCTTTTGGATAGGCTGGTAGAAAGGGGGGCATCCTTTGTCCAACTGACCACCAAAGCAAGGCATGCCACCAGATACAGTGAACCAGAACCCAGTTAGTGGCCTGGGTCAGTGCTGTGACCTGAGTGAAGGGCAATGCTTAGCAGTGTAGGAAGTCAAACTATTAGCTCTGTGAGAGTAAATGCCACTGTTTTCTCTCTGCTACCTCACACCCACAAGGTCACCACTCAGGCTAACTCTGCAACAGCACATGCCTCTCACCAAGGCTCATGCACTACAATGCCCACAAGATGGCTCTCACCCTCCTGTGTGGTGGCAGCTATTTTGTATCATTATTTTCAGACTGAAGATAGTAAGGTTAAGTTTTTTTTTAGCAGTCACTTGATGCTCCACCTAAGATGTATGATTCTTCCCATCGTCATGTACCCTTTTATTTTGCTGTCTCCAAGTCCCTGTTGACCTCTCTCCATTTCCATTCTTTCACTTTACATAACCGATAATATCCACAACTTACCCCCAGGGCCCTCATGGCTGTGTGACTTGCATCCACAGCAACTGAGGCACTGGTTACTGTCAATCAGCTGGATTTGGTGGGCCATATTATTCAAATATTTCACACAGAGTATGGTAGATGTACTAAATAGATACTTTGTTTCTGTCTTTACCAAATTGGCACATGTTGATGATGAGAAGCCCTGATGAAGGGCTTTTGTCCGAAATTTCAATTTTCCTGCTCCTCTGATGATGCCTGACCTGCTGTGTTTTTCCAGCACCATTCGAATCTAGACTTTGATTTCCAGCATCTGCAATCCTCACTTTTGCCTAGATGTTGATGATGGCTCACTTGAAAAAATGGGTGTTGAGCACCTGGCAGTATACTATTGGATGAAGAAGAGGTGCTCTAAATGTTGGCAACACTTAACGATTTGAGAACTCACAAGGCTCAGATAGGATGCTTCCTAAATTGCTGAGACAGGTAAGGGAGAAAATTGCAGAGCCATTGATAGAAATTTTCCAGGTCTTTCTGAATATAGGATTAGTCCCAGGGAACTAGAGGATTGCAAATGTGATGTCATTGTTTAAGAAATGGCTAAAGGATAACCCAGGAAACTACAAGCCCAACAGCCAGACATCAATAATGGGAAAACAGTTGGAGACCATAGTACAGAATAAGATAAATATACACTTAGAGAAAAATAACTTAATACTAGACATCAACATGGCTTTGTCAAGGGCAGATCATGTCTGACAAAGTTAATTAAGTTCTTTGACAAGATGACACAGGCAGTTGATGATGGTAATGCAGTGGATGTAGTATATTTGCACTTTCAGAAAGCATTTGGTACAGTGTCATATGACGTTGGTTAGCAAATCAAAAATGTTTGGGATTGATGGATCCTTGGCACATGGATTAGACATTGGTAAAGAATAGGAAACAGAGGGTAGGTATAGATGGGCATTTCTCAGACTGATGATGAGTTGAAAGTGGTGTTTCCCAGGGATTGGCATTGAAACCCTTGCCTTTTCTGATTTATATCAATAATTTGGAAATTTGGGTGTTGAGGCAAAATCTCTAAATTTACAAATGATACTAAGTGGGGGAGAATAGTCAATTGTGAGGATGCCACTGATCAACTTCAGAGAGACATTGTCTTAAAACGCATAAAGGTGGAGAAATGCCCAGGACCTGATCAGGTGCACACTAGAACTAAGTGGGAAACTAGGGAAGTGATTGCTGGGCTCTTTCTATGATATTTGTATCATCGAGAGCCACAGATGAGGTGCTGAAAGACTGGAGGTTGACTAACGTGGTGCCACTATTTAAGAAAGGTGGTAAGTAAAATGCCAGGGAACTATAGACCAGTGAGCCTGACATTGGTGGTGGACAAGTTGTTGGAGGGAATCCTGAGGGACAGGATTTACATGTATTTGGAAAGGCAAGGACTGGGTAGGGATAGTCAACATGGCTTTGTGCATGGGATATCATGTCTCACTAACTTGATTGAGTTTTTTGAAGAAATAATGAAGAGGATTGATAAGGGCAGAGCAGTGGTCTTGACAGGGTTTCTTATGGTAGACTGCCAAGCAAAGTTAGATCACACATGCTTGAAGGTAGAAGACAGAGGGTAGTGTGGAGAGTTGCTTTTCAGACTGGAGTCCTGTGACCAGTAGTGTGCCACAAGGATTTATGCTGGGTCCACTACTTTTCATCATTTATATAAATGATTTGGATGTGAACATAGGACGTAAAGTAAGTAAATTTGCAGATGACCCCAAAATTGGAGGTGCAGTGGACAGCGAAGGAGGTTACCTCAGAGTGCAAACAAACTTGATCAGATAGGCCAATGGGCCGAGGAGTGGCAGTTAGAGTTTAATTTAGATAAATGTGAGGTGCTGCATTTAACTTGAAAGAGTTCAGAAAAGATTTACAAGGATGTTGCCAGGATTGGAGGATTTGAGATATAGGGAGAGGCTGAACAGGCTGGAGCTGTTTTCCCTGGAGTGTCGGAGGCTGAGGGGTGACCTTATAGAGGTTTACAAAATTATGAGGGGCATAGATAGGGTAAGTAGGCAAAATCTTTTCCCTGGGGTAAGGGAGTCCAGAACTAGAGGGCATAGGTTTAAGGTGAGAGGGGAAAGGTATAAAAAAGACCTACGGGGCAAGTTTTTCATGCAGAAGGTGGTACGTGTATGGAATGAGCTGCCAGAGGAAGTGGTGGAGGCTGGTACAATTACAACATTTAAGAGGCATTTGGATGGGTATATGAATAGAAAGGGTTTGGAGGGATATGGGCCGGATGCTGGCAGGTGGGACTAGATTGGGTTGGGATAACTGGTCGGCATGGACGAGTTGGACCCAAGGGTCTGTTTCCATGCTATAGATCTCTATGACTCTATGCTCCATTTTGGAAAGGCAAATCAGAGCAGGACTTATACACTTAATGGTAAGATCCTGGGGTGTGTTGCTGAACAAAGAGACCTTGGAGTGCAGGTTCATAGTTCCTTGAAGAGAGTGCAAAGCCCTGGAGAGAGTGCAAAGGAGATTTATAAGAATAATACCAGGAATGAAGGACTTTAGCTACAAGAAGAGATTGGAGAGATTAGGCTTATTCTTCTTGGAGCAGAGAAGATTAAGAGGTGACCTTGTTGAGGTGTTCAAAATTATAAACAAATTTGACAGGGGAAGGAAGAATATTCTATTTCCAATAGTTGGTATGTCAGTAACTAGGGATCAGAGTTTCAAGATTAATTTCAAGCAAAAGAGCTGGGAGTGAGATGAGGAGAAACTTCTTTACACAGAGAGTTGTCAGGATTTGGAATACACTGTCTGGGAGAGCATTGTCGGCAGATTCCATGTAAGGTTTCTAAAGAGAACTGAATATTTGAAAGTGATGAATATAAAGGGCTCCAGAGATATGGCTGGTAAATGGAACCAAATGGGTAGCTCTTTCAGGAGCCGGTACAGACATGATAAGTTGAATGCGCTCTTTCTGTACGGTAAGGTGCTATATGTCAGCTAAACAAAGCTTTCTACACTGAACTCTGTCACAGCAGTCTGTTACCGGGAGGGTGGAGAAAATGCTCCAAGAATGTCCTCAAAGCCTCTCTGTTAAAATGCAATGTCCCCACTGACCCCTTGCCCAAGACCACCCAAATTAGCGAAACAGCATCGGCAAAGGAGCCGACCATTTCCAGTGTTTCTGATTGGCCTAGGTACAGGCCAAGCGCAAACAGTGGAAGGAGGTTTTGAAAACCTGAGTACCCAGCCGTCTTTTCAGGCACCACTTGCCCCACCTCTGGCAGGGTGTACAGATCCAGCATTGTGCTTTTAAAAAGGTGATTTACAATTTCGCTGCATCCAGGGCACACAGATAGTTTCCCCACAACTGTCCTTTGAGACAAAGCGACACACCTGATGCCAGAAAGACACGTGTTAACATTACTGATGTTGCAGCAGTACAGTGATTAAATCTGCAAATATCACAATCTGTGCAATGGGATAAATCCACCTGATCATTCAAAACTCAGAATAGAAATTGTAGATATTTGTCATTGTCTGATGGTTTTTTTTTCATTATTTGTGCAATTTCTTTCATTGTTCCACTCCTGAGCACACCGCATGCTATTCATTTGATCTTGAAAGTACTTCTGATCTTCAACGTCCTGCTGATCTTTGAGGACCTAAACATATAAAACAGTGACTTATATTGTTGAAAGATGATTTTAAAAAGAATATGACAAATAGGGATCAATCATGTTCACAATAGGGTGACCTGCACTTGGAAAATAAATCAGCAACATTTTGTTGCATCCATTTCCAGGTGGTGTACTCTGGTATTGTCCTGAGATAATCAGAGAAAATGGTGTAAACAGCTGGAAAAAGCTGTGAGAATCCAAATGTAAACTCCAAGCCACCATCTCTTAGCCTATTTCAATCTGTCACAGAATCTCACATTGATTTGTTTTCTACCTCTTTAGTCTGTTGTCTTTTATTACCTTATCAATTCTCAATTTATGTATCATTAGCTCTCCTACAACTTTCAGTCTTTGGGAGTTTCCTGAAACTCAAAACCATCAGATTTTTCAATTTGAAATAGTACAAGCTGTACAATAGTATCACAATTTATTTTTTAAATTCATTTTTAGCTGCTTTTCTATGTTACCATCTGTCATTGACCCTATCTCCTCACCTTACATTAGACTATTAATGGCTATGACATTGAAAAGTAAGTATTGGTGCATTCAAATACCCAAGAGCTCAGTCAGAATGACACTTTGAATTTTTTGAACGCTTACCTCATAATAATAAGTTTCAATTATTTGATATTAATCACAATCCATTTCTCTTTCAGAGTACTTTTAAATTATTGCTTAGTAATACTGAATTTAAACACTTTTGGCAATACATTTCAAATGGAACTGCTGTACTTGTAGACAACTCCCCAGTAGGCGCAGCAAGTATTTTATATATTATAAAAGCAAAACACAATAAGTGCTGGAAGGCCGAAATAAAAACAGATAACGCTGGAAATAGTCGACATATCTGTCAGCTTGTATGGAGAGAGAAATATAAAAAAAGAGAATGAATTTTCACAAAAATCAATTAGGTGTCCATTTTGGTGAGTTTTCTGAAGGATGTCTGAGTGTGAACTCCAGTGAATTTTCTCTCAGAATTTTACACTGCTCACTATATATATGCCACAGCCCAATGGAGATGTTTTTGTAATATCTTATGCTCCCCAGCTGCAGATGTGCACATTGCTGTTAGGACCTTCCAGGATTCTCCCTTACCCACACCATATTTAAATTCAAGCTGTGCACCAGATCCAATGCTGCAAGTTAGGAATTGTCCTCGGTAGTTCCCGTGTGGGAAGAAATGCCCTGGAGATGGCCTTAGAAGCAAGTTGGCACCCCAGTTTTCTCACAGGGATTTGGAGATCCTGGTGGACTGGATGTGGGAGAGGAGGGTGCTCTTTCCCCTCAGCAGTGCCATGTCAGCACAAGAAGCCAACCTGTTCTGAAGCAGTGTCTGGGGCATTTTTATGGACTGGAGGAACACTCAGTAATGTCACAAGAGGCTTAATATCTTTCTATGTTCTCCAAATTTGCTCATCACCATCTTCTGTCTGCTACTTCACATTCACTCTATGGGCTGAATCTTGTAACATTTTAGCAGTCTTGATTTCACTGAGATTCACAAAGGGTTTCTTTTGATATTGTCCCAAGCTCACCCTCACTACCTACCAAACTCTGATGCTATTCTACTTGTACTACCTACCATAACCAGAAGAAATTGCCATTGATAAATTATCCATGTTAGAGAGCACGAGTCGTGCAGCAAGTAACGCACTTCCTGACTCCCCAAAGCCTGTCCATCATCTAGGAGAAACTGAGGACTGCAGATGCTGGAGATCAGAGTCTAGAGTGTGGTGCTGGAAAAGCACAGCAGGTCAGGCAGCATTTGAGAAGCAGGAGAATCGATGTTTTGGGCATAAGCCTGATGAAGGGCTTATGCCCGAAACATTGATTCTCCTGCACCTCGGATGCTGCCTGATCTGCTGTGCTTTTTCAGCACTACACTCTAGACCCTGTCTATCATCTACAAGGCACAAGTCAGGAGTGTGATGGAATGCTTCCCACTTGCCTGGATTTGTGCAGATCCAACAACATCAAGAAGCTTGACACCATCAAGGACGAAGCAACTTCTTTGATTGGCACCATATCAATAAACATTCCCTCCCCGTGCCCCCCTCTCCGACCCCCACCCCCAACATCCAGTAGCAGTAGTGTGTACTATCTACAAGATGCATTTCAAAAATTCTCCAACGTTCCTTAGACACCACTTTCCAAACACACAACCACTTACATCTGGAAGGACAAGGACAACATATACATGGGAACACCAGTGCTTGCATTTACCCGTCTAAGTCATCCATCATTCTGACTTGGAAATATATTGCTGTTCTTTCACTGTTGCTGTGTCAAAATCCTGGAACTATCTCCCAAACAGCATTGTGAATCTATCTACACCATATGGACAGCAGCAGTTCAAGAAAGCAGCTCTCTACAACACTTGGGGATGGGCAAGTCCCATGAGAGTATTAAAAACAAAATGGGCTGCAGTTGTACAAGAAGATTGCCCATCATCACCTTCTCAAGGGCATTTAGAGATGGACAATAAATGGTAGCCATTTAAGACAATATTGAGGAGGAATTTCATCTTTTAGAGGGTAGTGATCCGTGGAAACCTTTACCACAGAGGGATGTTGTTAAGTAAATTCAAGGCTGAGGCAGAGGGGTATTTAATGAGGAGGAGAAAGTGAGGGCTGCAGATTCTGGAATTCGGAGTCAAAAAGTACGGCGCTGGAAAAGCACAGCCAATCAGGCAGCATCTGAGGAACAGGAGAGTTGACATTTCGAGCACAAGCTCTTCATCAGGGTGTTTAATCAGTAAGGGTCTAGATCAAAGGGGTGCTGAAAAAGCACAGCAGGTCAGGCAGCATCCGAGGAGCAGGAAAATTGACTTTTCGTGCAAAAGCCCTTCATCAGGAATAGAGGCAGGGTGCCTGCAGAGTGGAGAGATAAATGAGAGGGGGGTGGGGGTGGGGAGAAAGTAGCATAGAGTACAATAGGTGAATGGGGGTGGGGATGGAGGTGATAGGTAGTCTGTTTCAGGACATGGTTGAAGACCTTCAGGGCAGAGGAGATGACCTGGGAGTTGCAGTGGGAGAGAGACTCCCTGAGATTCTTGTAGAGAGAGGAGGAAAACTTCTTCAAGGCAAGCATCCTTGCAAGAGGATTCACAGTAGGGTTAAAATCAACGAGGTAAAAACAAGGACTGCAGATGCTGGAAACCAGAGTCTAGATTAGAGTGGTGCTGAAAAAGTAAGGGAATCAAGGATTAATGGGATAAGACAGGAAAGTGAGGTTGTGGAATATGATACCAATCAAGTAATCTCAAATTGTCAAAAATAATTGATATAAAGAGAGGTCAGAAGCTAGTGGTGAGCAGTGACGTGCCCAGTCAGATAGAAACCACAAGATGGTGTTCTATCGTGAATTAACTGAATCCACTCCTCCATAGAATATCATTCTTTTGTACTTATTATAAGAAACTTAATATTTTCTGTGAACCTTATGAAAACACATGTATGTCTGGAACTAGTCTTTAAAATAGTTAGGATTTGTAAATCTTTTAGATGTGATCTCGCAAGTCAGCTTATAATAGTAATTATTAGAGTGTTAGAGTGGGTCACTTGTGGAACAGTGGGAGACTCCCTACCTCTGAGCTGGAAGGCCTGGGTTTAAATCTCACCTACTCCAGAGGTGTGCAACCAGGTCTTTGAACGGGCTGAATTTAAAAATAATTAAATGGTTCTTATAGTACAGTGGTAATGTCCCTACCAAGAGGCCCACGTTCAAGCCTCACTTAGTCCAGGAATGTATAATAACATCTCTGAAAAGGTCTCTGGAATGTTGGGATTGCTTTGTGAGGAGAGGAAACTGTTGTCTTTTTTTTGGAATTTCGATGAATGAAAATTCACATAACTGAATCTTAGAAAAATGTAACAGGGTGTGACAGGGTAGATAAAAATAGGACATTTTCCCTGGCTGGGGACTGAGGGCATTATCTCAGGATAAGGCACAGGCCATTTCAGACTGAGCTGAGGAAACCTTTCATTCTGAAAGTGAATTATCTTTGGAATTCTGTATATAGAGTGTCATGGAAGCTCAATCAGTGAGCAGGTTTAGGACAGAAATTGATGGATTTCTGAGACTAATAACATTGAGGGAGAAAGAGATAGTGCAGGAAAATGGCACTGAGGAGATGACCAAACATGGTCTACCATGTAGAGGCAGGCTCCATGGATTAAATGATTTTACCCTGTTTCAATATTCTTCCATAGTTCTGTTTAAGTCGTATTCGACTATTTTTATTCTTCTTGCCAAAGTGAGCAACTTAACATTTTCCTACATTATAATCCATCTACCAGATTTTCAGCATTCACTCTCATCTGCATCCTCCCTTTTGTTCTCTTCACAGCATTCTTTCCTCCCAATCTTCGTGTCATCTGTAAATGTAGCTACCATGCCTTTAGTTCTCTCATCTAAACAATTCATATAGAAAGCTGAGGTCCCAGTGCAGAGTGTGACAGACTCCATTCATCATATCCTGCCATCCAAAGAACCATTTATGCCTCTTTTTCTGCCAGTCCGTGAATCATCTATCCATGTTAATGTGTTACCTCCTATGCCATGTGCTCCCACATTGTCCTTTTCAAATGTCTCTGAACGTCTATGTGCAATATATTTACAGGCTGCCATTTATCCATAGAATGTGATACTCCTTCAAAGAACTTTACTAGTTTGATTACACCTGATTTCCCTTTTACAAAACCATGTCGACTGTTCCTGATTACCTTGTGTTTTTCTAATATTCTGCCATCTTCCCTATGATTGTGTTGATTGTATTGCTGCATCTATTCATGACTTTAGTGAGTACAGCGGAACCTCGATTATCCAGCATTTGATTAACCAAACTTTGGATCATCTGAACAAGATTGCAAGGTCCTGATACGTGGCTAACTCGATTATTCGGCATTCAATTAACCGAATGAAATACTCTCCGCCCGTGCATTCCGGATAATCGAGTTTCCTCTGTAAACATATGTTTGATATTAATGAGGACACATCTACAATATTTTCTATGTTTGGTGTTTAAGCTCTGAGGACACTGGGCATGTTGATATATGTTAGAGTCAAGTACCATCTGTATTTGTTTCAACTGAGAAACTACGACAGGTAAAACTTGTTTGTGCTGGGTTCAAGAAGTAGGCAGTTGCCAAGAAGTATATGCTCATATTCCCATGGAAGTTCCATCTGAAGATAAATTGCAAAAATTTGATTTCTGCTTGTTTTATTGAGAATTGAGATTAAGGACCAAAGTTTTGTCCACTTTACAGGACAAAACTAAATTTGAAAAGCATAATAAAGAAGATGCAATAGGTCAAAAGGTTTAAAAACATCTGGATTTTGGGAATAAGGGAAGATAGAGGAGAGTATTATCTTTCACACTTCTGAATTTCTTAGATGGAATTAATTCAGAGAATGGAAGATACTGCTTTAGGGCTTGAAAATAAAGGAAGGAAGAAGGCTCTGTATGGTATCATATTTGGTTCCTAAAATGACTAAAAGAGGAAAAGTCATGCCAAAATCCTAATTTGGTGAGCTATATTTTGTTAATCTTTTCCTCAAATTATCCATTAAAAAAAGGAATTACTTTGTTCAGCGATTAGATTTTTAAGTAATCTGAAATATATACATTCTGACAGTTATCAATACCAATCAGGGAGTGTGAGATTGATTAATAGAGTGACTTTGATTTATTATTTTGTTAAATGCACCAAGATACAGTGAAAAGTGTTATTTTGTGTGCTATACAGGCAGCTCATACTATACAAAGTGCATCGGGGTAGCAGAACAGAGTGCAGCCGTAGAGACGGTGCAGAGAGAGATCAACATTAACATTTGAGAGGTCTGTTCAAAAGAGCCAGTGTACAGAATAATTATAAAGCTCAATTATCAGGTGAAGAGATGACAACATGCTCAAGAGGTGATTTATCAGTGGCTCTAAATAACTCAACAAAGGTGTTACAGGTTCATCAGTTAAAAGAGGTCAATAGTCCTGTTAATCTGGTGAGCCTTTCATTTTACACAGATTTTTAGATGACAATTAGATTTGACAGAACATATCCTGTGCCAGCCTCAAACACAATATTACAATATTTGAGGGAGCCAGTTCTCACATAATTCAACTGTACTCCAATTTGCTAAGGAAGAGAGTGGGAGTTCAATTGAGATAGAAACACATATACATATTGCTGAAAGATAATTTACAGATCACTGGGGAATCTTGTGGTGGATTTTGATGACAAGGGTTTTGGGCAATTTGTTGGCAACGTTATGATTGAGGTCCAGTTTCGTTTGCAGGACATGTGCTTTTAATGCACGGGCAGCAGATAGCCAACAGATCCAGGCTCCATAGTCATAGTTTTACTCACAAATCATACTTTTTAGCTAATGTTCCAGATTCTTCCCTAATCAAGCTGAGATATGTTCTGTCTCACCAGGAGAACAGAGATGGTGGCATCATGATACTCAGTCAGGAGTGAGTTGCTGGGGGAATTTAGAACATTGTGTCTGGACTCCCATAGCATTACATTGAGCATTAGTAAAGAACTCACCTGCCCTACATGGGAATATCTACAGGTTTCTTTCAATTTACACACCATCCTGACTTAGGAGCATTGCAGCAGGGGTAGCACATTGACTTCCTTGAGGTTACTCTCTCATTCGAGATCATGGCTAATCATCAATCTGAATGCATCATTCTGTATTATGCTCACATCCTTTGATTCGTATCTAGAATTCCATCAACCTCAGACTTGAATAGAATCAGTGGGTAGATTCACTATGCTATGAATGAAGAAATCCCTCTTCATCTCAGTCCTGAATAGATTGCCCCTTATTCTGAGATTATGCCCCCTAGTTCCAGATGTATCAGCTAGTGGAAACGTCTCTTCTGCATCTATCATTTCTATCATTGTAAGAATTTCCCTCATTCTCCTAAACACTAGAGAAGACAGGACCAGTATCTATAATTATAAAAGTATGTCACTGTTCTATCTTTATCATTTGGTCATGGCCCTGGAACTCTCTATTTAAGAACAATGGGAATGGGAGTACAACATCGCATGGATGACAATGATTTAACAGGCAGCTTACCACTAACCTTTAAAGGGCATTTGGGGATCGGCAATAAATTTGACTTGGTTATTGAAATCAGTATCCCATGAACAAAATAAAAAACAGACAAAGGAAGCTCCATAAAACTGGATAAGGTCTGATGAACAGAATAATAATGCTCTGAATCTGTAAAATTTCTGTGGAATTCTTTGCAAGTATAATAAGAAAATTGAAAAGTTCTTTCAACTAAACAATATGTTTGCTAGTGAATCTATTCTCTTGAATCACATAATAGAAAGGAAAAATTGAGTATGATATGAAACATAAAGTTGTTAAGAGCTTCTTAATGAAGCACTATTCAAAATGTAAATTTGTAACAACCAAACGAATACAGCATGTTGCCCATGAATTAGATATTTTAAGCTTCTGTACAGAAGACAGAATAGTGTCAGCATTGAGGCAGGTTTTACAGTGTACCCTGTATAAATACCAACAACATCATCATGATGTCGGTTTCCTTGGCAACAAGAAAGATCTTTTGTGAAAGAAATGAACTGACTCTAGATCCACTCAAAAGCTGTATATCCGAAAAAACCTGAACATTTGCGTACGATTTTCACATTCAAGCCCAAGGTCACAGAGCAGCTAAAATACCCTTTGATAATTTTTATTAAATACTATTGATATTTGGTTCAGAGTTGCTTTACATTTGAATTAGTTTTTTTGTCTGCCATTGGAATATCGCAGCTTTAGTAGAACTGCAGAGATTTATGCCTTTAAAAATAATTTGCAGTTTTATTCCATTTGAATAGTTAAAAGGAAATAAGTATATTCCTGTGTCCATGTGCATATCATGGTGCTGAATAGGTAATAGGCTTATATTCCTAATCAAGTGTTGCTTGTTAGGAATGTTACATCCAGCTGATTCTGAAATTATGGATTTTAATTTTCCATCCATTTCCTGATTGACACCCTCTACAAGTATCATTTCCCACTGAGCAGCCAGTCAGGAATTCAGCCCATTCCTGTAAAAACTGAAATGCAGGAAGTCCTTGGTGGGTCTGTTGGCATCGAAAAGGAGAAAAGATCAGGTAATGTTTTGTCTGCTCTGATTAAGGACTTTATGTGAAACAATTCATTTTTCCACTTATGCTGTTAAAGTTGTTGATAATTTTGTCGCATGTTACAGGATTTTCAGTGCTATTTAAGGCTTTTAGCACTTTCTCATTCTAATCTTTCTTATCAGCATCATTATTTTAATTAGGAAGTAATAAGTAATGTGGCAAATGGCTCTGAAAATAGGCCTGGGCCAGATACTCTGGGGCATGAATTATAACCCTCATACAGACAGGGCCTGATCCTCTATCAGGGAGAAAATATGCTCATTAGTCTCCAAAAAGGGTGAACAGAGCCTCTCTGTTACTGCTGAAACAACAATTATTGCCTGCATTACTGACCCACTAGTACAGTGAACAGAAAAAACAATTGAATAAAGGTGCTTTGATTCAGAAACATGTCTGATTTTAGATTGAAATTTCCAAACTCAAATTATGTAAATACTCCAATTACACTCCTCCAGTTGATTATCTCCATGTTTTTGAGAATAGGGATTGTAGGTATTAATATATTCGTTTGATCACATTACTTGACATACCAACTTTTAAACAACATCCAAATGTTTCAAAGGAATTCTCAATATAAAATGATTGCAATTTATAGGCTGGTGTTTGACTTGTTTCACTCAGTATTGGAGAAACTGGTGCAAGTGTGATGGAGGCAGGTTCAGTTGAAGCATTCAGGAGGGCATTGATAATTATTTGGGTAGAAATAGTGCACAAGGATATGGAGGAAAAGCAGGAGACTGGCACTAGGCAATGGTGTTTGTTTGAAGACTACAGTGAAAAGTGTATAATGTCACCACATAAGGCGTCAGCTTAGGTACAATTATCTAGGTACAGAATCTTAAGAACAAGGGTAGAAAGAAAAAAGCAAGTTAAAAGTTAGACATTGCAGTAACTATAGTATAGCTTAAAACATACAAAATAAGGTTAAAAGTTACACATTGAGACCTTCTTAGTTTTAAGTAGAAAATAACGAAATAAAGCTGAATGTTCAAGCATTACAATCTTTCTTAAGTGCTTAGTCACGGTGGGACTATACAATGAAGAATCACCTCAAGACCAGAAGTCCAAACAGAAGCTATGCCGGGCTGACAGACTGCCATACTGCCATGTACCACCAAAAGACCACACAACCAGACTGAACATTCACCACAACGGGCTGGAAGTCCACCTTACCGGGCTGAGAGACCACACGCTAGAAGGGGAGACTGCATGCCAGACCGGGAGACCACACGCCAGGCCGGGAGACAGCACGCCAGACTGGGAGACCACACGCCAGGCTGGGAGACGGCACGCCAGGCTGGGAGACGGCACGCCAGGCCGGGAGATCACACGCCTGACCGGGAGACCACTCGCCAGGCCGGGAAATGGCACGCCAGGCTGGGAGACGGCACGCCAGACCGGGAGACGGCATGCCAGGTCGGGAGACGGCACACCAAGCCGGAAGTCAGCTACACCAAGCCAGTTTGCCATCACTAGTCTGTGCTGAGTCCAAGGCCGGGAGTTGGAGACCGGGAATCCATGGCTAGGAGGAAAAAGAACAAAAAAAAACAGAAGGGAAGAAAAAAAGAGAAAACAGTTGATACAGATGGAAAGATGATGCCCTACCCATTAGGATTACTTTGCATTCATTCACATTTGAATAAGCTCAACATAGAACTGGATTCCATGTTATAAAGCAACATCATCCAAAAAGTTCTGCGTCATGACGATTGGTGCAATAGGACCATGAGTGTGGTAAGAATGTTTTACAACACTAGTACGTTTATATCCAAAGCAGCTGAAAATTGCACTGAAACTTCCTACTCTGGAAGAGCTGAAACCTCAGTCCACAGGTGGCAAGCATTTTTCCAAGTTCAATGCCAGTAATCAATATTAGTTCATACATCTTTCCTGTGTCTGTAAATGATGAGTTTTAGAATATGTTTTGGTAGATTCTATTTCTTCACATTACTATATAGATTATTCATCATCATATTCTAACAACAAGTGTATTGTTTCAAAGGGAATCTACCATGTTGTCTCTGTACTCTTGATGATGTTAGAGCTCTCAGAAGAACTAATCATTAGCATAACATAAATTTCCATTGTCCCTTGATAATGGCAAGGAAATGCGTTCTTGTATTCAAAGTTAAAAATTTGTCAAATCAACATGAGCCAAATCAATTCCTTTGGTTCAATATGCTCCTCAACTAACATTATAGCTGATCATATCATACAGAAGATGCCTATACTGCAAGACCAAAAGTGATTTACAAAGATGTCTCATTTTCTTTTACAGTTTGCCTTCACATTTTCCAAATTTTGCAACCAAGCTCCTCTTCGCATTTTCTCCTCAAAAACACATTTACATAGGGCAGGATGACCACCAGTTTAGCTTTTAATCTCTCAAATATGGTCTATCATCCACATGTGTGCACCTCAATACTGTATTGTGATCTGGCCATTCTCACCTTGTTGAGGGCAAGAATGGCCACCACATGTGTCTCCTATTATAAGATGACAAGCCTTTTGTTTTTGGCTCTAAGATACTTAGAACTCATGTTAACTCCTCCAGCACTGAAAGAGAGACTCTTTCTCTTGTTTCGTGATACAACATTTTCATATATATCTATTCAGTAAGCATTTCACACTGACCACAAGGCATAAGAACTGATATATTGAAAGTCTCTCTCAAGTACCCATTTACAAATGCACATTTATCTTTAAAGATCCAAGGGTTTGATTTAGAAGGGCAATACATACTAGGTTCCCAAATAACCATTTCTGCTGCTCTCGGTCGACTTCCAAGCTCAATGCTGAACAAAGATATGCCTTTCGTCTTACAAGTGGATATTATTGAATCAACTGGATGATAACCTTGTTATCAATCTGATACATTTTGGGCACAGCGAGATTCAGCAAGTTACATCAGATGATGACCAACAGCAATAGTTCAGGAAGAACATCATTAATGGGTGGCCTTAGCACATCCAGTAGGTCCCTGAGCTAATATGATCATCCTGGTCATTCAGAGAGGAACTAAAATGTTTATGAATGTAATATTCAAAGGCAAACAATTTGTAATTCTGCAAACACTAAGGCATGTAAGATCATAGATCCCACAGGTGCATAAAAATCAAAGTGTTTGGTGCATGAATCTAAATATTAACCCAGCATTAAGAAGGACATCAATCCTTACATTGCAGCAAGACGCTATGTTATTATGGCCAACTAGATCATATGACACTGAAATGAGTGATGGCTCTCTCTCTCTTTGTCTGTCTGTATGTCTCTCTTTTTCTTTCACACACTCACACAATTGGCTGTATCATTCCTCTTTTAAAACACACACAGTTTGGAATTACAAATTTAAAATGTCCTTTCATGTTCTGATCATTGTCATGATGCAGTGAACACAGTACCTAGATTGTGTGAGTAAGTCTGTGATATTGTAGTTGTGTAACTAAAGTTACAAGCAACTTTCAAGCAATCTGAAACATAAAAGAACTTTTTGGTATTTGCAATGTGGACTAGCCAACTGAAAACTTCAAACCACATTAGCTCCTGGCCTGTCAGGACTATTTGTGGAGCAATTCTTGCAATGTTATCCAAAGCAAACCACAAGTTACTGCCCAGCAGGAAATAATAAAAAGAACTTGCACTCATGTAGAGTCACCATGTCAGCAATAATAGCACACATGAAAATAAAGCACCAAATAGCTCCATTGGCTGAAACATTTCTCAGCTTGATCTGAACAGCAGTAAATATTCTCCATGGATAACAGCTGGATAAAAATGCAAATTAGTACCTAATGGCAACTCAGAGTATTCTGGAAAAAAAGTAGTCTTTTTGTCTTCTTGGCAACTGTTCTTAATTGTTTACTTCTGCAGTTTCTTATTGAGTTATTCTTTTGTAGTTAGTATTATGATATAAAGTGTATGGTTTATGTATGTCCATCCCATTATCATTTATTTTAGAGAGTGCATTTTAGATTAGATTAGATTATTTACAGTGTGGAAACAGGTCCTTCGGCCCAACAAGTCCACACCACCCCGCCGAAGCACAACCCAACCATACCCCTACATCTACCCCTTAACTAACACTACGGGCAATTTAGCATGGCCAATTCACCTGACCTGCACATCTTTAGGACTGTGGGAGGAAACCGGAGCACCCGGAGGAAACCCACGCAGACACGGGGAGAACGTGCAAACTCCACACAGTCAGTCGCCTGAGGCGGGAATTGAACCCAGGTCTCTGGCGCTGTGAGGCAGCAGTGCTAACCACTGTGCCACCGTGCCGCCCACCAATGAACTAATGAGATATGGGTTTTGGTCTGTGTTTATGAGGGGTTTTAATGTTTAACTGGTCAGCAATTCTGGAGCTTTTATCAGTGTTCAGGAAAAAGGAGAGGAAGGCTGAGGAATTGATTTGTGTTTTTTTGCTTAGGGGAGAAGCTAATAATTTAGAAAGCTTTTGAGTTCAGTTTGATTGAAGTTAATTGCCAAAATTGTTTCTCCTAGAGAAATTAATTAGTTTATGCGAGTTAGGAAATAGGTCACCTCACCTCACTTGGTTTACAAGTTCCAGACCAGAAGTTTTTGGTTCTAACTAAGAAAGTCTAGATTCAGTTGTGTGAATATGCAAGGAAGAGGCGATCAAACACTCAAGTCCATGAATTGAAAGAGATCGTTAATTCAAACCTACAGATGTTGATAAAGGATTGAATTATTTCTGGTGTTTGAGGACAGTAAAATGATGGTGTTGGGATAGTTGGTATTTGTACTGTGTGCTTCAGCTTGTGTAATTTAGCTTTGTTTATTCCATTTTATTTACATTTCTTTCCTGTAATAAATGACTGTTTACTAAAACACAAATCTGCAGTATTGCTTGCTTAGGTTTTGGTGAAAGAGAACCTTGTTGAATAAATATAAAACAAAAAAAAAGTCTACCAAACCAGGTTTCCATCTCGAATCTGACTTGTCCGGCGATAACATCAACAGTGGTCGAAACAATATCTCCTCCTTTGTTTACTCAGCATCTGCATTGAAGGTGTACGTTATTCCTTTACAGCACTAAAATTAATGCTGACTTTAGTTTTGTAGCAACTAGTTTATTACGTACAAATTTTCTTTAGTGGGATTATAAAAGATAATTTGTCTATCAGAAAGTCAGGTAATTTCAGAAATTGTTTGCTGTATCATGCATAAAATGTAGAAGTTATAAATCTGTAGCAAAGACATCTGGGAAATACAATCTTTTCAAAATATAATGCTAAATGATATAAAAACAGAGACTTAATGGCTCCAAGGTTGCCTGCAGAAAATATTGTGACTATATTTTATTGAGGCAGAATCTAATTATAACAATATTCTATCCTGAACAAGTCCTCAAGCTTTGAGTTGACATGAAACCTCATTTAATTTTGAATAATGCTTCCAATTGTTAGTCTCTCTCATAAGGGAAACATTATTTCAGCATTTACTCTGTCAAGCCCTCTCAAAATATTACATGTTTCAATAAGATCACCACTTGGTTTTCTGAATACCAATGAATATAGTTTGAACTCCTTAAACTTAACTTCATAGGGCAACACAATCATTTCAGGAATCACCCTGGTGAACCTTCTCTCAACTGCCTGTAATGCTAATATATCCCTCATTCAAAAAGGAAACCAAAACTAAACACAACAATTTTAAGTTTTGTCTCAGTAACAGCTGTAGTAAGACTTTCCTATTTTGATACTCAATCCCCTTGTGCAATAAAGAGTAGCTTTCAATTTGTATTCCTAATTACTTGCTCTACCTGCATGCTAACATTTTGTAATTCATGTATTAGGTCACTCAAATTCCTCTGTACCACAGTATTCCACAATCTCATGCCTCTTAACTGCCTCTGCTCTTTTTTCCTTCCTTCGAGAGTGAAAAAACACTTATTTTGCCATATGACCCTCCATCTGCCAAATCTTTTCCTACTCACTTAACATGAATGTATGGAAATATTTGTTTACTGATAAAAGACACATTTTGTCAAAGCTTTTCATTTGCACTCATCAGGACAATTCATATAACTACCAATTCAACCAAAAACCAAATTGATACTGCATGAAAGCAGTGTTCTGACTGGTTAGCAGGTGGATTTATTGGTAGAAGTATTGCCATTGGTTGCCTTCAATTAATAATGATTAATTCATGTGAGTGAAGACAGAACAATAATGTTAGAGTTTCTCTAAAGCAAACAATACCTTACGTATTTACTAGCTAAGGATATTGGGGGTTTCATGGGTTGCTGGCCATCAGTGAGGACAGGTTTCAGATTGCTGTTTATTGGGTGGAGGGGTAATGGCCTACTGTTGAGCATGTTGCTGGTTGTTAGATTCTAGCAGGCCTCCATTTAAATCAGATCTTCAATATGAATGGCCCTTCAAATACAGTGTGATCGTTTCCTTCCAGTTGCACACACAATGTGCTGCCAGCTGTAAGCCAGCCTCCAGAAGCTGAGTGGTCAGTGACCCTGCTTGCTGGCTGTTACTTGGTCAGGTGACATGGGGTTGTACTGTGAGTCAAGGTCAGGGCGGACAGAATGTTGTTATCCACTTCTGGTTCTGGTTCCGTCCCCTGCCAGGTCTGGACATGGCCAATGTGTCTCCTTCCCTAACGTGACCCAGCTTCGGGCTCCACCTCATCAATGGCACGGTGGCACAGTGGTTAGCACTGCTGCCTCACAGCGCCAGAGACCTGGGTTCAATTCCTGCCTCAGGCAACTCTCTGTGTGAAGTTTGCATATTCTCCCCGTGTCTGTGTGGGTTTGCTCCGGTTTCCTCCCACCATCCAAAAATGTGCAAGTTAGGTGAATTGACCATGCTAAATTGCCCGTAAATGTAGGGGAATGGGTCTGGGTGGGTTGCGCTTTGGCGGGTCAGTGTGGACTTGTTGGGCCAAAGGGCCTGTTTCTGCACTATAAGTAATCTAAAAAAATCTCTGAGTTAATATTCCTTGGGCTTCAGATGCTTACTGCAGATCTGGGCATGGTGATCACACTGGTGTCCACTAACTTCCAACACATCTCCTGTCCTGCCCTTGCAGTTTTATTTTCTTTACCCAATGAGGTTTTCACATTTTGAAATGGCACTCAATTTTCTATTTATAGTTTTTCATCTTGTGGTGATTTGCATAAGGATGAATAACTTATAAAAAGATATTTGAATTTCTAGTCACTGACTGGAAGGATGACATGGCAAGATTTTAAGTTTTAAGTAAAAGCAATATTGCCTAAATACTTTTCATTTGCAGCTTGTACTCTAAACTCCAGAAATGTTCCCCCCATTTGATTTTAAAACTACCGAAGATACCCCGTCATAGTTATCATTGTTATTTCCCTTAGGTGGATGCTTCGTTCTCTAGGATAAAAAGACAAGGTCTTTTCCCTGGGGTGGGGGAGTCCAGAACTAGAGGGCATAGGTTTAGGATGAGAGGGGAAAGACATAAAAGGGTCATAAGGGGCAACGTTTTCACGCAGAGGGTGACGTGTCTATGGAATGAGTTGCCAGAGGAAGTTTTGGAAGCTGGTACAATTATAGTGTTTAAAGGGATATGGGCTCTGTGCTAGGAAATGGGACGAGATTAGGTTAGGATATCTGGTCGGCATGGACGAGTTGGACTGAAGGGTCTATTTCTGTGCTGTACATCTCCATGACTCTATGACTCTAATTCTCAATGCCTGATGGTTTGCTTCCTTTTATGTTTTTCAGATGGATAATTTCTAATCCCTGAACTGACTTCCACTTTGAAGGTTACTTTGGAGACTTCTCCCTCTAGATAAAGCTAAGTAAATGTTCTACACTCCTTAATATAGTCATGAACCCAGTCTCTTTAATCTGTACACAAATTCCCACTTGTACTCTGCACAGTAAACACAAAAGACTGCCTGCATCTATCCCTGTCTCTCAGGTTCTTGCAAATTGGCTTTTCTGTGAAGTTCCAAGATATATTAAGATGGTTGTGGTTGTTGAAGATAAGTTATCTCTGCTCCAGTGCATCTCTGCTGGGGTTCCTTAGAGTAGTGTCCTTAGCCTAACCATCTTCAGCTGCTTCATCAGTGACCATCTGTGATTTTCAACTCTCTCCACCCCAGTCCAACACCAGCACCTCCACATCATTCCCTCCATCATAAGCTCAAAAGTGGGGATGTTCGTTAATGATTGTACAATGTTCAGGAACATGCACGACTTCTGAAATACTGAATCAGTCCATGCCCAAGTGCATCAAGACCTGGATGATAGCTAGGCTTAGGCTAACATGTGGTAAGTAACGGCCATCTGTAATCAAAGAAAATCTAATCATATGCCCTTTAAATTCCGTACCATTACTATCACTGAATTCTCCACTATTGTTTGAAGCCTTCATTATTTAATTTTTCTCATTTTTGGTTTGGAACTGGGAGTTGAAAATGAGAAGTACATTTTGAACAACAACTTGTTCTTTTTTTTTAAAAAAGGAAAGCAAACAGTTGTTTATGGGAACTGGCCTGTAAAATTAATTACAAGTTAGTGAAAACAACAAATGCTGAAGATCACAGCAGGTGAGATAGCATTCAAGGAAAGAGAGCAAGCTAACATTTCGAGTCTAGGTGGCTCTAGATGAGTCTAGAAGAGTCATCTAGACTCAATGTTAGCTTGCTCTGTCTCCAATGCAATCCCTAGCCATTGTTATTTTCAGTACATCTTTGCTCCTACTAATTACAGGTTAGTTATTGTTATAAGAACACAGCAGATGCTTTACACCAGGATGTGTTACTGTCAAGGAGTGGTGGCTGTTGGGCGTTGAATGGATCAGTCAAGGACAGGACGGTGCTGGCCACCCAATTGCAGAGAATGTTGGAAAATGAAGAGAAGCCATAGTTTGAATGGGTTTGGTCTGGGTTTTGGGCAGAGGGCTGTGTGCATGGAAGCTGCTGGACAGGAAGCTTCTGGGAGTTTCATTCTGAGTAGTTTTATTTCTAGTTGAAGGTTGAAGGTTTTGCGGTAAAAGAAAACCCAATCTGTAAGATATAGGTAAAAGTCTCAAGCAGTCTGCGGATGTTGTTTGCACAAATCGATGACAGCAGACCTCAAGCAAGATACAGTCTGTGTCTGGAATATAGCACATCATTCAAGGATTTCTGAAGACCTAGTACCCATCATGAAATTGCTGATCTTGCAAATTAGAATCTTTACTTTTAATTTATTCCTTAATTGTGACTGCCCATCTGTGGGAGGAGGGTATTGTTTAAACAAGAGTGCATTTAGATTGTAGATATTAAGTAGATTGATTTGTTGTTTATCCATGTTATGCTAAAGTTACATTATAATAATAACTCATCAAGTTTTCTGTTTAAGTATAAATTTGTTGTCTGATCTCTGTTACTTGTAAAGTCTGGTTTGGAATAAATGGATGATTTTGGGAGTTGTTGTACACTTGAATTTTACTGTGTTGTGAATTCAGGGTTGGAGAGGCTGATGTGGTTTGGCCTGCTGTTCTGAGTTGTAACATAATGTACATCCTGGATGTGACGATTGATTAGAAACTGAACTGAACTGGCCATATAAATGCAGTGGCTACAAGAGCAGGTCAGAGGCTAGGAATACCGCAGCAAGTAACTTACCTCCTCAGACCTCAAAACTGGTCCACCATCTACAAGGTGCAAGTCGGGAATGTGATGGAGTCCACCCCACTTGTCTGGATGAGAACAGCTCTACCAACACGAAGCAAGGACTGGTTGGACTGAAGGGTCTGTTTCCGTGCTGTTTGGCTCCATGCCAAAGTAGCCCACTTCATTGGCATCTCATTCACAAACATTCACTCCATCTTCCACCAATGTTCATTAGCAGCATTGTGTACTATTTAGAAGATGGACTACAGAAGTTCACCAAGGCTCCTTCAGTAACTGCTGCCAAACCCATCAACTACTGTCACCTAGAAGCTCCAAAGTAGCAGAGGCTTAGGAGAACCATTACCTGACAGCTCCTCTCCAAGCCATTTGTTATTCTGACTTGGAAACATATCACCTTTCCTTCCGTGTGCTTGGATCAAAATCCTGGAAATCCCTCCTGTTCAGCAAGGCATCTCACCACCACCCTTCTCAGGGGCAATTTGGGATCAGCAATAAATGGTGGCTCAACTAGTGAAGAGCTGAAAATGTGTTGCTGGAAAAGCGCAGCAGGTCAGGCAGCATCCAAGGAGCAGGAAAATCGACGTTTCGGGCATGAGGAGGAAGTGCTGGATATCTTGAAATGCATAAAAGTGGATAAATCCCCAGCATGGCCTGCTGCGCTTTTCCAGCAACACATTTTCAGCTCTGATCTCCAGCATCTGCAGTCCTCACCTTCTGCTCAACTAGTGAAGCCACCTTCCCTGAATATATTAAACATACACTGAGACCAGAATGGATTCTATAGTCTGTCCTCTCTCAAAGCCCAAATCTGTGTTAATATGAATCACATGGACCTTGGATCTGGAGGAAGTACTGACTGTCTTCTGAATCATCAAATTAATTCATTCTTGAAATTATTCAGATAGGCTATGTGATGCACAGCCTGTAGGATGTGGGAAGTCTTAGATATTCCTAATGCTCTGGATGAGCACATTAGGGGAAATTGCAATTGAGTCAACTAGCTTGAATGACAGGCTTTGGACCTCGAGCCTGTACTGAAAGCCCTGCAGTTCACCGATGAGGCTGAGAATTACATGGAAAGCATGTTTTATACCTGGTCACCCCAAAGCCTGAAGAGGAGCACTCAGAGAGGGAATGGGTGTCTATCAATCCAAAGAAGGGAGGCAGGCAGGAAGTCAGGCACCACTAAAGTGTATCTCACTCAAAAATAGCTTTACTGTGCTGGAAAATGATGAAAATGATAGTTCTTCTGGGGCATGGATGCAGAGCTCAACTGCATAAGATGAAGAAAAAGAGAGGAAGAGCAACAGAGTTGGGAGAGTCAATAATGAAGGGTACAGAGAGTTGCTTCAATTGCTGCAAAAGTTAACTACTGTGGTGCCTCAACTCCCTGGGCCTAATGTCTAGGATACCTTTCAATGGTTGCAAGGCACTCTGAAGGCGGAGGTCATGGTTTACAATAGGAATGACAACATAGGTAGAAAGAGGAATGAGGTCCTGTAAAATAAAAAAAAAAAGGTCTCTAGGTATCAGATTGAAAAGCAGGACTTTGAGGATTATAATCTCTGGATTGCTCCCATTGCCATATGCTAAGGAAGTTGCAGGTACAGCAGGTGAATGTGTGGCTGAAAACTTGATGCAGGAGTGAAGATTGTATCACTGGGTCTAATTTTGGAGATATCAGGAAATGTACAGGTCTGATGGGTTGTACCTGAACTGAAATAAGGCAAACAGATGTAGGTGGTGACATCTTGAAAAATGTCCATATTACAGAGGAGGAAGTGCTGGATATCTTGAAACGCATAAATCCCCAGGACCTGATCAGGTGTACCCTAGAACTTTGTGGGAAGTTAGGGAAGTGATTGCTGGGCTTCTTACTGAGTTATATATATCATCAATAGTCACAGGTAAAATGCTGGAAGACTGGAGATTGGCTAACATGGTGCCATTGTTTAAGAAAGGTGATAAGGGCAAGCCAGGGAACTATAGACTAGTGAGCCTGATGTCGGTGGTGGGCAAGTTGATGGAGGGAATCCTGAGGGGCAGGATGTACATGTATTTGGAAAGGCAAGGACTGATTAGGGGTAGTCAACATTGCTTTATGTGTGGGAAACCATGTCTCACAAACTTGATTGAGTTTTTTGAAGAAGTAACAAAGAGCATTGATAAGAGCAGAATGGTGGATGTGATCTATATGGACTTCAGTAAGGAATTTGACAAGGTTCCCAATGGGAGACTGGTTAGCAAGGTTAGATCTCATGGAATACAGGGAAAACTAGCCATCAGAACTGGCTCAAAGGTAAAAGACAGAGGGTGGTGGTGGAGGGTTGTTTTTCAGACTGGAGGCCTGTGACCAGTGGAGTGCTACAAGGATTGGTGCTGGGCCCACTAGTTTTCATCATTTATATAAATGATTTGGATCTGAGCATAAGAGGTATAGTTAGTAAGTTTGCAGATGACACCAAAATTGGAGGTGTAGTGGACAGCGAAGAAGGTTACCTCAGACTACAACGGGATCTTGATTAGATGGGCCAATGGGCTGAGAAGTGGCAGATGGAGTTTAATTTAGATAAATGTGTGGTGCTGCATTTTGGGAAAGCAAATCTTAGCAGGACTTGTACACTTAATGGCATAAGTGTATAAGTCACTTGGAGGTTTTGCTGAACAAAGAGATCTTGGAGTGTAGGTTCATAGCTTCTTGAAAGTGGAGTCGCAGGTTGATAGGATAGTGAAGGCGGCATTTGGTATGCTTTCCTTTATTGATCAGAGTATTGAGTACAGGAGTTGAGAGGTCATGTTGAGGCTATACAAGACATTGGTTAGGCCACTGTTGGAATATTGCATGCAATTCTAGTCTCCTTTCTATCGGAACGATATTGTGAAACTTGAAACAGTTCAGAAAAGATTTTCAAGGATGTGGCCAGGGTTGGAGGATTTGAGCTATAGGGAGAGGTTGAATAGGCTCGGGCTGTTTTCCCTGGAGCGTTGGAGGCTGAGGGGTGACCTCATAGAGGTTTATAAAATCATGAGGGGCATGGATAGGGTAAATAGACAGTCTTTTCCCTGGTTTGGGGGAGTCCAGGATTAGAGGGCATAGGTTTAGGGTGAGAGGGGAAAGATATAAAAGAGACCTAAGGGGCAACTTTTTCATGCAGAGTGTGGTATGTGAATGGAACAAGCTGCCAGAGGAAGTGGTGGAGGCTGGTACAATTGCAACATTTAAGAGGCATTTGGATGGATATATGAATAGGAAGGGTTTGGAGGGATATGGGCCAGGTGCTGGCAGGTGGGACTGGATTGGGTTGGGATATCTGGTCGGCATGGATGAGTTAGACCGAAGGGTCTGTTTCTGTGCTGTACATCTCTATGACTATGACACTAAACATCGCTTTGGTGGGTTTGCTAGTCTGTTGATGGATGGGATTGAGAGGGGAAGTACAATAGGGGGTGAGACACAGACAAGTATAACACAAGTCAGCCTGGAAGTCAGTATGTCGTCAAGTTAAGGCACAAGGGTGCACAGAAAGGCTGGGGGGCATTTATTTTATAACAAAGAAACTTATGGGTAAGGCAGATAAAATGAAGGTCCTGATTAAGACTTCGGGATACAATATCATTGCTATTACAGAAACATGGTTGAGGGAGGGACAGGTGTCAATATTCCAGGGTGACCATTAAGACAAGACAGGTAAGGGGTGCAGAAGAGCAGGTGGTGTTACAATACTGATCATTGAGTCATTACTGCAATAAACAGCAACGATGTCTTATATGGCTCCCCAATTGACATTTCAGTTGAACCTAAAAACAAAAAGGGACAACAAACCAGTACCATAAACCCCCAAAATTCAGGGAGCAATGGAACGGCAGGTAGGTAGGCAAATTTCAGTGAAGCATAAAAACAATAGGATAATAATCGGGTGGGGATGGTGGTGTACAAAATCCCCAATATTAAATGGGATAGACCAAACTGTGAAAAACCTAAAGAGGATGGAATTCTTTTAAGCCAACATGTAGAAAGTCCTGCAAAGGAAGATGCTGCACCTAAGTTTAGGGAACAAAGGTAGGCAAGTGTTTGAAGTGTCAGTGGGGAAGCACTTTCTTGTGTTTGTCCATAACTCAGTGATATTTTAAAGTAGTCATGGAAAAGGTGGACTGGAAATAAAGGTTCTGAATTGGGAACAGGTCAATTTTCATATAATAAGACAGGATCTTGCCAAAGTTGACAGGAGCAGCTACTTCTGGGGAATTCTATATCAGAGAAATTGGAATCTTTCAAAAAGGAAGTAGTGAGACTGAAGGGCCAAGGTATTCCCATAATGATAAAGGGTGGGATCATCAAGTCCAGAGAAATCTAGATGGCAGAGAATCTTCAGGATTGAAGAAGGGAAAGAAAGAGAAGTTTATGGTGTAAAATAAGGGCTCAAAAGTTGGACGCCCGACAGGGATATTGAAAGTGCAGGGCATTGCTTAAATAAGAAATTAGTCAGAAGAAGGAGGACATGCAAAAGTGGCGGTGAGTAAAATAAAGAAAAATTCAAAGATAATTTACTTGTATTGATGGGCAACAGGATAACCATTGGGAAAGAATCGAACTCATTAGGGACCAAAATGGCAATCTGGGTGGAACAAGAAGGTGCACTGAGGTTTTAAATGACTATTTTTCTGTATTTACTGTAGAGAAGGACAATGTTCATACAGAAAATCAGAGAGGAGAGCTGTGATATTCTTGAACAAATTACAATTGAGGGAGACGAACTATTGAGAATTTTAGCTGGCTTAAAGTTAGATAAATCCCCAGGCCCAGATGAGAAGTATGCCAGGCTGTTGTGGGAGGCAAGGAGGAGATAGCAGGGGCCCTGAATTAATTTTCAACTCCTCCCTGGCTACAGAACAGGTGCCAGAGAATTGGAAGACAGCTAATGTCCTTGATTAGTTTATCCCTACCAAACGTTTTGAATAGAGAACTATAGATCAGCGACTCTAATACCAGTGGTAGGGCAATTCTTGGAGAGAATTCTGAAGGATAGAATTAATCTTTGTTTGGAGAGGCAAGGATTAATCAAGGATAGTCAGCATGACCTTGTTCAGGGGATATCATTACAGACGAGTTTGATTAAATTTTTAAAGGAGATAACTTGGTGAGTAGGTGAGAGTAGTTCAGTTAATGCTGTCTAGTAAGACTATAACAAGGAATTCCATATACTGTAAATAACATCAATAGATATTTCCCTGTTCACTATTTTTGTCATCACTAAAAAAATTCAAATTAAATTAAATTCAATAGATAATAACATCCTTTAATTTATTAGATTTAATTAAATGCTTTCAGGCTTTAATGTAACTGAGCCCACAGCTAATTTAATCTTTTTTGTTTATTTTTTCATATCTTGAACATCTATTACCTCTACCTTGCCAAAGTCAGATGCTCAACATATTCCCTTGCATTCTGGTGAGATTGAAGATGCTTTGTGCTGGTGCTCTTTATTAATTTACTCAACGGAGGAGGTTCTAATCTCCTGGTTATATTGGTCATCTGAGGCTTTCCTGATTGGTCCAGGTTAATAACCCCAATCAAAGATCTCGTAGTCAATGAGTTCTATCTTTTCCCAGTCACTGCACTCATCAACTAATCAGTTATCTGCTTGACCAGATTTCCTTTCCACTTTTTCAAACTCTTCATTCCAAAGCAATTTGTCTGCTCCCGCTGCTGCTACGAACTAACATGGTGTAGGCCTCAAGCCTCAGGTTTTATAGAGATGGTGCCTCTGTGATCCTCTCTGAGGCCTATTTGCTGCTGGTGTTCTGGTTTCCCCCTTGTGACTGCCAGACTGCCATCCAAGTTCTATCACCTCACTGCTCACTTTGAGAACATGCAATAACCACCCACTCCAGTCTTCCAGACCTTCACACCCTCCCCTGAACACGGCCGCACCATCCCAACTCTCCCAAACCTTAACCTCACTCCAGTCCCCCCTAGACAGGCTATCACTCTTCCCAAATCACGCTGGTCCATTGTGTCAAAACTTCAGATGCTCACCCCTTTAGCATGGAGATCTTCTCTTTACAATAGCAGGAGAACAGGGCAACGGAAGTTATTGGTATTTATACCATCTGGTGTCTTTTAAGTTTTGGAGTCAATGGAATATATTAAGTTGGAATAACAATTGCATAGGTTATGAAATCTCAGAGTGGAACACTCTGGAAAGTATTGTGACAATATATTTTCAAAATCTAATTTTGCAAAAAGTGAAAGAATGTTGTTAATTGTTACAAATCTCATCACACATTTCTATTGATTTACTTCTGTCAGCAATCCAGTTCCAAGCATACATAGAAAGCTGGCATGAATAGATTTAATGATCCCTGATAGCTCTATTTAGCTTCTTTGTTAGCTGATTGCACCAATATCTAATTATTAAGAGCTTATTTTCCTTTCAAAGCTTTCCTCCTAAGCCAACAGCTTCCAGTTTACCTGTTCCATTGTTAGCACATTTACATGGGTAACAGTAATAGCCAGGAGTAAATATTTATCAACAATACTATTCAGATACAGAGTAAATATCACTTTAATTCCTTGTACATTTTTATATATGTAGCCAGGTTTTGAAATAAATGTAAAATAGATCTTTGAAGAGACCAATATCAGTCACCTTGGTATTATAGGAAGGCTATCAAATCAATGATTGATAAGAATTAATAGGCTTGGAGCAGGGCATGATAAGGCTAATGATTTTTTTACTCATTTTGGTTTAAAAATGTCTTATTTTTCTTTCATAGAGTATCTTACTTTGAAAACTAAAGCAAAGGGTCAATTCACTGATCCCATGATTCCAACCGGAACCATGTTTATAGAGGGTGTAGATTAGAAAGAGTGAAGGATTGGTAAAATTAAGTTTTATCCACTTAATCAGATTTCCAAATTATAACACGCTCTTGAGCATTTATTGTATTCCTAGCATGTTGCCAGAGACTACTGTTTCAAAGGAGTTGTTTTGACTAGAAATTTAACCAGTACTTTATGTACGCTGCTGTCACCCTATTTCAGCAACAAGGTCTTGTGAGTGGTAGGGCTTGCCACTGGACCAAATGATTTGCTATTCCTTTCATTTGAGCACACATAACAATAATAGCAGAAAACACATTGTTATTACAGCATAATCCTACATTAATTACATTGGTATCTTCAGAACAGCATTCAAGTTGATGTCAAGTATTGGATAAATCTTGCAAATTTTGAATAAAGCATGTACAGAGATGAATATACGGTTTTGCGCAAGCTGATTTTCATGTAAGATAAATTATCTTATCATGAAAGACAGCATGCCTGTTAACGTGCTTTTCTCTGCTGTAAAATATTACAACCTTTGTAATAGAGATAAAATTTTTAAGAAGAGAGCTTTTGATCCAGCCTTTTTAAAACTTATTTTTCTACGCTTGCTATAAAAACAGAAAGTGATGCAGAAATTCAGCTGACCCGGTAGCATATGGGGAGAGAGAAGCAGTTAATGTTTTTGAGACTGATATGACTTCTTCAGAACGCTCCATGCTTGTTGGTATTCAGGGAGAAACAGTCAGATGATACTGAAGAATTTACTCACAAATAATATTACGAGAGCACATAGGTATACTTCTTTATGATATACAAGAACTATTGCAATATTAATTTCTTATGAGTGTTAGAGTTAACTCATTACTCCTCTTAGTCATAAGATTATGATTTCAAATCCCACATTATACAGTTAATTATATATCCTAGGTTAAGACTGATAGGGTAATGCATTACCATGTTTCAACTGTAATTTTAAATCTCTAAAGTAGTTGTAAAGGATTTCATGCTGTTGTTAGAACAAAAGCAAGCATTATAGCTTGGGTTCATTTATCCTTCAGCAAATAGAACCAAAGACAGATTACTTGGTCACTTATAACATTTTTGATTGTTGAACTGGATGTGTATTACAACTACAATATAGTATTTCAAAGATGCTTAAAGTCAGAGTCATAGAGATGTACAGCACGGAAATAGATCCTTCGGTCCAATTCGTCCATGCCAACCAGATATCCCAACCTAACCTAACCCCATTTGCAAGCACTTGGCCCATATCCCTCCAAACCCTTCTTATTCATATACTGATCCAAATGCCTTTTAAATGATGCAATTTTCCAGCCTCCACCACTTCCTCTGGCAGCTCAACAATACAGCACGAACATCTGCATGAAAACATTGCCCCTTAGGTCCCTTTTATATCTTTCCCCTCTCACCCTAAACTTATGCCCTCTAGTTCTAGACTCCTCCAAACCAGGGAAAAGACTTTGGCTATTTATCCTATCCATGCCCCTCATGATTTTATAAACCTCTATGAGGTCACCTCTCAGCCTCCAACGCTCCAGGGAAAACAGCCTCAGCCTGTTCAGCCTCTCCCTATAGCTCAAATTCTCCAACCCTGGCAACATCCTTGTAAATCTTTTTTGAATTCTTTCAAGTTTCACAACATCCTTGCAATAGGAAGGAGACCAGAATTGCACACAATATTCCAAAATATTCCTAACCAATGTCCTGTACAGCCGCAACATGACCTCCCAACACTTTACTCAATGCTCTGACCAATAAACGCCTTCTTCACTATCCTATCTACCTGCGACTCTACTTTCAAGGAGCTATGCACCTGCATTTCAAGGTCTCTTTGTTCAGCAACACTCCCTAGGACCACCAGCCACATTGTGTTCTGAATGACCCAACCAGTAGGGAATTTACACCTGATTCCCATTAAGTTCAATTGTGTTCAGTCTCCTTGACACCTTGCTCAAACAAATCCTGCCGTGATATCAGGGCCAGTCACTCTGACACTGTATTCATATCTTTTTGTTCATGTCAATAGACCAAAGTAAATGTGTGGGGAGTGTTTCCTTCCCTCAGAGGGTAGTGACTGTTGTGGCCTCTCTATCCCAGACAGCTACGCCACTGAAATGTTGGGGGCGTGGGGTGGTGTTAATGGATGTTGGTACATCAGAGAGTTGAGGGCTACAAAGAATTACTTACTATTAAGTGTATAAGTCCTGCTAAGGTTTGCTTTCTCAAAATTCAGCACCTCGCATTTATCTAAATTAAACTCCAACTGTCACTCCTCAGCCCATTGGCCCATCTGATCAAGATCCCATTGTAACCTGAAGTAACCTTCTTTGCTGTCCACTACACCTCCAATTTTGGTGTCATCTGCAATCTTACGAACTATACTTCCTATGTTCACATGGAAATCATTTATATAAATGACGAAAAGTAATGGACCCAGCACCGATCTTTGTAGCACTCCACTGGTCACAGGCCTCCGGTCTGAGAAACAACCCTCCACCACCACCCTCTGTCTTCTACCTTTGAGCCAGTTCTGTATCCAATTGGCTAGTTCTCCTTATATTCCATGAGATCTAACCTTGGTGACCAGTCTCCCATGGGGAACCTTGTCGAACGCCTTACTGAAGTCCAGATAGATCACTTCCATCGCTCTACCCTCATCAATCCTCTTGGTTACTATTTTTAAAAACTCCATCAAATTTGTGAGACATGATTTCCCATGCACAAAGCCATGTTGACTATCCCTAATCAGTCCTTGCCTTTCCAAATAAGTGTAAATCCTGTCCCTCAGGATTCCCTCAAACAACTTGCCCACCACTGACATCAGGCTCACCAATCTATAGTTCCCTGGCTTGTTCTTACCACCTTTCTTAAATAAGGGTACCACATTAGCCAACCTCCAGTCCTTTGGCACCTCACCTGTGACTATCGATGATACAAAAATATCCCAGCAATCACTTCCCCAGCTTCCCACAGAGATCTAGGGTACACCTGATCAGGTCCTGGGGGTTTATCCACCTTTATGCATTTCAAGACATCCAGAACTTCGTCCTCTGTAATGTAGACATTTTTCAAGATATCACTATCTATTTCCCCACATTCTATATCTTCCATGTCCTTTTCCACAGTAAACACTGTTGTAACATACTTGTTTGGTATCTCCCCCATCTCCTGTGGCTCCACACAAAGGCTGCCTTGCTAATCTTTGAGGGGCCCTATTTGCTCCCTAGTTACTCTTTTGTTCTTAATATATTTGTTAAAACCCTTTGGATTATCCTTTGACGGTATTAGGCAAGAATTTTCAAAAGCTGTTTGGGTGCAGATGTTCGCAGGTAAAGAGATGACTGGAAAATGGGAAGCCTCCAGAAATGTGGTAACAAGAGTCCAGAGACTCTATATTCCTGTTAGGGGGAAAGAAAAGGCTGGTAGGTGCAAGGAATGCTGGATGACTAGAGAAATTGCAGGCTTGGTTAAGAAAAAGAAGAAAGAATGTCAAGAGAGATCGAGTGAATCCTTAAAAGAGTATAAAAGCAGTAGGAATATACTTAAGAGGGAAAGCAGGAGGGCAAAAAGGGGACATGAGATAGCTTTGGCAAATAGGGTTACTTGATTGGTTCTGAAACAAGACTAGTGATTCTGAAATGTGCTAAATAAATGGAGAGGCAAAAGTGACAACCCTTAATATCGAGGTCACATTTGACTGAGTGTGGCATCAAGGAATCCTAGCGAAACTAGATTTAATGGGAATCAGCACAAAAACTCTCTGATGTTTGAACTCATAATTGGCAGATCAGCAGATGATTGTGGTTGTTGGAGGTCAGTCATCTTTTTTCCAGGACATCATTGCAGGATAGTGTGCTATCAGTTAATACAATAAGTTAATCATCAGCTACTTCATTAATGATCTTCTTCCATCATAAGGATGGAACTGGGAATGTTCACTGATGATTGCACAATATTCAGTAACATTTGCAATTCATCAGATACTGAAGCAATTAATGTCCAACTGTAGCAAAACCTGGATACTGTCCTGGCTTGAGTTGCGTCATGATCCCAACTGATGTCATTATCAGACAAGTTAGATGCCAGACTGAAATCTGGCTCCAAACATAATATTTATTTTATTTTAATGAGGTAGTCTCTCACTGAAACATAAACATGCAGTGTTGCAGATTTAGTTTCTGCATTAATACTATTAAACAAACAAAATGAAGAACAGGTAAACTGTTTATATATAATAAGACTTTCAAGGTTTTGAAAGCACATTGTTTATAATCATTTTACATGTGCAAGCCCATTTATCCCAAAAATTCTTTAATCATTCCCAAAAGCACCCTTTGATAATAGCCAAAAGCATCCCTTGTACCATACTAACACCAGAGAAAACCTGAACTGCTTGCTGAACTTAAAAGAACTTAAATTTTTAGTCTAAAAAATCTGATAGTCTTTTGCTGGAACTTTCATACACTGGAAGTTTAAACACTCTCAACTTCAAATAATCTTTACGGGGATATTAGCCAAACGCTCTCATCCGGGACTATCACTGAACTCTCTACTCTCAGGTATTCTAGGTCCTCTCCCTTTCTTAGCAGCACTGCTTTGTACATTCATCTTCATCCAAGGACTTTTGCAGTCTGCCCTGAACTGAAAACCAAAAAAAAAATAATTTTCCAGGCTTCAGTGTTTCCCTTAAGATTTAAAAATCAATTGTAGAATTTTCCAACAGAAACTTTGATGCTCAGTTGTTTAACTTGCTCAGTTGTAAATCCACCTAATGTAAATTAAAATCCATTATCTCTGAAAACTATTCTCTCAAATTGTTTTAAAAGAAATCATCAAGACCTTAGAAACACTATGAGCTAATAATTAAATCACTCACATATAGAAAAACCCATATTCGCAAGTTAAAAATGCAAACATCCAAACTTAAAAATAAAGCAAATACATCACACACCCTACCTCACAACTGAAAAATGACAAGTATCATTCATTCTACACAAATGGCATGCAATGATAATTTCTAATAAGAGAGAATCTATCCATTGCCCCTTGACTTTCAATGGTATCACCATTACTTGATTTCCCACTATCAACTGTTGACCAGAAACTGAACTGGACTAGCTATATAAATACAATGATTACAAGAGCAGGTCAAAGGGTAGGAATCCTAGTAGGATCTTGCTTCTTGACTGAAAGCCTGCCCACCATCCCCAAGGTACATGTTGGGATTGTAATGGAGCACTCTCCACTTGCCTTGATGTGTGCAGCTTGGCCAAACCTAACATCCTTCCTCCACAGTTGTTTAGAAGCAGCAGTGAGTACCAAATGCACTGTAGAAATTCACCTTCTCAACCCATGACCACTTCCTGAAGGACAAAGGGCAGCAAATTCATGGGGGAAGTACCACCTGCAAGTTCCCTCCAAGCCACACAATATCCTGATTTGGAAATATTGAAACATGAAAACATTAAAAATAGGATCAGGAGTATGCTATTCAGCCCTTTGAGCCTATTTGGCCACTCAACATGATCATAGTTGATCATCCAACTCTGTACCGTGTTCCCACTTTTTCCCCATATCCTTTGATTCCTTTAGCCCTAAGAAGCGTATCTAACTTATTCTTGAAAATATTCAATGTTGTGTCCTCAACTGCTTTCAGTGGCAAAGAATTCCACAGGCTTACCACTCTCTGGTTGAAGAAATATCTCCTCATTTCAGTCCTAAATAGCCCACCCCATTTCCTTAAACTGAGGTCCCTGGTTCTGGACTTCCCAGTCTTTGGAATTTCTTTGAGGAGAAAGTGAGGTCTGCAGATGCTGGAGATCAGAGCTGAAAATGTGTTGCTGGAAAAGCGCAGCAGGTCAGGCAGCATCCAGGGAACAGGAGAATCGATGTTTCGGGCATAAGCCCTTCTTCAGGAATGAGGAAAGTTTGTCCAGCAGGCTAAGATAAAAGGTAGGGAGGAGGGACTTGGGGGAGGGGCGTCGGAAATGTGATAGGTGGAAAGAGGTCAAGGTGAGGGTGATAGGTCAGACTGGGGTGGGGGCAGAGAGGTCAGGAAGAAGATTGCAGGTTAGGAAGGCGGTGCTGAATTCGATGGATTTGACTGAGACAAGGTGGGGGGAGGGGAAATGAGGAAACTGGTGAGGGGAAATGAGGAAACTCGGATTTCACTTTTATCTTAGCCTGCTGGACAAACTTTCCTCATTCCTGAAGAAGGGCTTATGCCCAAAACATCGATTCTCCTGTTCCCTGGATGCTGCCTGACCTGCTGCGCTTTTCCAGCAACATATTTTCAGTTTGGAATTTCTTTAATTGTTTACCTTGTCCTGTAAGAGTTTTACAGGTTTCAATGAGATCCCCCTCATTCTTCTAAACTCCAAGGCATATAGACATGACCAATCCAGTCTCTCTTCACATATCAGCCCCACCATCCTAAGAATCAGTCTGGGGAACCTTTGTTGCACTCCCTCCATAGCCAAAACTTCCCTTCTCAGATAAAGAGACCAGACCTACACACAATACTTGAGAGGTGGTTTCACCAAAGCCCTGCAGAATTTCAGCAAGACAGCCCTCCTCCTGTACTTGAATCCTATCACTATAATGGCCAACGGACCATTTGCCTTCTTCATTGCCTTCCTTTAGTGCCATTCCTTTAGTGTCATTGGTTTAACATCCTGAATCTCCCTCTCACGAACAATGTCGTGGTTGCACCTGCATCAGATTGCCATATTCTCAAAAGGATTTAGGGATGGCCAATAAATGTTACTCCAGGAGTGATAACATTGGAGACTGCATTAAACCCTACCCTATCTAATGATGCCAGGACCAGGAGTGAGGTGAAAGTATAACATGTAGGATTTTATTGGGTGAGGATTATATCCCTAGGTGTCCCAAAAGTCATGGAATCAATGTTGAATTTATGAATGCAGTTTTTGCACAATTGCTATCATGCAATTAACTACATTGTGTTCAAGATGAGTTTCTCATTAAGAGTCACTAGTGGTTTTCCTCTGCCACAATGAAGCAAGTCGGGCTTTGATCCAGTCAAGGAAAAAGAATGTTATCAGCAAACTATTGCCAACCACAAGTTGGTAGTTGTTGATATCGCAGCATATACAACATGGTAGCAGCAAAAGGTATTGTTAATACTACAGTATAACAACAGTGAGGATCTCAGTGATCAGCCATTAACAGTTTTAAAGACGTTATGATTTTAAGAACTATTCATGCAGACAGTTAGCAGGTAGTGCAGATTAACAGTGAATCAGCCTGCTCAGAAACTTATAGAAGGATCAACACATTGATGAAACTGCACTTAGCTGATAAAGCTTTTTAATTCAGACCTGGTAAGAAGAGCAGAAGTAAGGCTCCATTGGGAAATGTAGCCAATAGAGCCTGGTTAAAGGTTTAACTAGGAAGTGAACAGGCTTTGTGAGTAAAGTTAAAAATCCTTATTGGGCATGGGGAAAACTTTAAATTAAATTCCCTACAGTATGGAAACAGGCACTTCAGCCCAACAAGCTCTCATCAACACTCCGAAGAGTAACCCACCAGACCTATTCACCAAGCCTATATTTACCCCTGACTAACACATCTAATGCTGTGGGCAATTTAGCATAGCCAATTCACCTGACCTGCACATCTTTGGATTGTGGGAGGAAACCGGAGCACCTGGAGGAAACCCACGCAGACACGGGGAGAATGTGCAAACTCCACACAGACAGGTGCTCAAGGTAGGACTCAAACCTAGGCCCCTGGTACTGTGAGGCAGCAGTGCTAACCACTGAGCCACCATGCTGCGCTGGCTGAGAAGATTAGAAGTTGGAAAAGGAATGCTTACAGCTCACATCAAGCATTTCCACCATAGTAAGTGAACATCATGAAGCATGGCTACAGAAGAGAAATCAAGGGCTATAGACTGAACTAAGGTCACAACAGTAATGTCACAAAGCCAGAAATAAGGCTGGTCAGTTTAAGTAGACCAAGACTAACAGGTAATGACAGTATGGAGACTACTGGGACTGCAAATAAATAAAATTTAATCACATTTCAGGCAGGAAGAACAGTTAAGGCTGGGAAATTTATGGAAAACAAAAGCATTGTTTATTAGGCTATGAAAGGAGATTCATTGTCTGTTTGTCCTGTAAAAATATGCTCTACATTGCTGGCATAAGGTGAGAAACCTCTATTTTGCCACAGAACCCTAATTTTGACTGCAAAGATGCAGCAAAACCTCCAGTAAACAATACAGAGATACAGAGCACTAAAGTAAAGCGTTTAAAAACAAGAAAAATAAAATAACATTGATACTTTTCAGATGCAAAAAAATTGACTTGGGAAGGAGAGTAAACAGCATTGAGATACCATAATATTTTAAAAGCTTTAACGTAAGTAGAAAAAATACACTAGAAAGAAATGGCAGGAGATGTAATACTGCCTGGCAGATTTAATTTCAAGGAGGGGCTAAATAGAACACAGGATTAAAAATCTTGGAGAAAACAGTTCTTAAGGTACAGAATTGAAGTGCATATGCTTTAATGCAAGGAGTATAGTGGGTAAGGAGGATGAACTTAGGGCTTGGATTGGTGCCTGGGAGTATGATGTTATTGCGATCACAGAGACTTGGTTGAAGGAAGGGCATGATTGGCAACTACATATTCCAGGATATAGACGATTCAGACAGGACAGTGAGGGAAGTAAAAGGGGGGGAGGAGTTGCATTGCTGGTCAGGGATGATATCACGGCTGTGCTAAAGGAGGACACTATGGAGGGCTTGAGCAGTGAGACATTATGAGTACAGCTCATAAGAAGGGTGCAGTTACATTGTTGGGGCAGTACTACAGGCCTTCCAACAGTGAGTGTGAGGTAGAAGAACAAAAATGGTAAACAGACTATGAAAAGATATAGAGGCAACAGGGTGGTGGTGATGGGAGATTTTAATTTTCTCAACATTGGGATACACTTAGTGTCAGAGATCTGGATGGGGCAGAGTTTGTAAGGAGCATCCAGGTAAGTTTTCTAGAGCAATATGTCAATAGTCCAACTAGGGAAGGGGCCATATTGGACCTGGTGTTGGGAATGAGCCAGGTCCCTGGTGTTGGGAATGAGCCAGGTCAGATAGAAGTTGCAGTTGGGGATTTCTTTGGGAATAGTGACCACAATCCTGTTAGTTTTAGAATATTCATAGACAAAGATGAGAGTGGTCCTAAGGGAAGAGTACTAAACAGGGCTAAGGCCAATTATATCAAAATTCGGCAGGAGCTGGGAAATGTGGATTGGAGGCAGCTACTTGAAGGGAATTCCACATTTGATATGTGGGAGGCTTTCAAAGATAGGTTGAAGGTAGGCATAGGCATGCAGGATAGGCATGTTCCTTTGAAAACAAGGAATAGGAAAGGCAAGATTCATGAACTGTGGATGACAGAAGAAATTGTATGACTAGCCAAGAGGAAAAGGGAAGCATACATAAGGTTCAGACAGCTAAGAACAGAACAGGCTTTGGAGGAATATCAGGAGAGTAGGACCAATCTTAAATGAGGAATCAAGCTGGCTAAAAGGGGTCATGAAATAACTTTAGTGAACAGAATTAAGAAGAATCTTAAGGCCTTTTATTCATATATAAGAAGCAAGAGGGTAACTAGAGAAAGGGGTGGTCCACTAAAGGATAAGGAAGGAAGATTGCGTGTTGAACCTGAGAAAATGAGTGAGATTCTCAATGATTACTTTGCATCAGTGTTCACTGAGGAGAGGGACATGATGAATGTTGAGATTAGATAAAGATGTTTGTTTACTCTGGTTCACTTTGACATATGGAGGGAGGATGTGTTCGGTAGGCTAAAGGATATTAAGGTAGATAAAATCTCCAGGACCAGATGGGATCTATCCCAGGTTGCTGGGGGAGGTCAGAGAGGAAATAGCTGGGGTCCTGACAGGTATCTTTGTAATATCCTTAAACACAGGTAAAATGCTGGAGGACTGGAGAGTTGCTAATGTTGTCCCTCTGTTCAAGAAGGCTAGTAGGGATATTCCAGGTAACTACAGACCAGTGAGCCTGATGTTAGTGGTGGGAAATTTGCTGAAGAAGGTACTGAGGGATAGGATCTATTTATATTTGGAAGAGAATGTGCTTATCAGTGATAGGCAACATGGTTTTGTGGAAGGGGAGATCGTGCCTTACCAACTTAATAGAGTTCTTTGAGGAAGTGACCGAGTAGATAGATGAAGGAATAGCTGTAGATGTCATATATATGGACTTTAATAAGGTGTTTGATAAGGTTCTCCATGGTAAACTAATGGAGCAAGTGATGTCACATGATGTGCGGAGTGTTCGAGCCAGATAGATAAAGGACTGGTTGAGCACCAGGAGAGTAGTAGTTGAAGGGAGTTTCTTGAAATGGAGAAAGGTGACCAGTGGTGTTCCACAGGGATCAGTGCTGGGACCACTGTTATTTGCAATATAGATAAATGATCTGGAAGAGGACATTGGTGGTCTAATCAGTCAGTCAGTTTGCAGATGACACGAAGATTGGTGGGGTAGCAGAAAGCATAGGGGACTGTCAAAAAATGCAGGAGAATATAGATGGACTGGAGAGTTGGGCAGGGAAGTGGCAAATGGAGTTCAATCCAGGTAAAGGTGAGGTTTTGCACTTGGGATCTCTAATTCTAGAGCGGATTATACTGTAAACGGAAGAGCCTTGGGAAAAGTTGATGAGGAGAGAGATCTGGGAGGTCCATTGTACCCTGAAGATTGTTGCACAGGTGGATAGAGTGGTCAAGAAGGCATATGATATGCTTGCCTTCATCGGACGGGGTATTGAGTATAAGAGCTGGCAGATCATATTAAAATTGCACTGGACTTTGTTTCGGCTGCATTTAGAATATTGTGTACAGTTCTGGTCGCCATGTTACCAAAAGGATGTGGATGCTTTGTTCTGGTCGCCATGTTACCAAAAGGATGTGGATGCTTTGGAGAGGGTGCAGAGAAGGTATACGAAGATGTTACCTGGTATGGAAGGTGCTAGCTATGAAGAGAGGTTGAGTAGGTTAGGATTATTTTATTAGAGAAAAGGAGATTGAGGGGGGACCTGATTGAGGTCTACAAAATCATGAAGGGTATAGACAGGGTGGATAGAGATAAGCTTTTTCCCAGGGTGAAGGATTCAATAACAAGAGATCATGCGTTCAAGGTGAGAGGAAAAAAGTTTAAGGGGGGGGTGGGATACACGCGGAAAGTACTTTACACAGAGGGTGGTAGGTGCCTGGAACACATTGCCAGCAGAGGTAGTAGAGACAGGCATGGTAGACTCATTCAAGGTCCGGCTGGACAGATGCATGAGTAAGTGGGAAGCAGAGGGATACAGATGCTTAGGAATTGAGTGATAGGTTTAGACAGTGGATTTGGATTGGCTCAGGCTTTGAGGGCTGAAAGCCTGTTCCTGGGCTGTAAAATGTCTTTGTTCTACGTTCTTTTTAATTGCTTCTAAGATAGACACTGAATCACAAGCTGAACCAATAAATATTATAATTGTATTTATTAAGACTTACAGTTGATGACATTATACCACAACATGACATAGAATGGCACGGTGAATGTGTGGTTAGCACTGCTGCCTCACAGCTCCAGGGACCTGGGTTCAATTCCAGCCTTAGGCCACTGTCAGTGGAGTTTGCATATTCTTTCCATGTCTGCATGGGTTTCCTCCCACATTTCAAAGGTGCATAGTTTGCTGGATTGGCCATGCTAAATTGACCATAATGTTCAGGAATGTGCACGCTAGGTGGATTAGCAATGAGAAATGTAGGGTTACAGAAATGTGGTGGGTCTGGGTGGGATTCCCTTCAGAGGATCAATATGGTCTCAATGGGCTGAATGGCTTGGTTCCATTTGTAAGCATTCTATAAAAGATGGCATTGATACTGTTGATGAAATCTCAAGCTTTTGACACTTATTTTAATCTAAGAGAAAAATCAAATTCTTGGAAGAGTAATATTTTCAGCTTCAGAGAAATCCTTGGAAAACAAAAATGGAAAACTGGAGAGCTTTCAAATCAAACTTTTCAGAGGCAAAATTTGTGTTGGAATTACCAAAACATCTTTCTCAATTTTATAACAGTTCAAAGAAAATTAAGCTTTGAAGAAAGCCATTCAGATTGTGCTAGAAGCAGAAAGGAGGAAGAATCAGATAGAAATCCTGAGAGAAGAAGGACAACCTTATCACAGGAGACACACAGAATCCATTCAACAGCTCTTTCCAGGCTGTGGCAATGTCTGTACCTCTGGGCCAGAAGGCCTGAGGTCAAGTCCCACCTGCTCAAGATTGTGTCATAACATGTCTGAACAGGTTAATTAAAAATATCTACATAATATAAAAGCCCAAAAGACTACAAAGAGTAGGCCAGGCAACAGATACTAAGATTCAGTGGGAGTAATATGTTGTACAGAAGCTTCATAGACACAAGCAGCATCCAGATAAAAAAAGGGGTACTACATCTATAAAAATAAAAATACAAATCTTTCCAAGAAGGTTTACCATTATGTAGTGCGGTGCAGGGATTTTAAAAATGCCCAACATATTCTGATGGGAAATTGGTGATCCAACCAACTTAAGTTTGACATAGTCAAGATTAGAGTGATGCTGGAAAAGTACAGCAGGTCAGGCAGCATCTGAGGAGCAGGAAAATCGATGTTTCAGGCAAAAGCCCTTCATCAGGAAAGTTTGACAGAACCTGTTTAAGTCAATGGACATCCCAATAGCTCAAATCCTCCGACCCTGGCAACATCCTTTAAATCTTTTCTGAACCCTTTCAAGTTTCATAACATCTTTCTGGTAGGAAGGAGACCAGAAATGCATGCAATATTCCAACAGTGGCCTAACCAATGTCCTGTACAGCCGTAACATGACCTCCCAACTCCTGTACTCAATACTCTGACCAATAAAAGAAAGCATACCAAACGCCTTCTCCACTACCCTAAATTTATATGGGGGAGATTAAAGTCATAGAGTCATAGAGATGTACAGCATGGAAACAGACCCTTCAGTCCAACTCGTCCATGCCGACCAGATATCCTAACCCAATCTAGTCCCACCTGCCAGCACCAGGCCCATAGCCCTCCAAACCCTTCCTATTCGTATACCCATCCATATGCCTCTTAAATGTGCAATTGTACCAGCCTCCACCACTTCCTCTGGTAGCTCATTCTATACACGTACCACCCTCTGTGTGAAAGATTTGCCCCTTCAGTCTCTTTTATGTCTTTCCTCTCTCACCCTAAACCTATGCCCTCTAATCCTGGACTCCCCAATCCCTATTTACCTTATCCATGCCACTCATAATTTTGTAAACCACTATAAGGTCACCCCTCAGCCTCCAACGCTCCAGGTAAAACAGCTCCAGCTTACTCAGCCTCTCCCAATAGCTCAAATTCTCCGACCCTGGCAACATCCTTTAAATCTTTTCTGAACCCTTTCAAGTTTCACAACATCTTTCTGGTAGGAAGGAGACCAGAAATGCATGCAATATTCCAACAGTGGCCTAACCAATGTCCTGTACAGCCGTAACCTGTTGTAATTTGAGGTAACCCTCTTCGCTGTCCACTACACCTCCAATTTTGGTGTCATCTGCAAATTTACTAACTGTATCTCTTATGCTCACATCCAAATCATTTACGTAAATGACAAAAAGTAGAGGACCCAGCACCGATCCTTGTGGCACTCCACTGGTCACAGGCCTCCATTCTGAAAAACAACCCTCCACCACCACCCTCTGTCTTCTATCTTTGAGCCATTGTTGCCCTATTGGATTATTTACTATAAGTAAGAGAACAGAAGCTACATCCAGCAGAGGTGAAACTATATGGTTCCAGTGGCACAGCTGAAAGGTATGAAATATGAAACAGATGAAAAGTATGCTGCTACCACCACATCAATGCAAAAGTTGTAAGATAGCACGGAACGTACAGTACATGTAATTCATAATTGAGAAACCTCATTTTTAAGCATGCATTCATGTCTTGACCTCAATCTTTTTGAAGTAGCAGAAGGAGTTCATCTGGTTACAATGGATAGCAATCAGGTCAAGATGTAGCCCTTAGTTACAGAGTAGAGAAATGAAAAACAGTTACAATACAGCTATACACTGTGTGACTACAGGTCAGTTAAAAAGACAAACTTCACAGTTGCTTTCCAAAGGCCCTCTGCAGCAGACCAACGCAAGGGGTCTTCACATGATCTGACCACTGGCTGCCACCACACTTCACACTGGGCTGCTATCCCTGCTCTTGCACAGGTTCACTGGTTACTGGCATCCCTGTTTCAGCTACTGGTGCCTCCGTTGATCATTGAATGCATTGGAGGCCATTTTTGGGTATCCGAGGTTGAAAGAATGGAGGAGAGAGAGAGGAAAAAAAAGAAAAAGAATAGGCAGAGTAGAGGAGCTCCGGTTTGAGCATCCTGCTCTGCGGCCATCTTGGTATCAGAAGATTGTCACTGTTACCTGATTCCACTGTCTTCCCATTGGTTGGCTGAAGGGCTTTCTGGTTCCATGCCCCTGTGAAGAAATGGTAGAAAGCGAGGAATACAGAGCTGGAGATCAGAGTCGAGGTGTGTGGTGCTGGAAAAGCACAGCTGGTCAGGCAGCATCCAAGTACCAGGAAAATTGACATTTCGAGCATAAGCTCTTCAATACCCTTTTCCTCCTTTATACTTCCTCTCAAGGTCTCTAATGCAGTGTCCAAGACCATTGGAAGATGCTCTCTCCCATTTTATGCCACTATTCAGGATGAGGGGTGCAGTGGGAGAAAAGAGACATGTAGTTGTGATCAGAGATAGTATAGCCAGGAGAATAGACATGGCCAGAAATGAGAATCCCGAAGGCTACGTTGCCTACCTGGTGCCTGAGTGCAAAATATTTCACCTGGGATTTAAATAACCAAGGGTAAATATTCTATCAAAATGACAGGCAGATGGGCGGGGAAGGGGATGGGGGAGGGGGTGCAATGTTGTCTTGTTACTAAGAAATGAATTTAAATCAATTGCAAGAATTGATTTGGAGTCAGAAGGTATAGAGTTCTAGGTAGATTTGATCTGATCTGATTTGATTTATTATTTTCACATGCACCTAGGTACAGTGAAAAGTTTTATTTTGCATGCAGTATAGGCAGATCATATCATACAAAGTGCATTAAGGTAATAGAACAGAGCGAGGAATACAATGTTACGGCTGCAGAGAAGGTGTACAAAGAATGAGGTCAACATTAAATTTGAAATTTGAACGGTCCATTCAGACGCTGTTCTTCAATCCGTTGGTATGTGTGTTTAAGCTCTTGTGTCTTCTGCCCAACGGAAGAGGTTGAAGACATTAACCTGGGTGGGAGGGTCTTTGATTATGTTGGTTGCTTTTCTGAGGCAGCGGGAAGTATGGGTGGAATCAATGGATGGAAGATTGGCTTGCATGATGGACTAAGCTATGTTCACAGCTCTCTGTAGTTTCTTACAGTCCCGGACAGAGCAATTGCCATACAAAGCTGTGATGCATCCTAATAGACTGTTTTCTATGGTGCATCTATAAAAATTGATGAGTCTCTATGGACATGCCAAATTTTCTGAGCTTCCTGAGGAAGCAGAGGCTTTGTTGTTCTTTCTTGACCATCACATCAATCAATGTGCTTGGACCAGGACAGATTGTTGGTGATCATTACACCGAGGAACTCAACCATCTTCACCTTAGCTCCATAGATAGGGGCATTCCCTCTACATTGCTTCCTGAAGTCAATGATTAGCTTTTTCATTTTGCTGACATTGCGGAAGAGATTGTTATCTTTGCACCACGCCACCAAGCATTCTACCTCTATTCTACCTCATCCTGATTTGCTATCCGGCCTACAACAGTTGTGTTGTCAGCAAACTTATAGATGGAGTTGTGACAAAATTTGCCACACAGTCATGAGTAGAGTTGAGGAACTGCAAAGGAAAAAAGTCACTGATGGAAATTGTGCACATGCCTCTGAGCAATAGTCAGGATGTAGGACCGAAAATAAATAGGAGATAGAAAAGGCATGTAAGAAAGAGACCATTATGATACTCATGCAGGTGGAATGGGACAATCAGATTTGGCAGCAGATCACTAGAAAAGGAATTCGTGGAATATCTATGGGATGGTTCTTTTGAGCAGTTTGTGGTACAGCCTACTACAAGGGTTTTTGCCTAAAACGTCGATTCTCTTGTTCTGCAGATGCTGCCTAACCTGCTGTACATTTCCAGCACCACACTCTCAACTACTATGGAACAGGCAACTTTGGACTTGGTGACATGGAATGAGACAGATTTGATTAGGGAGCTTTAAGTCAGGGAACTGTCATGGGATATAACGATAATATGATAGAATTCACCCTGCAGCTTGAGAGGGAGAAGCTGGAACCAAATGTAATGGTATTGCAATGGAGTAATTACAAAAAAATGAGAAAGAAGCTGGCCAGAGTTGACTGGAAGGGAAGCCTAGCAAGTAAGATGATGAAGCAGAAATGCCAGGGGATTCTGGTGGTAATTTGAGATGCACAGCAGAAACATACTGAGGGGAGGATAAGGCAACCATCACTGACAAGGGAAGCCAGGGACAGCCTCAGAGCAAAAGAAAAACTATACAATCTGGCGAAGATTAGTGGGAAGCCAGAGGATTGGGGAGCCTTTAAAAATCAGCAGAGGACAATGAAGACAGTGATAAGGAGGGAGAAGATGAAATTTGAGGATAAGCTAGCTACTAATATGAAAGAAGATTGGAAAGCTATTTCAATACCTAAAAGGTAAGAGAGAGGCTAGAGTGGATATTGGACTTTAGGAAATGAGACTGGAGATGTAGCAAAGAAATCGTGGAGGAACTGAATCATGGCATCTGTGGAAGAAATCAGCAGCATGCCAGAACTTCAAGTGAGGCAAGGGGCAGAGGTGAGTGTAGTGGCCATTATAAGGAGAAGGTTCAGCAGAAGCTGAAAGGTCTAAAGGTGTATAAATCACCTGGAGCAGATATACTCCACTCCAGGAGATAACGGAGGAAATTGTGGAGACATTGGTGGTGATCTTTCAGGAATCACTGGAGTCAGGAAGATCCCAGAGGATTGGAAAATGGTTAAGGCAGAAAGAGAGAGGATTTTGATTAGTAAGGGGATCAAGATTGTGGGGAGAAGATTGGAGAATGGGGTTGAGGAGCATATCAACCATAATTGAATGGCAGAGCAGATTTGATGCGCCAAACAGGCTAATTCTGCTCCTTTATCTAATGGTCTTATGGTCTTAGTCTACATCAGAATGAATGATACAGAAGTATTTAGTATGTACTGAAATCATAATGTGCCTCCTTTCAAAGATCCAGGCTGGTTTAAGTAGCCTCTCACGTTTTTGGGACTCAATGAAGTGTACAGCAACTCAGCAGTGTGGTTAGCATTGGCTGCAGGCTCCAAGATTGGAATGAGCAGACAGCACAAGGTTGGCATGCTGCCTAAGATATAATGGATCGGTGCAAGATATTTGAACATTGTGTGCTCTGTGCCTGTTTTTGGGGACTATCTAATTTAAATCCACTTCTGCAAACAAAGAGCACTTAATTCCCGCAATATCTTTCTATAACCTTTGGGCTGATTTATAAATCTGCTCACAACAGTACCAGATTCAACAGATGGCTTGCAATTCTATGGTGTGGGAGGAATTCTCCAAGGCATAGCCAGCAGACTGTCATAAAACTATATCACTGCATTGTGATTTTTCCTATGTATCAATTACACTCTATTTTGTAGTGATACTCTGCTCACTGATGGATCTGCATTCTCCAGCACTTACTGTTCTTCAGAGTTTGATGCCTTCAAAACAAATTTTAAGAAATGAAGTAAATCCACCAGAGACTGAGAGACTTCTGCTATAGTTTTGTGATTATGTATAATAAAACAAGGTCCAAAAGTGACCCATTGAATGAGGAAACATCCTTTTTTTTCTTAAACAAAGTCATCTCAGATGAGGCAGAGATAAGGAAATTATTGCAGTTTTTCAGGTGGTTGACAGGGGTCAGGATTTTACCTGTTGGCTTAGGACCCCATTTTCAGGCACAAATGCTGTAAAAAGACTGCTCTGTGTGGAGTAGCCTCACTGGCCTGTGATTTCCCCAGAATTGTTCAATTAGTAGCCCTATGACTCTTGAAGCTGGATGGTCAACAAGAGGTGTTTCAAAGGAAACTGGAGCAGAATGTGTTTGTAGGTTAGACCTGCTCTCTGACTTCTCTAAGCCTAAAATAACAAAAGGGTCCCCTACAGCGAGGCCTCCATTGTGCGGGAGATATCCTTCACAAGGTGTCATGTGGCTGGTGTTGAAACCAAACAGGCAGGAAAGGTATCCAAGCCAGCATGCTGCACTGGCATCGTTTCCAGTTGGGTCCTGGCAAGAGGCCTCAATTGATCTTTACTCAACTGGCTACCCGCAGCTTGTAGGTGGTACAGCCTACTGCCCCATCCTGTTTCAAGAGAAATTGCCTGGAACTGGGATGGAACTGAGAAACACAGGCCATCAGTGTGAAAGTTTGTGCTTATCCACCACGATTCCTGCTTCCCTCACCATCGTGATTGTAATGAGGTCAGTCAGCTGGATCTCTAGAAAATGAGTTCCCTGACTGGGGTTGTTAATCTGGCCCAATCAGGGTACCCTGGCTAAAAGCTAAAATCAGGAGTGTCATACTCTGAGAGCTGGCTCTGAGGGAGTTGGGCCTGTGTCGAGCTCTCTCCACATGTAAATAAATGGTGACTTGGTGATAGGATACTGGCCTCTGTGGAGTAATTTTGCTCATGAGCAAACAATTCAACCTGGGGCAGAATTTTCTCCTCGACCTTTAGTTGTCCACCATAGTTAAATGGAGCTCATAAGCTTGCACTATGTGGGAAACAGATACCTGGCAATGATTTTACCCAAATTCTCAATTAGTTTGTGGAAGGGAAGCTTTCCAACCAACAATGACAGGTCACTGAAACTGGAAAACCAAACTGAGGAACTCTCGAACTGGAAAACAACATCAGCCAGTGAAGGAGAGGGTGCTCCATGACAGAAAAAAAAATCCAATAGTTTTAACTTTAAAATGAAAAAAAAAAGCCCTCAGCATCCAGTCCACCCCTGTAACCTATGCATAGGGACAGTTTGTAGTTACAGCTGACCAGGCAGATAAGGAGAGCATCCTAACATGTAAATCCCCAAGGGTTGGAACTAGGAGTCTACCTCCAGGCAATTACCCCATTGTTTGGAATTTCAGGCAATCTGGAGACTGACTAGAATATTCTTGTTGGCTTTCAATGTTTGCCTCAACAGGCCTTTATTGAAGTCAGTTGTATACCTGCTTCATGGGGGCAAAATGCCACCTAGCTCACACATATCCTGTCTTCAGTATAAGGACAAGAAGGTGGATAGTATCATGGCCGTCAGTACAAACATACACACCCACATTCATATAAACAAACAAACATGCAGAGCAAGAAAGGGAGTCAACCACTTGAGCCCATTTCACGATTCGATAAGATCATGACTAATCTGATTACTTCATATTCCTGTCTATCCATGATATTTTTCATCGACTTACATATCACAAATCTATCTATTTCTAAGTTAAACGTATTCAAAGACTCTGATTCCACAGCCTTTTTTAATAAAGAGAGTTCTGAAGATTCACTACTTTGTGTAAGAAAAGAAAATCTGTCTTAAATGGGTGAGCACTATATTTAAACAATATTGCTTAGTTCCAGAAATTCCTAAGAGTAAATGTACTTCCTATATCCAACCTGTCGCACTCAGGATTTTATATGTTACATTCAACTAATTTCTCACTTTTCTAAACACTCTATATACAAGCTTAACCTATTCAGCCTTTCCTTATAACTCAAACCTTTCAGTCCAGGTCTAGTTCTTAGATCTGCTTCCAATGCATTTACATCCTTCCTTAAATAGGGAGACTAATACTGCAGACAGTACTCAAGATGTGATCTCACCAGGCAAGTATTTTGTCCTATTTCCCTCACTTTTGCTTAATTTGCATTTTTTAAACATTTGTTCTGCCTTCTTCCGACTTGCTCGAAGTTTTACATTTCAATCTTATTTCAATTCTAATGCAAAGTCACAACATACAACATTAACTCTGCTTCTTATTGCCAGACTTGTTACGTACAGAATTTTCTGTTTTTATTTCTCTTTCCAAATGACTGCCATAGAGGATTAAATCCTTTCCGTCCCATCACCCACTAGCAATGTAATTCTAAATGGGAAATCACCTGTCGGTGTTTATTATTGCTAATTCCTAATTGTCCTTGAGAAGATAGTGTTGAGATGCCTTCTTCAACTGCTGCAGTTCATAATGGGACACCCTAAGTGCTGTTAGAAAGAGAGTTTCAGCGATGTTGAAGGAATGGTGATATTGCTGTAAATAAGGATGACGTGTAGCGTTGAAGGGAACTTGCAGGTGGTGATACTCCAATGCATCTTTTACTCTTGTCCTGGAAGATGCTATTGAAAGATCCTTCCTGAGCTGATGCAAATCATTTTGTAGATAGTACACACTGCTGCCACTATGCCATAGATGATAGAAGGAATGAATGTTGGTGATGGATGGGGTAACAGTCAAATGGGCTGCTTTGCCCTTGCTAATGATGAGCTTTGGGTTGTTGAAGTTGCAATAATCCAGGCAAGAGAAGACTAATTCACCATACTCCTGACTTATGCCTTGTAAATGGTGGAGAAGCATTGAAGAATCAGGAATTGAGTTGCTTGCTTCAAACTTCTGCACCTCTGACCTACTTTTGTCGTCATAGTGTCCATATTGCTGCTCCAGTTCAGTTTCTGGTAAACAATAAAATTTAAATACAAACCAATTATTAAATGGTCATTGTTATAGCTGTTGCATCAGTCATGAGGATGATACCAAAATATGGAAAATAGCATTATTCGTAACAGTGCTTTTTATAAATTGGCCTAAGTACATCTAAATCAAAGTGGTTGAGCCTGCATAAAATCAAGCTTCCCGCACATGGACCAAAAGGGATATATTTCGGAAATGAAACTCATTTTCATGCAGATAAGCTCGTATAAACACCTGTCAGTCCCACCCACTCAATTCTCTTCCTCCTTCATTTTTCAAGAGATTTTGCCCTCATTAGAAAATCCAAATTCATGTACAATATGTAAGGAGATTTAGAAAAATCTCTGATATATGCTTGAATGACATATTATGGCTCTGGTTGGTTCTAATATTCAACGGAAGCACTATATAACTAAGACTTGTTTTAATTTATTTATGTTCAGCATTTTCATAATTCCAGTATACTGACTGAAGTTGGGAAAGAAGAAAGTCACTTTTAACAGATTAGCTCAAGATACCCTTTGAAGGAAATATTGTTTCTTTCAGCTGGTTGTGAACTGAGGATTATTTTCTTTTTGTCACAGGCTATTACTTTTCAGAGAATCTATGCTATGCCAGAAAAAGTAAAGAAAAATTGCAATGTGTACACTAATTCTTCTACATTTCTGGAACACAGCCAATAGCTATAAGGACAAAAGATCATAGCAAGGCAGGATTTTTACTTAAGTTATTTAGAATCAGCATATTCGTTCATCAGGGTTGGACATGGCAAGAAATGAGCTACAGCTTGTAGCATTTGCTAATTAATCTTGAATTTGACTTGAAAAATATAGCATTCTTGTCAAGAAATATGAATACAGAATGCCCTCCTGCTTCTGTGGAGGTTGGTATTTACAACAATAAAGTACACTTATATAATAATATACTTTAGAACAACTTCTCCAGCCTCCAGCCCTTTGAAATAACACCGCAGAGGCCAGTATCTCATCACCAAGTCACCCTGGAGAGTCCTTGACACTTATCCAGCTCCCTCAGAGCCAGCTCTCAGAGTGAACAGAACCGTTGACATTCCTGTTTATATCTATCAGCCAGGGCTCCCTGATTGGGGCTGTTAATTTGGTCCAATCAGGGAGCTCAAATTCCATGAGATCTACCTGGCTGACCTCATTATAATCACTACAACCTTAACACCTTTTTGATCTGTCAAAAGGACACATGTAATAAATAGCCAATGACTATCTGAGGAATGGGGTCAGCTTATAAAGAATTGAGGGTTAAAATGTGTGGCACTGGAAAAGCACAGGTAGCAACTGAGGAGCAGGAGAGTCGACATTTCTGGAAATAAGCCCTTCATTGGGAATGTGATTGACATTCCTGATGAAGGGCTTATGTCCAAAATGTTGATTCTCCTGCTCCTCGGATGTTGCCTGATCTGCTATACTTTTCCAGCACCATACTATTGACTCTGACTCTCCAGCATCTGCAGTCCTCACTTTTTTCTTGTAACTGGAACTGAGAGCATTATTACACTGTCCCTCTTCCATCCACTGGGAACAGTCTGTTAGACTGGGGACCATAAAATTGGTTGGAACAGTGAGGGTGCCATTCCCTTATAAAACTACTATTTTTTTCTGATCAAAGCAGCAGTTTTGGTTATTGAAGGAAGACAAAATAGTGATTTATAACATTCCTAAATATCCCCTGTCATACTGAAAGGTACTCCATTACAATAGAAATCTTGCTGGGATGAGTACAGGACATGAATTGGAATGCGAGCGAAATCAGAAGCAAGCTGTGTCACCCATTATACACTCTGCCCAGTATTCAATTCCTTTGACTGTAAGAAACATGGTTATTGGTTTTAGTGTGTACTAGACATTTAAGAGTTTCTGCCTGCTTCACATCCATTCCAATTTCACTTCCACAGCATTACAGAGTGATGCAAAATAGTAGGCAAAGTGAATCTGCAGAGGCAGCTGGATAGCATACTCAGTGCAAAATGCAGATAGCATCATAGAGTCATAGCGATGTACAGCATGGAAACAGACCCTTCGGTCCAACTCGTCCATGCCGATCAGATATCCCAAGCCAATCTAGTCCCACCTGCCAGCACCTGGCCCATATCCCTCCAGACCCTTTCTATTCATATATCCATCCAGGTGCCTTTTAAATGTTGCAATTGTACCAGCCTCCACCACTTCCTCTGGCAGCTCATTCCATACATGTACCACCCTCTGTGTGAAAATGTTACCCCTTAGGTCTCTTTTATATTCTTCCCCTCTCACCCTAAACTTATGCGCTCTAGTTCTGGACTCCCCCACCACAGGGAAAAGACTTTGTCTATTTATCCTATTCAAGCCCCTCATGATTCTATAAACCTTTATAAGGTTACCTGAGCATTGGCATAAAAAAGGAGTTGAAGCCTGGGGCAGATCAGTCACGATCTTACAGAATGGCAAGTGGGCTGAATGGCCTACCCCTGCCCTATATTCTTATGTTCACCACAGGAATCCTACTGATGTCTGAAAATGGTACAGCATAACCTACAAACAGCATTCCTGCAGTTTGTTTCTTCTGCACAAATCTCTGAGGTCCATACATGGCAGCAGCACCTGAAGCAGGAAGTCAATGCTCCGAGCGAATGTTCTCCAAACATAAAAACTAAATGGTAGGTAGAAAGAATGTGGGATATCTACCAACCCTCAGACATCAGGAGCATGTTTTCTTCCTTCGGTGTTGTTAGACAATCATCAGCCCAAGCACACACGGGCCCACTCCACTTCAAACAAAAAATATGGGGACACACATCAAAACATGGAGGCAGACAGTGCTCACGAGATACACATTTTGAAGAACTCCTCAGCAGAGATTCTATCTCTATCTCAAGTGCCCTCCATTCCACAACATTCAATCCAACTCAGTATCATCGCTAACCTGGTCCAGAGTAAAGCTGAAAAGCCATTTGATAGTCGACAGGAGCTGATGAAATTCTTGCTGAAATTGTGAATCACAGTGGAGATATACACTCCAGACATAGCTGCACAACTGTAGGAAGCAGAGTGCATGCTGGAGAATCAACATTCAAGAAGCAAACTAATCCATTTGTAATAACTACAGAGGAATCTCCCTACTGTCTTCCACAGGAAAGATCTTTGCAAAGACTCTTCTCAATCATCCCCTTTCAATGGCTGAGGAACTCCTTTCGGAGATACAGTTCAGTTTTTGCCATTCATGAGCCACAGGCATGATCTTCACTGAGAGGCAAATCCAAAAATTGCAACTAGCAGCAGCAACTGCTGTACAGAGTTTGTAAACTTCTCAAATGCCTTTGACTCTTTCAATCATTGAAAGCTCAAAGACCATTTCCCAAATCAGGCTGCTCTCAGAAATGTGTCACCATCCTCCATAACGATGTATAGGCCCTGATCCACTTCAACAGAACCACCTCGACTCTACCTCTGTATTAAATGGGGTTATGCAAGGTTATCCATTGTACCAATTCTCTTCTTGGTTTTCTTCACTGCAATACTGCACCTCTCCTCCGGCAGGTTATCCACAGACAGGAGATAATTTACAGAGTAGATGGAAAACTGGTTGACTGACACAGCCTACAATCCAAAACTAAAAACCACCAAACTCAGTCATAGAGATTGTTGACACCTTCTCTGAGGCAACTGAGAAAATGGACCTCTCACCAAACACTCACAAAACTAAGGTCCTATCATAAGTGTTATTGTTTATTATAACCTGCTAATATTCACTTACAAAAGTATAACTTGCTCTTCTTTGAATTAACTTCAGGGTTTTTAGTAGTTATCTGAACAAGTTGAAGAGGAGCATTTTCAACAAAGGATGATATCTTCAACAATACAGCTCTCACTGAGAACGATATTGAATGGCCAGTCTAGACAATGTGCTCCGGTCTGAGCCAGAGGTGACAGTGTCACTAGCTGTATTTGTTCTGTTAAGACACCACTGGAAGTAGATTACAGAAATCATCAACATCGAAATAAAACGTGTCTCTGTTGAATTAGCCACAGACATGATCTTCACTGTGAAGCAAATGCAAAAATTGCAAGTAGCAACAGCAACTGCTGTACAGTTCGTAAACTTCTCAAATCCCTTTGACTCTTTCAGTCATTGAAAGCTAAATAATAAAATCGTTGTTGGAAGGTTACTGTGGTTTTAGCTCTTTTAGACAGACATCAATTTGCCTTTTTTCCCAAAAAATGTCTTATCATAGTTTATTCCTGCATCTATTGCTGTAAACATCTGAATACAAATATTGTCAGGACAGCTTCAGTTTTACTACTCACTACTGGAAGTTGTGACAAAATACTAAGAATGGGAATTGCATTTGAGGCTCTTTTAATGTGCTAGGATTGACAAGAGGGCAACAAGTTAATGTGGAATCACAAAATGCAGGTGCATCAGCAACGAGGATAATAGGACAGTAATTGGCTTGGTTAGACTCATCCTGTTTTGTGGTTGAAGTGAACCTGGGTGATTATTCATCATGTCAAATTGTTGTAACGTGTCACATACCCATTGGAATAGCTTGGCTACCTCTGGTCTCCAGGTCGCCAGCTGAATGGTGTCAAGATCAATTGTTACCATATTCAGTGAATTTACTCACTTCTTACCACCACCTGGAATAAGTGAATGGACTAATCTGATAGATTTTTTTAGATTCCCTCCAGTGAGGAAACTGGCCATTTGGCCTAACAAATCCACATCGACCCTCTGAAGAGCAAACAACCCACCCAGACCCATCTCCTTCTGACTAATGTACCTAACACTATGGGCAATTTAGCATAGCCAATCCACCTGACCTGCACATCTTTGGATTGTGGGAGGAAACCCACGCAGACACGGGGAGAATGTGCAAACTACACACAGACAGTCGCCTGAGGCTGGAATTGAATCTGGGTCACTGCGAGGCTGCAGTGCTAACCACTGAGCCACCATGCCACCCTTGCTGGGGAGGACCTCAGGAGGACGGATGGTAGGATTGTATAATCATCATTTTTGGCTGAAGATGTTGGCAAATACTTCAGCTTTACATCTGGACACATTTTCTAGCCTTTGCCATAGCTGAAGACGATAATATTCAGAAAGCTTTTCCCTTCTGTAGATTCTATTTTACTCCAAGAAGGGCAGTTGTGTCGCACTGGGAGGCTCTCCAACAGAGAATGCTTTGAGTTGCTGTTCCCGGAGCTGTTTATTAGCCATTGAGGTGGTGGAAGTTGTGAGAGAATGGAAACAGCCACGCTATGTCCTGTCAGTTCACACTTTTGGTCAAGTGAGCATAATATAAGTCCCCAGTAAGTTGGCAGTAAATTGCCTGCCAAGCTCACACTAAGTTGCAAAGCCAGATAAAAATTCTTATGCCACAACAAACATTTGGAGTCCTTTATGGAACCTCCCCAAAATCACAATTCATTAATCTTAAAATTGCACAATAAAATGGGTTGATATATTACATTAAAAGTAAAGCCAGAATATATTATCCTTAAATTAAATTATATTTTTGTCATAGACAAATGAGTAAATTAAAATAACAGCTAATTGTAGATTCTATACTTAATATACAAAACTCTACTACATCACAGCAATTAAGGACTGAAGACTGCAGACCAGTGAATATTTCAATTGTAATGTTTTCTCAGTTAAGAATGATCCAAGATAGATTAGATTCCCTACAGTGTGGAAACAGGCCCTTCAGCACAACAAGTCCACACTGACCCTCCGAAGGGTCACCCACCCAGACCCATTTCCCTCTTACTAATGCGCCTAACACTATGGGCAATTTAGCGTGACCAATTCACCTGACCTGCACATCTTTTGACTATGGGGGGAAACCAGAGCACCCAGAGGAAACCCATACAGACACAGGGAGAATATGCAAACTCCACACAAACTGTTGCCTGAGGCTGGAATCGAACCGGGGTTCCTGGCACTGTGAGGCAGCAGTGCTAACCACTGAGCCACCATGCCACCTCTAGATCTGCTCTATGTGCACTATCTTCTCAAAAGAATTGAATTTATCTGCAGTCAGACTCTTAGTTCAACTCCTTAATTTAATGAGGAGAAAGTGAGGACTGCAGATGCTGGAGATCAGAGTCAAAACGTGTGGCGCTGGTAAAGCACAGCCGGTCAGGCGGCATCTGAGGAGCAGGAGAATTGGCGTTTCGAGTGTAAGCTCTTCATCAGGAATGTGGGATGGGAGGCCCAAGGGAGCTAAGAGATAAATGGGCTGGGTTGGGGGTGGGGATGGGGGTAAGGTAGCTGGGAATGTGATAGGTGGATAAAGGTGGAGGGTAATGGTGATAGGTCGGAGAGGAGGGTGGAGCGGATGGGAGGAAGGAAGATGGACAGATAGGATAGTTCAAGAGGGTGGTGCCAAGTAGGAAAGTTGGATCTGGGATAAGGTCGGGGGAGGGGAGATGAAGAAACTGGTGAAATTGATTCCGTGTGGTTGTAGAGTCCAAAGTTCGAAGATAAGGTGTTCTTCCTGCAATCGTCGGCTGGCTAGGATTTGGCGTTGGAGGAGGTCCAGGATTTGCATGTCCTTGGCAGAGTGGGAGCGGGAGTTAAAGTGATCGGTCACAGGGTGATGGGGTTGTTTAGTGCATGTGTCCCAGAGATGTTCTCTGAAATGTTCCGCAAGTTGGCATCCTTTCTCCCCAGTGTAGAGGAGACTACATCGAGAGCAATGGACACTGTAGATGTGTTTGGAGGTGCAGAAAAATCTCTGATGGATATGGAAGGATCCTTTGCGAGGTGGGGACGTGTGGGCACAGGTTTTACACCTCTTGTGGTGGCAAAGGAAGGTGCTGGGAGTGAAGGGTGGGTTGATGGTGGCGGGCATGAACCTAACGAGGGAGCCACGGAGGGAATGGTCTCTGCAGAATTCAGAAAAGAGTAGGGAGGGAAATATATCTCTGGTGGTGAGGTCTGACTATAGCTGGCAGAAATGGTGGAGGATGATGCATTGTATCCGTAGGTTGGTAGGGTGGAAGGTGAGGACCAATGGGGTTCTGTCCTTGTTGTGGTTGGAGGGTGGCGTTCAAGGGCAGAGGTGTGGGAAATGAGTAAATGCACTGGAGGGCATTGCTGAGCACATGGGAGTAGAAATTGTGGTCCTTGAAGTAGGAGGCCATCTGGGATCTTCTGGAGTGGAATTGGTCCTCCTGGGATTAGATGCGGCGGAGGCAGAGGAATTGGGAGTAAGGGATAGTGTTAGTGATTTTTGAGAAGATTTGTGCTCAGGTTGATGACAAGTATGTAAGTTAGCTCACTGAGCTTGAAAGTTTGTTTTCAGACGTTTCATCACCGTACTAGGGAACATCATCAGTGAGAGTCTCTGGTGAAGCGCTGGTGGTATGTCCCGTGTCTATTTATAGGTCTTGGTTTCTTAAGGTGGGTGATGTCATTTCCAGTTCTTTCTTTTAGGGAAGGTAGATAGGATCTAAAGCAATGTGTTTGTTGATGGAGTTCTGGTTAGAATGCCATGCCTCTAAGAATTCTCGTGCGTGTCTTTGTTTTGCCTGTCCTTGGATGTGTGTGTGGTTCCAGTCAAAGTGGTGTCCTTCTTTGACCGTGTGCATAGAAACTGGGGATAGCGTTTTTACAGGATTGGGGACGTGGGATGAGGTATAGTCCAGGTAGCTGTGGGAGCCGATGGGTTTGAAGTAGATGTCTGTGTTGAGTTGGTTGCCAGAAATGGACACGCAGAGGTCCAGGAAGGTGAGGGAAGTGTCCGAAATGGTCCAGGTGAACTTGATATCAGGATGGAAGGTGTTTGTGAAGTTGATGAACTGTTCAACCTCCTTGTGGGAGCATGAGGTAGTGCTGATCTAGTTATCGATGTAATAGAGGAAAAGGTAGGGAATGGTGCTGGTGTAGCTGCGGAAGATGGACTGTCCCATGTACCGCCAAAGAGACAGGCATAGCTGAGGCCCATGCAGGTATCCATGGCTACCCCTTTGGTCTGGAGGAAGTGGGAGGATTTGAACGAGAAATAGTTGAGGGTGAGGATCAGCACAGCTAGTCAAATGAGTGCGTCGGTGGAAGGGTACTGGTTGGGTTGACGGGAGAGGAAAAAATGGAGGGCTTGGAGGCCTTCGTCCTGGCGGATGTGCACAGGGACTAGATGTCCATGGTGACGATGGGGCATGGGGGCCCGGGGAAACAAAAGTCATGGAGGAGGTGGAGGGCGTGGGTGGTGTCCTGAACATATGTGGAGAGATCCTGGACCTAGGGGGACAGTATGGTGTCAAGGTATGCAGAGATAAGTTCAGTAGGGGAGGAGCAGGGAGAGATGATAGGCAGTCAGGTTTGTCAATTTTGGGTAGGAGGTAGAACTGGGAGATGTGGGGGTTCCTGGACTATGAGGTTGGAGGCTGTGGATGGGAGATCCTCTGAAGTGATGCGGTTGTAGAAGATCCGGGAGATGATAGTTTGCTGATGGGAGGTGAGCTTATGGTCGAGGGGGCATTTCTACATTGGGGAAACAGGACATAAACTTGCAGAATGTTTAAGAGAACATCTCTGGGACACACACTAATCAACTCCACAATCCAGTGGCTAATAACTTCAACTCACCCCTCACTCCACCACACTCCGCCAAGCACGTACAAGTCCTGGGCCTCCTCTACTGCCAAATCCTAGCCACCCGATGATTGGACGAAGAATGCCTCATCTTCCGTCTTGGGAGCCTCCAACCACATGGAATCAATGTCAATTTCACAGGCTTCCTCATCTCCCCTCCCTCCACCTTATCCCAGATATAACCCTCCAACTTGGCACTGGCCTCTTGAACGGTCCTACCTATCCACCTTCTTTCCCACCGATCCACTCCACCCTCCTCTCTGAACTATCCCCGTCTCCCCCACCTTCATCTACCAATCACATTCCCAGCCCCACCCCACTCCCATTTATCTCTCAGCCCCCTTGGGACACCCACCACATTCCTGATGAGCGGCTTATGCTCAAAACATTGACTCTCCTGTTCCTCGGATGCTGACTGACAGGCTGTGCTTTTCTAGCGCCACACTTTTTGACTCCATAGTCCAAAGGAAAACTTTTTAAGCAAGATGAAATGACAGAAAATTCCTGATGAGCGGCTTATGCTCAAAACATTGACTCTCCTGTTCCTCAGATGCTGACTGACAGGCTGTGCTTTCCTAGCGCCACACTTTTTGACTCCTTAGTTCAACAGAAAAACTTTTTAAGCAAGATGAAATGACAGAAAATAAATGTGATATTTTACTCAACATTAAACTGTAACATGTGAGGGTGCAATAAAATCCCTAGAATTACTCCGAATATTTAAGTTTAATATTTGAGCTAAAATACTGCAGTTTAAGTCATGTCATTTGGATCTACATTCTACCAAAGCTTAGTTCATTGCCAAGACTAGACGCTACTGCTTCCTCCAGCCTTCATTGCAGACATTTCTGATTTTTCTTGAAATGGTAGGCGTGACTGCGAGAAGGCCCTAACTAGCCCAGGAATGACAATGGACCTTGAGGGACTGGACATGGTGGGGAGGCCCGTCAGAACCAACTCCAAGAACCCCTAGTGCGGGATTAACCAGGAGTAGTTACCCTACCATGAAATGTGGTCTGCACATGAGACTGGAATAATTTGGTTTCAAATTCCCCTTCCCCATCATACTCCTGGCAAATATCCAAGCTATTGAAAATAAACTACATGACCTTAAAGCTAAACTTATCTTCCAGGGGGAACTGAGAGACTGTTGTGTGTGTGTTTTACAGACATATGACTCACTCCTGTTACACCTGACTGTGCCTTCCAACCTGAAGTTTTCTCTGTACATCACAAGGGCCACACAGCATCCTCGGGCAAGACAAGGGGCAATGGGATCTGCCTTTGAATCAACACCTTCTGGTACTCAGACCTGGCGACCCTGGCAAGTTACAGCTCCCCTGATCGAGAATATCTAACAGTGAAGTGCCATCACTACTACCTGTCATGCAAGTTCACATCTGTTATCCTGATAGCAATCTACATATAACCCATGCAGAAGTACAAGTAGACTTGAGATGGAAATCCCTGAGATCTTGTTCATCATAGCTGGTGACTTCAACCAGGCCAACCTCAAGAGTGTGCCACCAAACTACCATCAACATTTCTCCTGTCCCACCAGATGTCCAAACATCCTTGACTATTGCTACACAATCATCAAAGTTGCCTACTGCTCTATACCACATCTGCATTTTGGAAAATCAGATCACAACGCTGTGTTCCTCCTCCTAGCTTACAAGTAGAACTGCAATGTGAGGACCCAACACAGAAAGTTGTTCAGTACTGGTCTTAGGCAGTAAAAGAGCTTCTACAGGACTAGTCCATATTCGAGACTTCAGCACCCAACCTAAATGAACATGCCATTACCGTTACAGACTTCATTAGCTAAGTATCAGAGGACTGCGTGCCGAAGGAGTTAATCAGAATGTTGCCCAACCGGAAACAATGGATGATCCGGGAGATCCATTGCCTTCTGAAGTTCAGGTGCATGGCAATCAAGTCAGACCACCACGATAGGAAGTCCAGACACAGCCTCTGTAAGGCCCAAAGAGATGCCAAGAGTCAATACCGGACTAAGCTAAAGACCCAAACTAACCGCATGGAAGCCCGCTGTTTGTGGTAAGGCCTAAACAACATAACGGGCTACAATGTGAAGCAGAACAGAATAGTGGACAAAATATGTATTAACTATAGCTCTGTCTTCAACACCATAATTCCAACCAAACTCTGACACCTAGGTCTCTGCTCCATCCTCTGCAATTGAATGCTCGACTTACTGACCCACAGACTGCAATCAGTGAGAATAGGCAACAACAGCTCTTTCACAATAATTCTCAACACTGACACCTCGCAAGGCTGCAAACTCAGCCCCTTACTATACTCCCCATGACTGTGTGGCCAAATTTGTCCTAACTCCATTTCCAAGTTCACTGAAGACATCACTGTTGTAGGCCAGATTTCAAACAATGACGAGACAGAATACAGGAAAGAGATAGAGTGCTTGGTGGCGTGGTATAAAGATAACAGTCTCTCTTGCAGTGTCAGCAAAACAAAAGAGCTTGTCATTGACTTCAAGAAACAAGGTGGAGAGCATGCCCCAAGAAACAAGGTGGAGAGCATGCCCCATCTACATTAATTGTGCTGAATCATAGAGTCATACACCATGGAAATAGACCACTTTGGTCCAACCAGTCCATGCTGAACATAATCCCAAACTAAACTAGTCTTGCCTGCTTGCTCCTGGCCCATATCCCTCCAAGCCTTCCCTATGCATGTGTCCATCCAAATGTCTTTTAAATGTTATAATTTTGTACCTACATTCATCGCTTCCTCATGAAGTTCATTCCACATTCGAACCACCCTCTGTGAAAAAAAATTGCTTCTTATGTCTTTTTTAAGTCTCTCTGTTCTCACTTTAAAAATGTGCCGGGAGAAAGTGAGGACTGCAGATGCTGGTGATCAGAGTCAAAAGGTGGAGTGCTAGAAAAGCACAGCCGATAAGGCAGTATCTGAGGAGCAGGACAGTCGACGTTTCGAGCATAAACTCTTCATTAGGAATGCCTGCTGAAGAGCTTATGCTTGAAATGTTGACTCTCCTGCTTCTCGGATGCTGCCTGACTGGCTGTGCTTTTCCAGCACTACACTATTTGACTTTAAAAATATGCCCCCTGGTTTTGAAATTCCCCATATTAGGGAAAAGACAACTCCCATCAACTCTATCTATACCTCTCATTATTTGATAAACTTCTATCAGATGGAGATGGTTGACAGCATCAAGTTCCTAGGAGTGATAATCACCGACAATCTGTCCTGGTCCACACACGTGATAAAATGGTCAAGAAACAGTAATGCCTCTATTTCCTCTGGAGGCTAAGCAAATGTCTATAAAGACTCTTACCAATTTTTATAATGCAGCATAGAAAGCATTCTATCTGGATGCATCATGGCTTGGTATGGCAACTGCTCTGCCCAGGACTGTAAGAAACTACAGAGAATTGTGGACACAGCCCAAGCCATCATGCAAGCCAACCTTTCATCCATTGACTTCCCACTGCCTCAGAAAGGCAGCCATAATCAAAGACCCCTCCTACCCCAGTTATAATCTCTTCCAACCTCTTCCGTTGGGCAGAAGATACAAAAGCTTGAACACACATGCCAAAAGATTCAAGAACAGCTTCTTCCATGCTGTTATTAGACATCTGAATGGATCTTTCAAATTTTAACTTGTATGTTGAACTCGCTCTTTGTGCGTCTTCTCTGCAGCTGTAATATTGTATTTCTCGTTCTGTTCTATTACCTTAATCAACTTTGTACAGTATGATCCACCTATATTACATGGAAAACAAAACGTTTCACTGTACCTAATTACATGTGACAATAATAAACCAAATCAAACAAATAAAAAGAACTGGAAGCTGTCACATTTTATACAAGAAGTTCCGAGAATCAGGATGACACCATGAATGTGTAAAGAAAGTTCACAGCTGAAAACTACAAACTGCAAACTCTCCTGCCCTATTTTCCCTCCAGTAATTCACAGAGATAGAAAGGAGATTAATCTCTTATCCCATGCAATCCCAGCAATGCATTTTTATTAAAGTCTCATATTGACTAAAGCTCCAAGGAAGTATAGTTTTCTGCCTCAAATATGTTGGCAGATTTTTGTTCACAAGCAAAATTGCTTTAAGAGTAATTTCCTAATACCTGGAGATTTAGTGATTACTTTTATTAAATTTCATCTGATATATTAGTTAGAGAACAATCTTCAGATTCCATTGACTACAGAACTCTTCTACCCGAACATTCCCTTCACTGCCTTTTTTATCCTGTAGTGATCCTCCTATTGTGGTCAGGGTTCAATCACTGGTTTATATGCATATTGAGCTCCTGAAGTTAAACTGAAGGCAGTGCGTTAGGAAGGAAGTTAAAAAGCAGAACCTCAAAAACAGTAATCTCATGGTTATGCCCGATGCCACATGTTCATGAGAATAAGAAGAGGAGGATCTGTAACTTGAATAAATGGCTGAAGTTACGGTGTTGGAGGAAGGGCATCAGATTTCTGAGGAATAGGGATAAGTTTTGCAGCAGGTAGGGCATATAAAAGTTGAATGGGTTATGTCTTAACAAGATTGATATCCTTGCAGGGAGATTTGCTGGTGTTGTTTGGCTGGGTTTAAACTAACTTGTCAGTGGAATGGGAACCTGAGGAGCAAATCAAATTGAAAGGAATTAAGGTTGGTAAGAGGAAGTTAAAAAACGCTAGGGAGACTAGAAGATAGGAGAAGCATAGCTAAGTATTGAGTATGCTTCAAAAGCAAAATGATATTTAAAAAAACAAACTAAGGGGGCTGTATCTGAATGTATGCTACATTTATAACAAAGTAGATCATCCAAAAACACAGTAGAGATACATGGGTATGATCTAACTGCCAACACAGAAACAGAGCTACATCGTGATCCAGACAGGGAACTGAATATTCAAAGTTTCTTATCATTTAAGAAAGAATAGGAGGTGGAGTTGCACCAATATTGAGGAATGGGATCAGTAAATTATTAAGGGAAGATTTTAGATCAGAAGGATAATGTGTGGAATTGGTTTGGGTGATGCTAAGAAACAGCAAGTATCTGCTGTTATTTGGAGCTATTTATAGGTTACCATTGCCATGGTAGTGTGGGACATGGTATTAGGGGCTGTGAGTCCATTACAACCAGAGTCAGGAGAATTTAAAATGTGGAGTAGAGAAATGACAGAGAAATTAAATTATCACTGTGCGTCTATTTTCACTGAGGTGGATATGAGAAGTCTCCCAGCACTAGAGATCAAAATAGCTGGGGAGACTGTGGAGGTGAAGGAAAATATCATTAGTACAAAGATTGCACTGGTGAAATTAATGGAGCTGAAAGTTGATAAATCCTCAGGAAATGATTTTCTACATCCCAAAGTGATGAAGGAGGTGACTATAGAGATAGTCGACTCATTGGTGATTACCTTCCAAAATTCTATAAATTCTAGAATGATTCCTGCAGATTGGAAGTAGAAAATGTCACTCCACTGTTTAAGAAGGAAGCGAGAAAGAACCTCAGACCTGTTAGTCTTACATCAATTGTAGAGAAAATGCTGGAGTCTACAATGAAAAAAGGTATAAATAGACACTTGTATAATAATAATCTGGTTGGATAAAATTAACATGGATTTGTGAATGTGACTGTCTATGATAAGCGCTGAAAAATGTGTTGCTGGAAAAGCGCAGCAGGTCAGGCCGCATCAAAGGAGCAGGAGAATCGACGTTTCGGGCATAAGCCCTTGTCAGGAATTTCCACTGTCTATGATAAGCTTGATAGAATTATTTTAAAGTGCTGTGAACAAAATTGATAAAGGACAGCTAAAGACTGGTATACTTACATGCTTGTTATAAAAATTAAAGCACATGGGATACAAGGTAATGTACTGTTATAGATTAACGATTGGCTAACAGACAGAAATAGAAAGTAGGAATAAATTGGTCATTCTGATGTTGGCAGGTTGTGATTAGTGAGGCACTGCAGGAATCAGTACATGGCCCCAGCTGTTCATCATACATCTCAATGATTTAGAGGTGGAGGCCAATTGCAACATTTCCAAATTTGTGGATGATACAAAGAGAAAAGGAAATGTGTGTAATGTAGAAGATGTAAAGCAGCTTCTGAAGTATTAGTAAACTGGCAAAAACATGTCAGATGAAATATAATGTGGAAAAATGTAGGAGGAACAGGCGCGCAGAATATTTCTGAAATTCCAGTGGGGACCCTCCAAAAAATTCTTCAATAGTGATAGAGGCAGAGAATTTAGAACAGATTTGATATTACTAACCTGGAGAATTATGCTTGGTAATATTAAACAGAGAGGGGCTCCTGAATAATTATACAACTGACTCCCCAATTACTCACACTGACTTCCTCCCCTTCCTAACCCCTGACTTCCTCATGATCAAATAACTACCAGCTCTTGACCTTGACCTGCCTATTACCCACGTACTTATGCCACTCACCCGTCTACCAACTCTACCCAGTTGGCACCCAATCTAACTGCCAGCCAATTCGCTTTTATTCACTTAAAACACCTGCCTACTTACTGATCCATCTGCACATTCACCCTCTAATTTGTTCACTCACTCATTCACTTATATACTGAAGAAATTTGGGAACTTTAAAATACTTAGGAGGATACAGCAGTTCGTTATGTAAGTAGGGTGTAAGGATTCTTTTCCTTCTTTCCCTCTCTCCCTGGATTCCTGTGTTGTGGGAGTTCTTCAGGATTCTCATTTGAAATTTGGCCATACAATTATAATCAAATAAGTGTATCACCTTTTGTCTGATCAACGTAGAAAACAGTGGCTCTGAAAATCAGAAAATTATTACCATTGGTACAGAACTTTTTTTTTAAGAATTACAGACCATTTGTAGTCTTGGAGAAAGATTGGAAAAGGGCAATGTTAATGAGAGTACGGAGATACAGGTTACAATATTAGATGGGATTGAGGTTGACAAAGAGGAGGTTTTAGTAATTTTGGAAGATCTGAAAATAGAACATTGGAAAAGGGCAATGTTAGTGAGAATACAGAGATACAGGCTACAAGATTAGATGGGATTGCGATTGACAATGAGGAGGTTTTAGCAGTTTTGGATGATCTGAAGATAGGTAAGACCCTGGGGCAGAATGGGATTTATCCTCAGATTCTCTGGGAAGCAAGGGAGGAGATTGCAGAGCCTCTGGCTTCGAACTTTATGTCATCATTATTGAAAGGTGTAGTGCCAATAGACTGAAGGATAGCAAATGTTGTTTCCTTGTTTAAGAAGGGGAGTCAGTACAACCCTGGTAATTATAGGCCAGTGAGTCTTACTTCAGTTGTGGGTAATGTGTTGGAAAAGGTTATAAGAGATAGGATTTATAATCATCTGGAAAGGAATAATTTGATTAGGGATAGTCAACACAGTTTTGTGAAGAGTAGGTTGTGCCTCACTATTCTTATTGAGTTCTTCGAGAAGGTGACAAAACAAATGGATGGTAAGGCATTGATGTGGTATATGAACTTCAGTAGGCTATTTCACAAAATAAGGAGTTTCGGGATTGAAGATGATTTAGCCGTTTGGATCAGAAATTGGCTAGCTGAGAAAAGACAGAGGGTGGTGGTTGATGGGAAATGTTCATCCTGGAGTTCAGTTACCAGTGGTGTGCCACAAGGATCTGTTTTGGGGCCATTGCTGTTTGTCATTTTTATAAATGATCTGGAGGTGGGCATAAAAGGATGGATTAGTAAATTTGCTGATGACACTAAGGTAGGCAGAGTTGTGGATAGTGCCAAAGGATGTTGTAGGTGACAGAGGGACACAGATAAGATGCAGAGCTGGGCTGAGAGGTGGCAAATGGAGTTTAATGCAGAAAGGTGTGAGGTAGTTCACTTCGGAAAAATTAACAGGAATGCAGAGTACTGGGCTAATGGTAAAATTCTTGGCAATGTAGATGAACAGAGAGATCTCGGTGTCCAGGTGCATAAATCTCTGAAAGTTGCCACCCATGTTGATAGGGTTGTTAAGAAGGCATATGGTGTGTTGGTGTTTATTGGTAGGGGGATTGGGTTCGAAGCCACAAGGTCATACTTCACCTGTACAAGACACTAGTATAGCCGCATTTGGAGTATTGCATACAGTTCTGGTCATTGCATTATTGGAAGGATGTGGAAGCTTTGGAAAAGGTTCAGAGGAGATTTACTAGGATGTTGCCTGGTATGGAAGGAGGGTGTTATGAGGAAAGGCTGAGGGAACTGAGACTGTTTTCATTGGAGAGAAGAAGGTTGAGAGGTAACTTAATTGAGACGTATAAGATAATCAGAGGGTTAGATAGTGTGGACAGTGAGAGCCTTTTTCCTCGGATGGTGAAGGCTAACACAAGGGGACATAGCTTTAAATTAAGGGGTGATAGATTTAGGATGGATATTAGGGGTAGTTTCTTTACTCAAAGTAATAGTAGGGGCGTGGAAACAGCCTGCCTGCTGCAGCAGTAGTAGACTAGCCGGCGTTAAGGGCATTTAAATGGGTATTGGACATACATATGGATAATAATGGAACAGCATAGGTTAGATGGGCATTAGATTAATTTCGCAGGTTGGTACAACATCGAGGTCCGAAGGGCCTGTACTGTGCTGTAACGCTCTATGTTCTATGTTCTACCTTACTGATCTCAATAATTTACTATATGGATAAATGTATACATGGGAAGGTGCATGTATCTCAGTGTGTTTGCAGTCAGTAGCTTTGATAGTTCTTGCAACGTTAATTATCACAGAGGTTTTGTTTTGAGTGGCTAACACCTGCATTCAGATTTTTGGGAAGGCCTCATGCACAGTATTCCAGTGAGCTCAGCAGATGCAGCAAGATCTGATTGAGTGAAATGCTTCAATGAATCAATCCTGGAACTTCGGAAAAAGCTGAATTGACACAATTTTCAAAGCTACAACTTCAATCATCTTGATTATTTGTGGACTGCTTTTTCATTAGTATTAGCTGGTTATAGAATTAAAAACTTGGATATATATATAGTGTTGTTCATAACATCAGGTTCTCCCAAACCATTTCATTACCAATGAAAACCTTGGAAGTTTAATCATGGAGAACTATGGCAGCTATTTTGAGCACACTGTGACTCAGAAAAAAGCAAATAGATAAATTTGCAGCTGATTGTTTAAGTTACTCATGGGAAATGATATTTCTGGCAAAGACAGCATTTATTGTCTATTCCTAATAGGCTTTGAGAAGGTCAACTTGTCTTCTTGAATTGCTGCAGTTCATGTGGTTTTGGTACATTGATGGTGCAATTAGGGAGGGAGTTCCAGATGAATGATACAGCAATAGTGAAGGAATAGTGATACATTTTCAAGTCGGAATGCTGTCAGGCTTACTGGGGAACTTCCATACATCCATGTATCTGCTGCACTTACTTTAGCTTCTAGCAGTCTACGAGCCTTGGTGAGTTGTTGCAGTGCATCTTGTCAATGGTATTCACTATTGTCACTGTGTGGACAGAGTCAATACTGCAAGAATTGGATGGGGTGCTAGTCAAATGAGCAGCTACAGAGCTTCTTCAGCATTGTTTGAGCAGTATTCATCCTGGAAAATAGACAATATTTCATCATACTCTTCACTTATGCCTTGTAGATGGTGGACTCAACATTGAGTTGTCAAATTTCAAATAACCTCTCTTCCCATCCCCGACTTCCTTCCCAGCCCCTCCCCCTTCTTTCCACTCCTCTCAGCCACCCACCGCATTCATTCCTTCCATTGACTAACCAGATAGTACCCTCTGCCTGTCTTCACCTATCATCACTTCACCACCCTGCCCTGCCACCCCCTTTATCTACAGTGCCCCCTGTACCCACCCCCAGTCCTGAAAAAGGGTTACACCTGAAATGTTGACATCTCTCCTGTTGCTGCCTGGCTTGATGTGTTCTTCCAACGTCCTGCCTGTCTACTTGTAGATCGTGGACAAGCTTTACGGAGTCAGGAGTTGAGTTACTTTCTGCAGAATTCCCAGCCTCTTAAATGACATTGTTGACATGGCATTCATATGACTAGTCCAATCAATGATAACAAACACCCCATGGGAGAGCCTAGGATCAGAGGCCCAGTCTCAGACTGAAATGAGGAGAAATTTGTTCTCTCAGGGACTGTGAGTCAAGTCCGAGATTTGGACAGGTTCAGACAGATAAGTCTGAGATTTGGACAGATTTGAACAGATTTGGGGTACAAAAGGTCCCAGCAGATTTAAACACTTGCCAATTAGTGTCCTAGATCTTTAAATAAAACGTAGGTGAAATGTAGGTAATGTCAGTTACTTGTGGTCGGTTAAATTAAAAGGGGGGAAATGGCTCTAAACATTACTAAAGATGTTCTGGTGTTTGAAGATGCCTCCCAATTTGCCAAGAAAGTTTAGAAATAAAGAGGAAGGACATACTTTGAGAATTAGCAAACAGGTTAGAATTGGGCTTACCAGGGACAAAAGGAAAGCTGAAATTGTAATGGAGTTGGTCAAGCACTTGGGTGTATCAAAGAAATTATACTGTAATTACTTCCATAATTACACCGGCACCACTCCACACCTCTTCCTCTGCTACATTGATGACTGCATTGGCGCCACTTCATGCTCCTGCGAGGAGGTTGAGCAATTCGTCAACTTCACCAGTACATTCCACCCTGACCTTAAATTTACCTGAACCATCTCTGACACCTCCCTCCCCTTCCTGGACCTCTCTATCTCCATTAATGACGACCGACTTGACACTGACATTTTTTACAAACCCACTGACTCCCACAGCTACCTGGATTACACCTCTTCCCACCCTACCCGCAAAAATGCCATCCCCTATTCCCAATTCCTCCGCCTCCGCCTCTGCTGTATCTGCTCCCAGAAGGACCAGTTCCACCACAGAACACACCAGATGGCCTCCTTTTTTAGAGACCGCAATTTCCCTTCTCACGTGGTTAAAAATGCCCTCCAACGCATCTCGTCCACATCCCACACCTCCGCCCTCAGACACCACCCCTCCAACTGTAACAAGGACAGAACGCCCCGGTGCCCACCTTCCACCCTACCAACCTTCACATAAACCAAATCATCCGCCGACATTTCCGCCACCTCCAAACAGACCCCACCACCAGGGATATATTTCCCTCCCCACCCCTTTCCGCCTTCCGCAAAGACAGTTCCCTTCGTGACTAACTGGTCAGGTCCACGCCCCGCAACAACTCACCCTCCCATCGTGGCACCTTCCCCTGCCGCTGCAGGAATTGCAAATCCTGCGCCCACACCTCCCCCCTCACCTCCATCTAAGGCCCTAAAGGAGTCTTCCACATCCATCAAAGTTTTACTTGCATATCCACCAATATCATTTATTGTATCAGTTGCTCCCGATGCGGTCTCCTCTACATTGGAGAGACTGGACGCCTCCTAGCAGAGCGCTTTAGGGAACATCTCCGGGACACCCACACCAATCAACCACACCGCCCTGTGGCCCAACATTTCAACTCCCCCTCCCACTCAGCTGCGAACATGGAGGTCCTGGGCCTCCTTCTCCACCACTCCCTCACCACCCGATGCCTGGAGGAAGAACGCCTCATCTTCCGCCTTGGAACACTTCAACCCCAGGGCATCAATGTGGACTTCACCAGTTTCCTCATTTCCCTTTCCCCCACCTCACCCCAGCTCCAAACTTCCAGCTCAGCACTGTCCCCATGACTTGTCTTACCTGTCTATCTTCCTTTCCACCTATCCACTCCACACTCCTCTCTGACCTATCACCTTCATCCCCTCCCCCACTCACCTAGTGTACTCTATGCTACTTTCTCCCCAACCCCACCCTCCTCTCATTTATCTTTCCACCCTTCAGACACTCTGCCTGTATTCCTGATGAAGGGCTTTTGCCCGAAACGTCGATTTTACTGTTCCTTGGATGCTACTTAAACTGCTGTGCTTTTCCAGCACCACTAATCCAGAATCTGGTTTCCAGCATCTGCAGTCATTGTTTTAACCTATATCAGAGAAACAGACAAGTGCAGTGGAGTTAGAAAAACTTAAATTGCAATTGAGGCAAATGGAATTAGAAAATAGAGAGAGAGGGGAGAAAGAGAGAGAAGGAGAGAAAGAGAGGGGGTAGAAAGAGAGAGAGAGAAAGAGTAAGATGAGAATGAGAAAGAGATCAAAGAGAGAGAGACAGAGGAAAAAGAAAGGAAGAAACGGTTTTTAGTTGAGCAATGAGAGAGAGAAGAAAGAGAAAGAGAGAGAAGAAATAGAGAGAGAAAGGTAAAGAGAATTTATACTTCAGAAGTTGTGAATGAAGAAAGTCAAGTTAACAGGACGGAGATGAAGAGAGAAGGTAATGATGTATACAAATATATTAAAACGTTGCCACATTTTAATCAGAAAGATGTCAAAGCCTTCTTTATTTCATTTGAAGAATTGGCTAAGCAAATGGAGTGGCCAGAGAACTTCTGGGTAATGCTAACTCAGACTAAGCTGGTAGGCAGAGCGAGTGAGGTATTTGTAGGGCTGTCAGATGAGGGGTCAAGAGATTATGCAAATGTAAAAAAGGCCATTTTAAGTGCTTATGAATTGGTACCAGAAGCATATAGACAGTGGTTCAAAAACATAAAAAAGGAACCAGCTCAGACTTATGCTGAGTTCAAAAGAATTAAACATAGTAATTTTAATAGATGGGTGTGGATCTTAAAAAGAGATAAGACCTATGAGACTCTAAGAGAGATTATTCTGCTGGAAGAGTTTATAAACTCACTGCCAGAGATGATAATAATTCATGTGGATGAGAAAAAATTCAAGAAGTGGATAGAGGTGGATAAATCCCCAGCTCCTGATCAGGTGTACCTGACAACTCTGTGGGAAGCTAGAGAAGTGTTTGCTGGGCCTCTTGCTGAGATATTTGTATCATCGATAGTCACAGGTGAGGTGCCGGAAGACTGAAGTGCCACTGTTTCAGAAGGGTGGTAAGGACAAGCCGGGGAACTACAGACCAGTGAGCCTGCCGTCGGTGGGGGCAAGTTGTTGGAGGGAATCCTGAGGGACAGGATGTACATGAATTTGGAAAGGCATGGACTGATTCGGGATGGACAACATGGCTTTGTGCGTGGGAAATCATGTCTCATAAACGTGATGGAGTTTTTTGAGAAAGTAACAAAGTGGATTGATGAGGGCAGAGTGGCAGATGTGATCTATATGGACTTCAGTAAGGTGTTCGACAAGGTTCCCGATGGGAGACTGATTAGCAAGGTTAGATCTCTCAGAATACAGGGAGTAAGAGCCATTTGAATACAGAACTGGCTCAAAAGAAGAAGACAGAGGGTGGTGGTGGAGGGTTGTTTTTCAGACTGAAGGCCTGTGACCAGTGGAGTGCCACAAGGATTGGTGCTGGGTGTGGCAGATGGAGTTTAATTCAGATAAATGCAAGGTGCTGTATTTTGGGAAAGCAAATCAGAGCAGGACTTATACACTTAATGGCAAGGTCCTAGAGAATGTTGATGAACAAAAAGACCTTGGAGTGTAGGTTCATAGCTCCTTGAAAGTGGACTCGCAGGTAGATAGGATATTGAAGAAGGTGTTTGGTATGCTTTCCTTTATTGGTCAGAGTATTGAGTACAGGAGTTGGGAGGTCATGTTGTGGCTGTACAGGACATTGGTTAGGTCACTGTTGGAATATTGCATGCAATTCTGGTCTCCTTCCTATCGGAAAGATGTTGTGAAACTTGAAAAGGGTTCAGAAAAAATTTACAAGGATGTTGCCAGGATTGGAGGATTTGAGCTATAGGCAGAGTCTGAACAGGCTGGGGCTGTTTTCCCTGGAGCGTCAGAGACTGAGGGGTGACCTTATAGAGGTTTACAAAATTATGAGGGGCATGGATAGGATAAATAGGCAACGTCCTTTCCCTGGGGTCAGGGAGTCCAGAACTAGAGGGCATAGGTTTAGGGTGAGAGGGGAAAGATATAAAAGAGACCTACGGGGCAACGTTTTCACACAGAGTGGTACGTGTATGAAATCAGCTGCCAGACGAAGTGGTGGAGGCTGGTACAATTGCAACATTTAAGAGGCATTTGGATGGGTATATGAATAGGAAGGGTTTGGAGGGATATGGGCTGGTTGCTGGCAGGTGAAACTAAATTGGGTTGGATATCTGGTCGGCATGGACGGTTGGACCGAAGGGTCTGTTTCCATGCTGTACATCTCTATGACTCTAAGTGAGAAGAGTGGCAGAGACGCCAGATGAATATGCATTGGCACATAAGGCAAAATTTAACTTCCGGCAATAATTTCATCTTGTGGGGATAGAAATTGGGAGAAGGGGAGATCCTACTTAACAAAATAAAGAGTAGAGCACACTGGTAATAGTTTACCACAGGTGAAAAAAGAAGCCCAAGAGGGTAGCAAGGAGGCGAAAGGCCTCAGGTGTTTCCACTGTGGTAAAGTGGGACACATAAAGTCACAATGCTGGTCATTGAAGAAAGGCTTTGTGGGAAAAGATGTGGTAAATTGGGCTAAGCCAGCGGCATTAGTGAAAGTAGTAAAGGAAACCCCAAAAAAAGTCAAGCAACTGCCATCAACACAGATCAATGAAACACTCTCTATCAAAGGTACCTTTTAATATTAGATTACTTACAGTGTGGAAACAGGCCCTTCGGCCCAACAAGTCCACACTGACCCGCCGAAGTGCAACCCACCCATACCCCTACATTTACCCCTTACCTAACACTACAGACAATTTAGCGTGGCCAATTCACCTGACCTGCACATCTTTGGACTGTGGGAGGAAACCAGAGCACCCAGAGGAAACCCACGCAGACACGGGGAGAATGTGCAAACTCCACACAGTCAGTCGCCTGAGGCGGGAATTGAACCCGGGTCTCTGGTGCTGTGAGGCAGCAGTGCTAACCCTATGCCACCGTGCCGCCCACTATATGAAACATACTCGTAGTAAAAAGAAAGATGATGACCCAGGGAGCTCTTCAGCTGGAAGAAGACGGACATTGAAGATGATGGCTGATGTGTGGTTTTGAAATTAAGTTCATGTAATTTTAATAAATGTCTTATTGGAACAGTATATTGTTATAGAGTTGGAGACAGGTAATAAGCAGTTGAGAGAAAGGGGGAGTGCTGAGAGTTGTAACTAGCTGTTTAATGTTCACTTTTACAGTTAAAGAATAAATTGATATTATTTTCTTTAAACAGTGGAATTTGGGAGTTCTCTGTCACTCATATTTTAACAGATTATGAGGCGAGGTGAGCTTTCTATATATTTAAGGTTAAGATAAATAGATTCTTGATCAGTGGAGGAATTGAGGGTTATCAGACCAGAACAGAAAGGTGGACACGATGAGTATTGGATCAGTTATGAACCTGTTGAATAATGGAGCAGGCTTGAGGGGCTGAATGGCCCTCCTCCTGTTCTATTTGTTATGGTCTTCTGGACTTGACATTGTGGGATTCAGGGATGCTAATGCCATTGAAAGTCAAGGGGAGATGATAGGATTCTGACTTGTTAGAGATGGTCACTTTATCAGTCTGAATATTGTCCAAGTCTTGCTACATTTGGAGACAGACTGCTTCAATATTTGATGAATCACAAATGAAGTTGAACATTGTGCCATCATCAGTGAACATTACCAGTTCTGACCTTATGATGGAGGGAAGGCTGCTTATGAAGCATCCAAAGACAAATGGGCTGAGAACACTATCCTGAGGAACCCTGACACTGATATCCTGGGGGTACAACAATCATGGCAATCCTTCAATCATTATCCTGTTCCATTGTGTAAAGATTGGTGCCAAACTGTGGAGATTTTTCTCCTTGGTTCCCATCAACTTCAGTTTTGTTAGGGCTTGTGAAAAAAGGACTGTGGTATTAATACAGACATGTTTTGACATCATTCATTGTAAGTTTGGGTTTCTGTGTTTTGAATAAGTATCAGGTGGGCTTTATGCACCTGAAGTTAGGGATTAACTTGTATGTATTTCTGTAATTATGGCGGTTTACTTGTATAATAGTTTATGAGGCTTGGCTTTGAAGTGAATAGTTTTTTGGGTACATTTGATAGAGTTGTACCATTGATAAAAAAAAAAAGCTCCAGTTTAGAAGGTCAGCAGAAGTCTTATTTAAGTTTAAGGGAAACATTTAAACAGAAAGCCTCATGGATGCCCAGTTTTTAGTTGATGGATCAATTTGAAATGTTTTCCATTTAGCATGGTTGTGGTGTCATACAGCATAATGGCTGGGACCTTCAGTGTGGAGCAAGGGCTTCCCCTTTACATGGAGTGTGCAGTAATCATTTGTATTGATTGCCATTGACAGATGATCTGCTACAGGCAGATTGGTGAGGGCAAGGTTCAGTATGTTTCTCCTGTTTATTAGATACCTCAACATCTACCATAGGCTAGGTCAAACAGCTATGTCTTTAGGACATAGCCAGTTTAGTCAGTAGTGGTCCGACAGAGACATTCTTGGTGACGAACAATGATGTCCTGTGCCCAGAATACACTCTGTACCCTTGCCACCCTTAGTGCATGTTGCAAGTGGTGTTCAACATGGTGAAGATGTTTTGTGTGATAGGTAGTGAAGAGCAGGAGGCTTTCTTGCCCACAATGAACCAAATATCAAAACACTTCACGGTATCTGGAGTTAGTGTTGAGGACTCTTATGCCAATTGTCTCCCAATTCTATACTATGCTGCTTCCTCAGGTGGGTATGTCCCGTTCCATTGGCAGGGATAGTGAGTGATGACAAGAACCAATAAAGCACAGGAACAGGCCCTTCAGCCACCTAGCCTGCACTGGCAGATGACACTATTCTAAACTAAAATCCTTTGCCTCTGTACAGTCCAAGTCCCTCTATTCCCTGCCTATTCATGCATCTGTCAAGATGCCTCTTAAACTTTGCTATTATATCTACTTCTATCACATCCTCTGACTGCATATTCCAGGCACTTATCCCCCTCTTTGTAAAAAATGTTGCCTCTCACATCTTCTTTAAACTTATCTCCTTTTACCTTAAGCCTATATCCCCTGGAAATGGACATTTCTACCCTGGGAAAAAGACTCCAGCTATCCATGCCTCTCATAAATGTGTAAACCTTTATCAGGTCACCTCCCAGCCTCCAAAGTTCAAGTCAAATCAAATTGAGTTTGTCCAATCTCTCTCTGAAATGTGGGAAAGAATCTGTAGCATTTAGTCCTCTGAGGATATAATAACAGACTATTGTTTGACTAAGTTCTAATTAAGAGTCACAGGACTCATACATTAACTCTGCTTCCTCCCCACGATGCTGCTAGAACTGCTGAGTTTTGCCAGCAAGTTTTGTTTTTCTCTCAGATCTCCAGCATCCGTAGTTCTTTATTTTATGTTATTGCATTAGAGTCATAGGGTCATAGAGAATACAGCACAGAAGAAGACCCTTCGGTCCAACCCGTCCATGCCAATCAGATATCCCAACCCATACGAGTACCACCTGCCAGCACCCAGCCCATATCCCTCCAAACCCCTTCTATTCAAATACCCATCTAGATGCCTTTTAAATGCTGCAATTATACCAGCTCCACCACTTCCTCTAGCAGCTCATTCAATACATGTGTCACCCTCTGAGTGAAAAAGTTGCCTCTTAGATCCCTTTTATATCTTTCCCCTCTCACCCTAAAATGTATGCCCTCTAGTTCTGGACTCCCCCACCACAGGGAAAGACTTTATCTATTTATCCTATCCATGCCCCTCTTGATGTTATAAACCTCTATAGGGTCCCCCCTCAGCCTCCGATGCTCCTGGGAAAACAGCCCCAGCCTATTCATCCTCTCTCTATAGCTCAAGTCTTCCAACCCAGGCAACATCCTTGTAAATCTTTTCTGAACCCTTTCAAGTTTCACAGCATCTTTCTGATAGGAAGGAGACCAGAATTGCACGCAATATTCCAACAGTGGCCTAACCAGTGTCCTGTACAGCTGCAACATGACCTCCCAACTCTTGTACTCAATACTCTGACCAAGAAAGGAAAGCATACTAAACACCTTCCTCGCTGTCCTATTTACCAGCACTCCAAGATCTCTTTGTTCAGCAATACTCCTTAGGACCTGGCCATTAAGTATATAAGTCCTGCTCTGATTTGCTTTCCCAAAAATGCAGCACCTCACATTTGTCTAAATTAAACACCATCTGCCACTTCTCAGCCAATTGGCCCAACTGATCAAGATCCATTGTTTGACTAATCTGTGGGACTGCTTCCAATTTAGCTGATGTTATTAAGGATGACTCTACAGCGTTGACAAGGCTGTGGATGGACCATTATAATTTCTGGTGCCTTTGTTGATGCTGAGTGGTCCACCTGGTTTTATTCCTTTTATCAAAGTTTGAAGCAATTAAATGCAGCTGAGTGTAAACCAGACTAGGTGAGGAAGGCAGCTTTTCTTTCTCTTTAGGGGATATTAGTTAACCGGAATTATTTTTGTAAGAATCCTTTTTACCATTAGACTTCTTTTCAATTCCCGATTTTTTAATTGAATTCAAATTTCACTTCCTGCCTTGATGGGATTGGACCTCATATCCACAGAACATTATCCAGCATTTATCCTTATTTTCATATTGGTTGAAGGACAGCTGTTGGCTATTATGCTAAGAAAACTCTCCTGATCTTCTTTGAATTGTACTGTGGAGCCTTTTACAATCCACCCGGGATGGTGGGAGCAAGACAATACCTTGGTTTGACAATTATCCAAGCTACCATGCAGTGCTTACCAAGCATGCCATTAAAGCAGTCCTCTTAAGTGATGTGCCTGAATCATTTACGTACAGCTTGAATCCACCTTCTGATTGAAAGGAGTGAACTACCACTAAAACAAGGCTGACAACAAGGCAACACTTGATAGTTTAATTTTCAAAAAAGATCAATACCTTATCCTCCAAATTCATCTTTTTTTCTTTTCCCTTCTAGTGTTAAGATTTATTGATTTTAGCTGAACTAATTCTATTTCCATTAAAACGTACAGCTCAGGTATAAGTTATGCATTGTCTGCAGATTCAGTTGGTAATTACATTCAAATACATCATTTATACTTATTTTATTAGTAATTTACTCTGTGGGTGGTAATTTATTTGAATAACTTTGGTTAACATCAAAATGGCAATACTGAGTTTGATGCCTCCAAATGTTCCTCCTTATAGCATAAATATATGCAATAAGATTTATATGCAAAGTCAAGGGCATCAATTATTAAGTGGTACTTTGCTTGGCTAATCTTATTTCAAAGCATTTTAAATAATTGATTTTATCAGGAATTTACTGCGAGAGCAGTAATTACAATTCATCTGTAATTCATTTACCAATGTCTATGGTTGCAAGAATAATAACAAAAACGAGATTAATGCTAAAATGACAATTCTGATTCTTCTGCATTCAAGTTTTCTCCTGTTCCCGAGAATGTTAATTCATGCTGATGGCCAGCACCATGGAACTTGGCTATTTGTCAATCTTGACCATTTTACGAACCAAGACAATAAGTGGTTGCACTACATTCAACTTTGGAGAATATCCCAGCTAAGCCTAATCCTGTTTAATCCAAAAGGGCAAATACGTTCTTTTTGTAATCTTAAATACTACAATTATGAGATTTATTCACTTATTTTATTTCAACACTGTGAAGAGATTCATATTACTTAGTAAAAGTTAAGAGAACTAAATCACACATGGTTGTTTAGCATAAAGTGTATTCAGGAACCCTTCTAAATAGATATCTGCAGCTACATTGCTGTGTTAAAGCTATGCTGCTGCTGCAGGTTCTGAAATTGTGTTCAAGAAATTTCCATTTCATTCCCTATTAAATCTGTTTTATTAACTCAACAGTGCCAATGTAACTAAATTAATGTTTATAGTCGATTTAACTCCTTAATGCTGTTTTCTAAAATGTATCCACTGAGTTAATTAATTGAATTTGTTTTCATTTTCTCCTTCAATTTATTTTTCCGTCTCTCCTGAAGGTGCTGATTTGTGCAGTTGTGTGGTTCTACAAACTGTGATTCCTGTCTATTACTTCAGTCAATTGTCCATTCATCAGGTGAACCCAGGGAGCAAAAAATTGCAGTCTAGTTGTCTAGTTCACTTCTGTCCTGACCTGATGCCCATAGATACGGTATTAGGCAAGAACTTTCGAAAGCTGATTGGGGGCAGATGTTTGCAGGTAAAGGGACGGTTGGAAAATGGGAAGCCTTCAGAAATGAGATAATGAGAATCCAAAGAAAGTATATTCCTGTTAGGGTGAAAGGAAATGCTGGTAAGTATAGGGAATGCTGGATGACTAAAGAAATTGAGGGTTTGGCTAAGAAAAGGAAGGAAGCATATGTAAGGTATAGACAGGATAGATTGAGTGAATCCTGAGAAGAGTATAAAGGAAGTAGGAGTATACTTAAGAGGGAAATCAGGAGGGTAAAAAAGGGACATGAGATAGCTCTGGCAAATAGAATTAAGGAGAATCTAAAGAGTTTTTACAAATGCATTAAGGACAAAAGGGTAACTAGGGAGAGAATGGGGGCAATTCAAAGATCAGCAAGGTGGCCTTTGTGTGGAGCTGCAGAAAATGGGGGAGATACTAAATGAGTATTTTGCATCAGTATGGAAGATATAGACTGTAGAGAAATAGATGGTGACATCTTGCAGAATGTCCATATTACAGAGGAGGAAGTGCTGGATGTCTTGAAACGGGTTAAGGTGGATAAATCCCCAGGACCTGATCAGGTGTACCTGAGAACTTTGTGGGAAGCGAGAGAAGTGATTGATGGGCCTGTTGCTGAGATATTTGAATCATCGATAGGAACAGGTGAGATGCCGGAAGACTGGAGGTTGGCTAATGTGGTGCCACTGTTTAAGAAGGGTGGTAAGAACAAGCCAGGGAACTATAGACCAGTGAGCCTGACGTTGGTAGTGGGCAAGTTGTTGGAGGGAATCCTGAGGGACAGGATGTAAATGAATTTGGAAAGGCATGGACTGATTAAGGATAGTCAATATGGCTTTGTGCGTGGGAAATCATGTCTCACAAACTTGACTGAGTTTTTTGAGGAAGTAATAAAGAGGATTGATGAGGTCAGAGCGGTAGATGTGATCTATATGGACTCCAGTAAGGCGTTTGACAAGGTTCCCCATTGGAAGCTGATTAGCAAGGTTAGATCTCATGGAATACAGGGAGAACTAGTCATTTGGATATAGAACTGGCTCAAAGGTAGAAGACAGAGGGTGGTGATGGAGGGTTGTCTTTCAGACAGGAGGCCTGTGACCAGTGGAGTGCCACAAGGATCTCTACTGGGTCCTCTACTTTTTGTCATTTACATAAATGATTTGGATGTGAGCATAAGAGGTACAGTTAGTAAGATAGCAGATGACACTAAAATTAGAGGTGTATCAACAGTAAAGAGGGTTACCTCAGATTACAACAGAATCTTGACCAGATGGATCAATGGGCTGAGAAGTGGCAGATGGAGTTTAATTCAGATAAATGCGAGGTGCTGCATTTTGAAAA
>NC_057724.1:55812767-55831516 GCF_004010195.1 Chiloscyllium plagiosum
CATAGGTTTAGGGTGAGAGGGGAAGGATATAAAAGAGACCTACGGGGCAACTTTTTCACACAGAGAGTGGTACGTGTATGAAATCAGCTGCCTGAGGAAGTGGTGGAGGCTGGTACAATTGCAACATTTAAGAGGCATTTGGATGGGTATATGAATAGGAAGGGTTTGGAGGGATATGGGCCAGGTGCTGGTAGGTGGGACTAGATTGGGTTGGGATATCTGGTCGGCATGGACAGGTTGGACCGAAGGGTCTATTTCCATGCTGTACATCTCTATGACTCTATGAGATACAACCTTGATTAGGTGTGACTGGGAAACAATCCCTTCCAATCTGATAGGAATGTCTTCCTGCATATTATTTCCTATTTAAATTAATTTGATCCATTTTGTTTCTTTTCTGTTATTCAGAGTTGAAAAGGTTGAGTTTATAGATATTTTCGAATCAATCTGTTCAAATATGTTATTACACACCTTTGGAAAAGATGAGAGTTTGTATACTGCAGTGATTGCTGTCCAGCTCATAAAAGACAGGTTTGAGAATGGCATAAGGAAGTGAATTTATCAACTAATCTATCAGACTGCTCTTTGTAAAATTTCAATTTGCTGTCAATGTGTAGACATAAAAAAAACTTCATAATCTTCAAGCTCTGAAATTTACATTTAAATTGAATTTGAGCACAAATATAGCATTCCCCAGTGTCATCACCTTGAAGATCATCATTACAGTTATCATCCGAGTATGGGCGTAAACCATTGTGAAGGTTATATCATTCTGGGCATGTACTAAATTACAACATAGCATTGTCTACTCTTAATGACTGAAATTATTGATGGTAAATTTCTTTTCTAAATTGTCTTTCTTAAAAAGTACTGTAAGTACAATAGTACAATATGTTCTTGTAAGATAGTTGATCCATTTCAAGTCGAATTTCCTCTGATAAATTGAATAAGATGAGCTATTAAAATTTTTCACATTGAAAGCTATCAGTGAGGGAAGTTTTAATTCTCAAGAGCTTTCTGAAATAATTATACCTGTTGCAAATAAAAGAAACAAGACAAAAACACTGATTTAAGTTAGTGAAGGGCTGTTATGGTACAATGGTACTGTCCCTACCTCTAAGCAGGGCAGCCTAGGCAACCTGCTCCAAACAATATCTTGAACTGCAAACACTGGGCCAATTTGTTAATCCAAAAGTAAACTGGATAATGGCTTAAATATTCTTATGAATTTGCAATATGTTCTATTTGTTGCTTTAACAGCTCAATTTTTGTGTTACGAATAGAATACATGAATACATTTTAGATGCTGCCTTTAAGAACAGCAAATTAGCACGTTCTGTTCATTTCCTTTCTTCCTTTGACACTGTACTTCATTTGCCTTTCCATTCCTCAATACAACTAATTTTTTGGCTGTCTTCTTGACCCCCTCTCCATTAACCAGACATTACATATTCCTGGCTGCAGGGAGACAGCATGGTGCCAGTGGGCATCCATAGGAAACAGCAGCCACAAACGCAGGAGTTCCTTCTCAGAAAACTTCTGAGGTGCCAGCCCCTCCACCAAGCCCCCCCTTAACATGCCTATGATCTCTAAACCTGCAAAACACTGGCTAAGGAGTATGAGAGTGCATCTGCGCAGATCATTTTTACCAGGCTTGGCCCCTCAAGGCTCAAACGACTCCAACGGTGTCTTATCTAAGTTTTCAGGCCAATAAGGTCAACTACAGAGCAGGTTCCCTCCACCCCAGACCTACTGTGGAAATCCAGAACTGCTCTTAGACAGAACGGGAGGGAGAGGAAGGAAATAAATGAACGAGGCACATAAACGGCTCAGCTGACATATCATCGTACATAGCCCTGACTTTCGTAAATATACCTATATTCTGAAAATGTCTGCTGTAGAATCTTTGTCGCTGTTGGACCTGGTGAAGCCACATGCATTTATGCCTTTTCAGGGGCCTTTTCAGATCTCCCAAAGAACTTGTAATGACGAAACATTGCTCTCAGAAGTACCCACATCCTAGACTGTGGTTAGCCTCAGATATCAGGATCCTTGAACAGTGATATTGTTGACAGCCTCCAAGACTTTATTCTTCAATTAGAATACAACTGAGACTAAATGCAATTTGCAGGGAATACATTAAGTCCTGAAACACATTATTTCACACTTACACTCATCTTGTGAGTCAGAATCACTGATTGCCGACATCTCTAGATTGCCGACATTTTTAGCTTCTCAAGGGTGTACACTGCCAATCAAGACTGGAACTACAATGGCCATCACATATGCCGATTCTCCCTCACTGCACTTTGGCTTACCAAGAAATGGTACACAAAACAGTGTTTCACATACATTCAAGGCTATCCTACAGAATGCTGAAACATTTAACTGTTCGTTAAGCAGGGCGCATGCACTTTGAAATGTTGAAACTTAACCAATAGAGGAAAGGAAATGCTTTAGAATACCTCCCAACCCACTGCCTAGCCTGACAGTCTTCACTATACACTACTTTGATATCATATGCTGACTGATATGATATTATTGTGCTGTCTTACTGACTGCTTCACTTTCCCCAATAGTCAGTAGGATATGTAATGTGTAGTTACTTAAAAGTGGAATTACCTGAAGATGTGAAGTATTCAACCAGATGGAATAACAAGATATTTATTCAGCATCAGAAAACATGAAAGACTGTAAGATTAACATGTTCCACATGTCCTTTGGGCTAAGTATGGCCTACCTGCCATAGAAGCAATAGAATTTTAAATAATTAAAGTAAATGCTGGAAAATGGGATTAGAATAGTTAGGTGGTTGTTTTTGACTGACATGGATAGGACCAAAGGTCCTTTTCTCTGTGGTACGTCTTTATGACACTGACTCTATGACTCTGAAATCATCCTGGAAGATGGTTTCACAGGTTCTCTCTGCCCTCTCATGCTGATGATGCATTGCCCTAACATGCTCTCTTGGATATCTCTACTGGTCAATGTCATGATCCTCATTCTTCATTTCAGAAGATTGACGTTGATTCCCAGTTTTTCTGCATCCACAGTGCCCCTCTTTTGTCAGCTTCACTTATTAAGGGCCCAACTTGCCACAATGTTTCCTGACACCAGGCTCTGCTGAGTTTAGGAAATTCAAACATCAACTTAAGAAGGCTTATGGGTTGGTACACTATATTGCAGATAAAAACATGAGCAACATCGTTTCTTTGTTCCACATTCATTTTAGGGTTTTGAAAAGTGTCATCCCCATTTTTGGTTGAACAGCCCCCATCTCCAAGTAGCTATGCCTGTATGGTTTGAGAATTTTTGAAGAAACTAGGTACTGTGAGGTCCCTAGTACATGGCATCTTTCAGGAGACCTGATGTATATCTCTAAAGTTTGGCAGCATTGGTCACTTATAATTTGAACATGATTTGAAGCTGATTCTGTTAATGAGTTCTGCACGTTTGTGATACGACATTCAAGTCAAAGTGAGTGTGGTCAGTAGCTCCCTGCACATGAAAAAGCTAATGATGGTGCAGAATTCCACAACCTGAGCTGCTTGGCTCTCCTCGTCACTGTAATCTGGAGAAAATACCATCAGTGACATTCAGATGCATTTATTCGTCTAAGATTGAACAATGCCACACAGATCCCCCGTTGCTTCTTGTCAGGAGACTTGGATACAAAGGTTCAGAGCAGCTGTGACTTTGATGGTTACTGGATGGGATTGCCACTCAGTCCTTCCGAACACAAGTACGTGCCCAGCATATGGTAGTCTGCAGATGATGGCTCAGCATCACCTTAATCATTGCCTGCACTGTCTTTCTGAGAACTGTAGATCATGACATCAGACCTGTAGGTGTGGGGTATCATCATTCTCCTTAACTAGCTTGGTGAATTTTGTCCTGTTGCTTCAGTCTCTGGGGATCGACAGCCACTGATGGTTGCTGTTCTTGATGGCTTTACTGATGATAGGATTAAGCTGTTGTAATTGCTGTCTCCTTCTACATTACCCTTTTATTTGAAACAAGGCCACAAGAAATCCAGCTATGGCAATGTCCATGTGAGATTTGTGAGAAGATAATCTGTGGGGAATGTCATAAAGAGAATACTTTTTAATTAACGGTACTCTGAGCCCTAACATGAACTCTCATGTTATCCCTCATACAGTGTGCCATGTCAATGAGTTTAACATCAAGCCCCAATATGGAGCTCATAGGCATGTAACCTATTTAATTACACATTGCACAACCAAAGTTTTCAATGTGCATTGGAGAAATTGAATTCTGCCAGTAAGCCACTGTCATAGAGCTCTCTCAAAATAAAAGGCAGTTTTGCACATCACAATGTCCCTGCATATTTACAGTTCATTGCATGAATTGCAGCTGTGCAGTGTTGCATTTCCGAGATATTGTGGATTATTTTTCAGAAATGCAAAGCAAAGGTGGTACTTCTAAGTACATTTGTCTGAATACACTTGCTTCAGTGATATGAAAAGGAAAACAAGAGTGAACAATAAAATGTTCTTGATCGTTTGAGGTCATATTTTGTACAGTGCATTCTTGGACAATGAATGGTGTGCTGACGGAATGCAATTCGTCACCAGATGGGTGAAATTACTGAGTGGGTGATGCATGAACAATCCAATTGCCCCTTAGCAAGGTCTCAAATTCAAACGCTTTTACATTGCCCCCAAAAAGAAAACTGTGATTTACCCCACCCGCTCCCCAGTCATCTTGTATTGATACAGTTTGCACAGTTGACTTTGGATCAAAACTGGCAAGGTTTTAACTTTATGATTTTGTCAATGACTTGCAGGATCTTCCTGAGCCGTAAGATGATTGTCTGTCCTTCATTTTCCCTTATGTGATGTTGTCCCTATGTGACCATTGAGTCTTCCCCCTGTTTCCATTGAGATCCTTTATATAATCATTAACATCCTCAGTATACCCTCAGAACCCAAGGCTTTCAGATTCTGTTGGCAGTATACTCTCCCCATGTAAGAGGCTAGAATTACAGTAACCTTTAACACTCCCTTCCATTGTCCCCTACTGTACTCTATGAGATTTTATAAGGGACAGGAATTCTTAGTCTTCCTTGTTTTATTTCCTTCTCCAATCTGTGGCCATGGGAAATTTGCTTTTCATCTCATTAATTCTTCTTGATTGACCCCATGCTCTTTTACATTCTCCTGAGCCTTAGTTGTATTCCACACAATTTTTGAAACCCAAACTTTTATTTGGGGCTGTTGAATTTTACATAAGCAAGGCAGTTTTGCTGAATTCAAAATTCTATTTAGATCTAAATCACTGGAGTAGCTTGGGCACCAATTTATTTATGGGAGTGCCTCAACTTTAATAAATGTATATTTTTAAGATGGCTGTTAATGGAACCAAATGTTTTTATTGCAGATCATAAAGTGTTACCCTTAGCCATTTATAGCAATAAGGCACCGAGGTACTGCCACTTAAATATAAATGTATGAAAGGCTGCAGCTGTTTATGTTATATGAATAATTTGTTAATACTAATGATTATATGGAACTCCAGATTATTTAGTGTTTTTAACCAATTTAGGTTTTTCAAACTCTTAACAGCCATCTGCAGAATTGTATAAGAAGATTAATCTGAGGAACATAGAAAAGAGTTTTAAGTTTTTAACATGTGAAGTGTAGAGATTCGTGTTTGAGAGATGGAAATAGCCGAGTAAAGAAAATGCTTTCTCTCTCTCTCCCTCTCTCTTAGACAGCAGATGCAACACCGAAGCCTCATTGGTCAAGTGAAAATGACAAGGCTCTGCCCAAATAGTTTAATAAGCTCACAGCTTTGTCTGAATTCAAAATCTTACCATGGACACTCTTTCAGAAAAGAAATTAAGTATAAGAAAGCTTTTTGTTCTCCATAAGAATAATTTTGTCTGACTAAATGTTTTCCTCATGCTTTTCCTTCAATCTTTCTTTAATGGATCCTGCAGTAGCAGATAGTGATGGGGACAGCTGAAGGGATTCTCACGAGAAGAAAGGTATGTGATGGATGCAAAGACGGAGTAGTTAGGTAAAAGATTCTTCAGCCCAGTGTAACCCACAGGTTTCAGTCCATGTACATATTATAAATAGTTCCATGTTTATCCTTAATTTCCCTTTGTTTGTAAAGACCAGATGCCGGTGGAACAAAGAATCCCAGTTTCGTGATCTTTGAGCCTTCTGTTCAAACCTCATGTTACATTTCTTTACCGATGCACTCATAGCTCATGGACATTTCTGGGCATCTGTATTCTAGATGTTCCATGAGGGCTGGATTACAGGAAGTTGTTGACTGCTCATTCTGCATAGAAAAATCATGCGATTAAAGCCACCCTCATTATTAGCAACAGGTTCCTGTTAAGGAGCAGCTTCTGTAGAAAGTGGCAAAGGCTGCTAATGGGTTCAAGTGCATTCTCATGTTCTGTCAAGAGGTTTGTGAATTTTCATTTCCCTCTTGCTAATATCTCCATTCTTGTAGATTTGACTCACACGTAGATGTCTGTTTCTGCGAATAGCACCACCTGAGTTTGCATATGGATTGATAATAATTATGGATGTACTTTTAAAACCAGAAGAGTAATTGTCACTTGTACTTGAGACTGCCAGAGGCTACAAAGCAGTGGAAACTAAATTCAAAGTACCTTGTACAAACAAAACATCCCCAGTGTTTCTGTGAAAGCTTTCATGTAGTCTGAAAACAAGAGTGATTCAATAGTCGTTGTGAAATGGGTTGCTTGAAGATTAGCAGGGAGCACTTACAATGCTCCTTTGGGTGAATGTGGAGGTGGCAGGGGTATTAATCAGGCAAGAAGGTGCCAGAACAGGACCCCACAATCTTTCAGCCTCTGCCTTGATTAAATCTGGGAGGAAAGCCTTCTGGACTTTCTCTCCCCATTTCCAGTTCAGGCCCTGGACTATTTGCATGCAGACTCCGACGAGGTGGGTTTTCTCAGTCAAAGGCATTCAGTGCCTGATTGAAGGATCCTGATCAGTAAGGAATGTGGCTCCTAGCTTCCTTTTGTGTCCTATCACACAAATCTCCACATCCCTCCTCCTCCCATCCCCACCCTATTGGATAACCTCCAACCTTCTCTCACTGATCTGTGGCCTGGTTTCTTCTGTGATCCTACACCTCCCACTGAGGTTCACTGCCAGTAGCTGCCACAGCTCCCAGTGGCACTGCCTCCAATGGGCAACTGATGACCTCAGGCAGGCCAACAGCTCTTGCAGAGTTTGGAGTTAAGGGAGGAGAAGATTTCCCAGCCTGGGTTCCTTGATTCCAGGGACCATAGTACATAGAACATTACAGCACAGTACAGGCCCTTGGCCATCGATGTTGTGCCAACCAGTGAAATCAATCTGAAGCCCATCTAACTTACACTATTCCATTATCATCCATATATTTATCCAATGACTGTTTAAGTGCCCTTTAAAATTGGCAAGTCTACTACTGTTGCGGGTAGGGCATTCCATGCCCTTATCATTCTCTGAATAGAGAACCTAACTCTGACATTTGTCCTATATTTATCACCCCTCAATTTAAAGCTATGTCCCGTCATGGTAGCCAACACCATCTGAGGAAAACGGCACTCACTGTCCACCTTATTTAATCCTCTGATCATCTTGTATGTCTCTATTCAATCATCTCTTAACCTTCTTCCCTCCAGTGAAAACAGCCTCAGGTCCCTCAGCATTTCCTTATAAGATCTTTCCTCCATACCAGGCAACATCTTGGTAAATCTCCTCTGCACCCTTTCCAAAACTTCCACATCCATCCTATAATGCGGTGACCATAACTGTACACAATACATCAAGTGCGGCCTCACCAAAGTTTTGTACAGCTGCAACATGACCTCATGGCTCCAAAACTCAATCCCTCTACCAATAAAAGCTAACACACCATACATCTTCCTAACAAATCTATCAATGTGGGTGGCAACTTTCAGGTATCTATGCACATGGATACCAAGATCTCTCTGCTCCTCCACACGACCAAGAATCTTACCATTAGCCCAGTACTCCTTCCAAAGTGAATCACCTCACACTTTTCCGCATTAAGCTCCATTTGCCACCTCTCAGCCCAAGTCTGCAGCTTATCTATGTCCCTCTGTGACCTGCAAATTCCTTCTGCACTATCCACAATTCCACCGACCTTAGTGTCATCTGAAAATTTACTAACCCATCCTTCTATGCCCTCATCCAAGTCATTTATAAAAATGACAAACAGCAGTGGCCCCAAAACAGATCCTTGCGGTACACCACCTGTAACTGAACTCCAGGGTGAACATTTCCCATCAACCACCACCCTCTGTCTTCCTTCAGCTAGCCAATTTCTGATTCAAACCACTAAACCCCCAACAATCCCATGCCTCCATATTGTCTGCAATAGCCTACTGAAGGGAACCTTATCAAATGCCTTACTGAAATTCATTTACACCATATCAACTGCTTTACCCTCATCCACCTGTTTGGTCACCACATAGAATTTAATAAGGTTTGTGAGGCATGACCTACCCTTCACAAATCCGTGTTTATCCCTAATCAAATTATTCCTTTCCAGATGATTATAAAGCCTATCTCTTATAATCCTTTCCAACACTTTACCCACAACCAAAGTAAGGCTATAATTACCAGGGATGTCTCTATTCCCTTCTTGAACAAGGGAACAACGTTTGCTATCCTTCAGTCTTCTGGCACTATTCCTGTAGACAATGACGACAGAAAGATTAAAGCCAAAGGGTCTGCAATCTCCTCCTTAGCTTCCCAGAGAATCCTAGGAAAATCCCATCTTGCCCAGGGGACTTACCTATTTTCACACTTGCCAGAATTGCTAACACCTTCTCCTTATGAACCTCAATCCCATCTAGTCTAGTAGCCTGTATCTCAGTATTCTACTTGACAATGTTGTCTTTTTCCTGTGTCAATACTGAGGAAAAATATTCATTTAGCGCCTCTCCTATCTCTTCAGACACCACACACAACTTCCCACTATTATCGTTGACAGGCCCTAATCTTATTGTAGTCATTCTTTTATTCCTAGGCAGAAGTGGGTACTGCAGATGCTGGAGATTAGAGTCAAGATTAGAGTGATGCTGGAAAAGCACAGCAGGTCAGGCAGCATCTGAAGAGTAGGAAAATCGATGTTTTGGGCAAAAGCCCTTCAGGAATCCCTGATGAAGGACTTTTGCCCGAAACATCCATTTTCATGCTTCTCAGATGTTGCCTGACCTGCTGTGCTTTTCCAGGAATTCCTGATTAATGGCTTTTGCCCAAAACGTTGATGTTCCTGCTTCTCAGAAGCTGTGCTTTTCCAGCACCACTCTAATCTTGATTCTTTTATTCCTGACATACCTATAGAAAGCTTTAGAGCTTTCCTTGCTCCTACCTGCCAAAGACTTCTCATGTCCCCTCCTGGCACTTCTTAACTCTCTCTTTATGTCCTTTCTGACTAACTTACAACACTCAAGTGCCCTAACTGAGCTTTCACAGTTTGGAAACAGGCCCTTCAACCCAACAAGTCCATACTGACCCTCCGAACAGTAACCCATTCCCCCTACTCAATTAACATATATTTACCCCTGACTAAAGCACCTAACCCACGCATCCCTGATAAACTATGAGCAATTTAGCATGGCCAATTCACCTAACATACACATCTTTGGATTGTGGGAGGAAACCCATACAGACACAGGGAGAATGTGCAAACTCCACACAGACTGTCGCCCAAGACTGGAATTGAACCCAGGTCCCAGGCAGTGTGAGGCAGCAGTGCTAACCACTAAGCCACCATGCCATCCCATTTCAGGACATCCTGATGACAAAGTTCGTTTAGAATATGTTAAATTATTAACAGATGTTGACAATCAAACGAATGATAGCTGTCCTGAAAAGTTAACCTTGGTAGTTGCTGAGAGTCGAGAATGATTGAGAAATTCAAGATACCAATTGGTGAATTTGCACATCTGCTACAGGAAAGGAAGTGGTGTCTGTCCAACAACCTCATTCTCTGTACAACAGACTTTGATCTCTGCCTCTGCTGAGAGCAACATCACATTGCGAGCAGGTTCACTAAACAAAGTACCAGTGTTCCAGCATTAGATACAGCACATGAATTTCTGCCATTGGTGATCTGTATAGGCATTCTGATAGCAACTTAGTTCACTATAAGCCCCACTCAAGATGTCAGCGGTGAAAGAGAACTGCAGTAATGGAACTCCTGTTTCAGATGACATGTTAAACCAAAAATATAACCCATTTGTTCACCTAGTTGTCAAACATCCCAAAGCACGTCTTGTACAGAAGATGGAACTGAGGACAAGAGTAGGCAACTCAGCTCTCCAAGAATGTTGTGCCATTTAATATGATCATGGCTGGGCTCATCATGGCCTCAACTCCACTTTCTTGCCTGCTCCACATAACCCTTCAACACATTAATTAAAATCTGTCTCCTCCATAAATGTACTCAATGTCCCAGCATCCACTGCATTGTGGAATGGTGAGTTCTACAGATTTACAGCCCTTTGAGAGAAGTAATATTTACTATCTGTTTTAAATCTGCTACCCTTTACCCTAAAACAATGATGTCTCGTCCAAGGTTACCTACAAGAGAAAACATCCTCTCTAAGTCCATTTTGTCAATCACCTTTAGCATCATATAGTTCTTAATTATATTTCCTCTCATCTTTCTAAACTTTAGAAAGTATATGTATAAAATGCTCAAAATCATTTCGTTAGTTAACCACGGTTCCCTCACTCGACCACTTCCTCCCTGCCTGACAGGTATATACTTATCAAGGACATGCAGTGGTTGTTCTTTGAACAAGCTTCACGTTTCAATTGTGCCTATCCCCTGCAGTTTCCTTCCCCATCCTATGCATCCTACATCTTGCCTAATCGCATCATAATGGCCTTTTCCCCAGCTATAGCTCTTGCCCTGCGATATATACCTATCCCTTTCCATCGCTAAAGTAAACGTAACTGAATTGTAGTCTCTGTCACCAAAGTGTTCACCTACCTCCAAATCTAACACCTGGCCCGGTTCATTACCCAGTATCAAATCCAATGTGGCCTTGCCTCTTGTTGGCCTTGCTACATACTGTGTCAAGAAACCCTCCTGCACACATTGACAAAAACTGACCCATCTAAGGTACTTGAACTAAAGCATTTCCAATCAATATTTGGAAAGTTAAAGCCCCCGTAACAACTGCCCTGTTATCTTCGCTCCTATCCAGAATAATCTTTGCAATCCTTTCTTCTGCATCTCTGGAACTTTTCGGACATGCCTTCCACAAACAAGGCAAGATGTGACTGATGGACAAGAATCTTATTTCTTGCTTAAAATATCACCCTGTGAAGTAGTAAATGTTTTGGGCATTGATGGTATGTTAGAAATCCTTCATTTGAAGATTAGAAATCTGTTAATTGTGAAACATAACAGTGATTCAAATTCACCTTCATAAATTTTGCTTTATTCGACATTTTCACAATCCCCTGAAGCCTTGGAAGCAAGACAGATTGTATGCCTTCAAGACTACAATTTCTCTCTTCAGGAATGTATGTTTTTGTTTCTCTCGTATATAGGTGATGTAATGATGTTGATGCTCCTAAAATTGTACAACTATTTAATTGTCTGTTTTTGAATGATCAATTTATGGTTTCAGGTCAGGCAGCATTTGAGGAGCAGGAGAATCGACATTTCGGGCAAAAGCCCTTCATCAGGCCCTATCCTGATGAGGGGCTTTTGCCCGAAACATAATTTCTCCTGCTCCTTGGATGCTGCCTGACCTGAAACCATAAATTGATCTTTGTAGTGTTTTTTCAGCACTACACTCTTGACTCTAATCTCCAGCATCTGCAGTCCTCACTTTCGCCTAACATATGGTTTCAGCCTGGCTCAGTGGGTAACCTCAAATCTACAAAGTCTGGGAGTGAAGTCCTCCTTGGGCACCTGAGTACAAAAATCAAGGTTAATGCACCAGTGTACCATGAAGTGGGTGTTGCACTCCAGAATATCTCTTCTTTTAGATGAGACATTACACTGATGACTCATCTGCCATTAGGGGTAGACGTAAAAGAACCCAGTACTACTTTGACGAAAAGCCTGGGCTCTCCCAGACATTGATTAATGTTTATGCTTTGATTGCTATCACAAAGAAAATTATTTGGTCATGAGACCATAAGACCATTGGAGCAGAAATTAGGCCCAATCAAATCTGCTTTGCGATATAATCATGGCTTACCGGTTTTTCAACCTCATTTTCCCACTTTCGCCCTGTAACCTTTGATCCTCTTGGCAATCAAGAACCTATCTATCTGTCTTAAATATGCTCAATGACCTGACCTCCACAGCCTTCTGAGGCAATGAATTTCTTAGATTCACCACTCTCAGTCTGAAGAATTTTCTCCATGGCTCTATTCTAAAGGATCTTCCCTTTACTCTAAGGCTGTCCCCTTGAGTACTCATCTTTCCTGCCAATGGAACATCTTTCCAAAGTCCACTCTGTCTAGGCCATTCAGTATTCTGTAAATTTCAATCAGATCCCTCCCATTCTTCTAAACTCTATCTATCGAGTATAGTCCCAGAGTCCACAAACATTCCTCATGTGTTAACCCTTTCATTCTTGGAACTATTTTCGTGAACCTCCTCTGGACCCACTCCAGGGCCAATACATCTATCCTGAGGTATGGGGCCCAAAATTCTGACAATACTCTAAATGTGGTCTGTACGACTTTGTTGTTTCTGGTAACTTGTTGAAGGTATTCTGGCTGTTCCGTTTCATCCATTACATCAGTGACTGTACTACAAAAAGTACTTCATTGGAGGGAAAGCCATATTTAATGCAAATAATTGATCCCCCTCTGCAACATCTATCAGCTTATTTGAAGCAATTTGTTAACTTTATTCAATGTTTCAGCTTGGTAGGAATATTGGTTGGCAACTATTCCACAGACACTGATACCTCAAGTAAGTGATTAATATTCATTTGTAAACCTGGACAGTGTTAACAACGCACTTAACTTTATGGATGAGAATTCCCTATGAGAGTCACACTGTGTGAATAAATTGGAAACCAAAACACAGAAGATTACAGGGGGCTTGGCTTCACTGAGTTCGCAATGAGTCACTCACCTTTGCAACGATACTGAAGTACTCTCACAGTCAGTTAATCGGGAAGAATCATAGACAACAGCTTCTGGACTCCCTATTTAATTACACATAATAAGACTCCATGAATTGTTATTAGATTCATAATAATGATGGTAAATGCTGACAATCTTGGTGTCAGTTCTACTGCACAAAGAAGGCCAATGATTTATAGCAGACTGGATCAAATTCCACATTCCAGTAATAATCGTGGTGGTTTACAATGCAGAAAAGGCTCTTCAGCCAATCGAGTCTGTGCTGGTCAAAAGCACCAACCAAACTATTCCAATCCCCATTTCCAGCACTTGAGCCACAGTCTTATAAGCCTTGGCAACACAAGTGCATATCTAATTAATTCTTAAAAATCACACAACACCAGGTTATAGTCCAACAGGTTTAATTGGAAGCACACTAGCTTTCGGAGCGGCGATCCTTCATCAGGTGATTGTCACACAACACTATAACCTGGTATTGTGTGATTTTTAACTTTGTACACCCCAGTCCAACACCGGCATCTCCGAATCATAATTAATTCTTAAATGTTATGAAGGCTCTGCCTTTATCACCATTACAGGCAATGAGTTGTAGAATTCTGGAACCCTCTGGGTGAAAGACATTTCCTATATGCCCTCTAAACCTCCTGCCCCTATCCTTAAATATATACTCGCAGTCATTGATCACTCCACTAAGGGGAATCGTTCTTTCTTGTTGTCACTGACTATGCCCTTCATAGTTTTATACATCTAAATCATGTCACCCTTCCGTGTCGTCTGTTTCAAGCAAAACAACCCCAGGCTATTCAAGCTCTCCTCATAACGAAAACCTTCCAGCCCAGCCAAGACATGGTAAATCTCCTCTGCAACCTCTCCAGTGGAATCACAGCCCCCTTTTTTTTATTCACTCATGGGATGTGGGTGTTACTTGCTAAGCCAGCATTTGCTGCCTGTTCCTAGTTGCTCTCTTGAAGATGCTGGTGAGTTACTTTCTTGAACTATTGCAATCCTCATTTGTAGGTAGACTCTCAACATCCTTAGAGAGAGAATTCCAGGATTTTGACCCAACAACAGTGAAGAAACAGATATATATCTACAAGCCTGGGTAGTGAAAGACTTGGAGGGGAACTTGCAAGCGGTGGTATTCCCATATATCTGCTGCTCTTGTCCTTGTAGTGGTTGCGGGTTTGGAAGACACTGTGAAAGAATCGTTGATGAATTTCTGCAGTGCATCTTGTAAATAGTGCACACTGCTGCTACTGAGTGTCAGTGACGGAGAAAGTGGATGCTTGTGGATGTGCTGTCAATCAAGTGGGCTGGATTACCCTGGATGGTGTCAACCTTCTTGAGTATTGTTTGACCAATACCCATCCAGGCAAGTAGGGAGTATTCCATCACACTCCTGACTTGTGCCTTAAAGATGATGGGCAGACTTTTTAGTTGCTGCAATATTCCTAGCCTCTGACTTTCTCTTGTAGCCATTGTATTTATGTGGTGAGTCCAGTTCAGTTTCTGGTCAATGATAACACCAAGGGTGTTGACAGGGGGATACAGTGATGGTAACACCCTTGAATGTCAAGGAATGGTGATTAGATTGTCCTATATTGGACATGGTTATAGCCTGGTATTTGTGTGGTGTGAATGTATCTTGGCCATTTGTCAGCCCAAGCCTGGATATTGTCCAGATCTTGTTGCATGGAATGCTTCAGTATTCGAGGAGTCATAAACAAGTCTGAACATTGTGGAATCATCGGTAAAAATTTCCCACTTCTGACCTTATGATGGAGGGAAGGTCATTGATGAAGCAGCTGAAAATGGTTAGGCCTAGGACACTATCCTGAGGAATTCTTGCAGAGATGTCCTGCAGAGTTGAGATGACTGACCTCCACCAACCATAATGATTTTCTTATCTGCCAGTGAGACTCTAACCAGCGGAGAGCCTTATGCCATTGATTCCAGTTTTTCTCAGGCTGCTTAATGCCAGATTCATTCGAATGCTGTCTCAATGTCAAGGGCTGTTATCTCACCTCACCTCTGGAATTCAGTTGTTTTGTCCATGTTTCAACCGAGGCTGTAAAGAGATCAAGAGCTGAGTGGCCCTGGCAGAACCCAAACTGGGCGTCACTGAGCAGGTTGTTACTGAGTAGGTGCTGCTTGATAGCACAGTTGATGACACCTTCCATCACTTTTGTAATGATCGGTAGTAGACTGATGGGTCAGTAATTGGCCAGGTTGGATTTGTCTTGCTTTTTGTGTACAGGACATGCCTGGACAATTTTCCACATTGTCAGGTGGATACCAGTGTTACAACTGCACTTGACGAGCTTGGATATGGGAGCGGGATGTTCTGAAGCTCAAGTCTTCAGCTAATCTCCTGCCTTTTCCGCATATCCCTGCAATTCATTTCTATCTATTTTTAAGTACAGTCATGTGAGAAACATTCTTAAAGACCAGAAAAGGAGGTAATATGTCCCAGAATGACATATAGATGTCCAGTCCTATATATGCTGCAATTGTTCCCAGATAATATATCGCAGATATACTGAAGAAGATATATCAGGAAAATTGAAGGAATTGCTCAGTTCCAAGTATGGGAAAATGCCCTCTTTACAGTTATCAGTGAGTAAATCTCAGGACTCTGTAGTACTATTGCCAGAAAGTTATCAGGGCCCGTGGACTTTGTACTATCCAGTGCCTCCAACTGTTTCTTGATACCATATGATGTGAATCGAATTGGCTGAAAATTGGAATGTGTAATGCAGGGGACCACTGGAAGAGGTCACCCCCTCAGCACTCCTGGCTGAAGATTGTTGCGAATGCTTCAAGCTTATCTTGAACTGACGTGTTAGGCTCTTTCATCATTGAGGATGTGGATATTTGTGGAGCCTCCTCCTTCAATGAGTTATTTAATTGTCCACCACCATTCACGACCGAATGTGGGAGGTCTGCAGAGCTTAGATCTGACCTGTTGGTTATGAGATTGCTTAACACTGTCTATCACTTGCTATTTATGCTGTTTGACATGCAAGTAGTCCTGTTTTATAGCTTTACCAGGTTAACACCTCATTTTAGGTCTGCTTGGTGCTGCTCCTGGTATGCCCTCTTGAACTCTCTATTGAACCAGGGTTGATGCCCTGGTTTGATGGTAATGGTCGAGTGGGGGATATGCCGGGCCATGAGGTTAAAGATTGTGCTGGAGCACAATTCTGCTGCTTTGATGACCCACAGCTCCTCATGGATGCGCAGGCTTGAGTTGCCGGATCTGTTCAAAGGCTGTCCCATTTAGCACAGTGATAGTGCCACAGAACACATTTGAGATTATTCTCAAAGTGAAGGTGGGACTTAGTCTCCACAAGGACTGCGCAGTGGTTGTGCTTACTGGTAGGGTCATGAACAGATACATCTGTAGGCGGCAAATTAGTAAGGATGAGGTCAAGTATTTTTTTCTCTCCTGTTGGTTCCCTCACTACCTGCTGCAGACCCAGTCTCGCAGCTATGTCCAATAGGACTCATCAACTATTGCTGCTGCTGAGCCATTCTTGGTGATAGACATTGAAAACCCTCACCAGAGTACATTTTGTGCTCTTGCCAAACTCAGTGCTTCCTCCAAACATTGTTCAACATGGAGGAATACTGACTCATCACTGAGGGAGGATGGTTTCTTTGCTCATGTTTAACCTGAAGCCATGAGGTTTCAAGGGATCCAGAGTCAATGCTGAGAACTCCCTCCTGACTAAACATCACTGTGCCGCCATCTCTGCTAGTGGGACAGACATATCCAGGTATGATGATTCTTGTGTCTGGGACATTGTCTGTAAGGTATGATTCTGAAAGTATGACTATGTCAGACTGTTGTTTGACTAGTCTGTGAGACAGGTCTCCCAATTTTGGCACTCGCCCCCAGATGTTAGTGAGAAAGACTTTCCAAGGTGGACGGGGCTGTTCCTACCTTTGCCTTTTCTGGTCAATGCCAGGTGGTCCACCTGGTTTTATTTCTTTGTTGAGAATTTTTAGTGACTGATACAACTCAGTGGCTTGCTCGCCATAATTGAGGGCAATTGAGAGTCAACCACATTGCTGTACTTCTGGAGTCACATGTAGGCCAGACCAGGTGAAGATGGCACCCTTCATTGAAAGACATTCGTGAGTGTGGATTCCAGAACTATGCACAATAGAGATGTGTGGATATTGACCTGCAATATCCTTTAGATGGCAGTAACAAAACATTCATTTGAGTGATGCAAATAAAACATAGCTAACCATTTCTGAAAGTGAGTGCTCATGAGCCTAGATAGATGATATCAGCTGACTTAGTCTAGACTGATCAATAATGATGTTGTTGTCATGTGATGTTTATTGCCATACTCTATTTTACCAGTAGATGGCAATGCTGCATCACATACGCCAGTCCCAGTGGATGTGGACCTTGTTTATGTGGATAGGACAATTTTGCATGATTATAACACAATGAAGTTGAGATATTTTGGGACTCAAATAGCTTTTAATTCTTTACTTCTCAAATTGGATTAACTGAGTCTTTTTGCTTATTTAGCATTCTGGGGAATCTTAGCAAACTAGTTAAAACAATGTGTTAACATTTATTACACAGAATAAACTCTCAGATTACACATAATGACTTGTGTTGCTAAATAGTTTTTTTATTATGCATGCTTTTCTGCAGGAATCTCAGCTTACTATCCTTGCTTAATTGTGCACTGAATGAACACAGGGCCATTGTATCATACCGGGACAAAAAAGCCCTGAGTCATGCATACGTCTCTAGCTAATCACAATTTCTGTGACATTTGAATTATCCACTTACCATGACATTTCGCTGATCTCTTGATATTCCCATACATACTATCTCCCAAGAGAACTTGTATTCAACCATCTCAAATCAATGACAAGTCAACTCCTGGCTTCTATGGCACCATGGAATAATCCAGCAATTCGAGCATTCATGCCTGTAATGGTCTTCCAAAGAAGTAGAGGACTGGTTCTAAAGCTCTGGTTACTTCGCATGTTTCACAATCTTTTCCTTTACAAGTATTTGTCCAAATCCATTTTGATAGCTAGTATTGAATCTATATCCACCAACCTTTCAAGCAGTGTTTTCTGGAACTTAAACATTTATCATACTATTGAACTTAAATAGTTACAGCATCATTCTTATCCTTATCAATCTTATATTCCTTTTTCACTATGTACTTTCAATTTTCACCAACTGATACCCATTCTCTCTCTGCTGGTGGAAACATTTTCTCTTCATTTGGTTTATCAAAAATCTTTAGGATTATGATTGCCTCCACTAAGTCTCCTATCAATATTATCTGTTCCAAGGAAAACAGCCCCAGTTTCTCTAATATCTACAATATTTTCATCCCTGGTCTAATTTTAACAGGTCTCCTCTGTACTCCTTCTAAGTCTTTAACATCCTGCTTCAAGCTAAGTGTTTATTTAGCAGCCTTCTCAATTTATCTTGCCACCATCAAAGAATTGTGGGCGGCACGGTGGCACAGTGGTTAGCACTGCTGCCTCACAGCGCCTGAGACCCGGGTTCAATTCCCGCCTCAGGCGACTGACTGTGTGGAGTTTGCACGT
>NC_057724.1:55831537-55851664 GCF_004010195.1 Chiloscyllium plagiosum
CTAAATTGCCCGTAGTGTTAGGTAAGGGGTAAATGTAGGGGTATGGGTGGGTTCGCTTCGGCGGGTCGGTGTGGACTTGTTGGGCCGAAGGGCCTGTTTCCACACTGTAATGTAATCTAATCTAATCTAAAAAATCTAATCTAATTGTGGAATATAAAGCCTGGGCTTTACCTGTTCCCTTCCAGCACCCTCTTCAAACTTGTACCATTTACTTTATATTGCTGTGACTCATTCTTCTTCACACTTCTCTGCATTTACTCTCATCAGCCAAGTAACTGCTCATTTCACTATTTTGTCTTTATCCTCCTGGCATTTGATGTGGAGGAGTCGGTTTTGGACTGGGGTGGCCAAAGTTAAAAATCACACGACACCAGATTATAATCCAACAGATTTATTTGGAAGTACAAGCTTTCAGAGCACTGCTCCTTTGTCAGGTAGCTAGCCTGATGAAAGAGCAGCGTGCCCAAAGCTTGTACTTTCAAATAAATCTGTTGGATTATAACCTAGTGTCATGTGATTTTTAACTCCTGGAATTTGTTACCATTCAAGTGAAAATAAATCAAGTTTGTCTAATCCCTCCCCATAGCTAATGCCCTCCAATCACCGATGGTTGGTCTGCAGTTACAACAAATAATTAGGAAGGCAAATGGAATTTTGTCCTTCATTGCCAAAGGGATTACCAGGCGCAGATGAGGCCATACCTGGATAGTGCATGCAGTTTTAGTCTCCTAACTTGAGAAAGGATGTACTGGCACTAAGGGGGTGCAGAGGAGGTTCACTAGGTTGATTCCAGACTTGAGGGGGTTGGCTTATGAGTAGAGACTGAGCAGACTGACATAATGTCCATTGGATTTTAGAAGAATGTGGGGGGATCTTATAGAAACATGTAAAATTATGAAGGGAATTGATAAGATAGAAGTAGAGAGGATATTTCCACTGGCAGGTCAAACTAAGACAAGAGGGCATAGCCTCAAGATTAGACAGAGCAAATTTAGGACTGAATTGAAAAGGAACTTCTTCACCTAGAAGGTTGTAAATCTAGGGAATTCCTTGCCCAGAGAAGTAGTTGACACTACTTAGTAAACACTTTTAAAGCTAAGGTAGATTTTTTTGAACAATAAAGGAATTAAGGAATTCGGTGAGAGGACAGGTGAGTGGAGCTGAGTCCATGAAAAAATCAGCCATGATCTTAGTGAATGGCGGAGTAGGCTCGAGGGGCCAGATGCCATACTCCCACTCCTGGTTCTTATGTTCTTATGTAAACCAGGAAACATCCTGGTAATTTGTTTCTGCACCTTCTCCAAAGCCTCCACATCCTTCTAAAAGTGTGGCGACAAGACCGTACATAATATTCCAAATGTGGTGTAACTAAAGTTCTATAAAGCTGCAACATGACTTGGTAATTTTTATTCACTTTGCACCGACCAATGAAGACAAGCATGCCAAAAGCCTTCTTGACCACCTTATCCACTGGTATTGCCACTTTCAGGGAACTATGGACCTGTCTGCCTATATCCCTCTGTGTGTTGATCTACTAAGGGTTCTGCTGTTTACTGTCCTGCTCCCTCCTGTATTGGATCTTCCAAAATGTATCATCTCACATTTGTCCAGATTAAGTTCCATCTGCCATTTTTCTGCCCAAGTCTCTCACCTAACCATATCCTGCTATATCCTCTGGCAATCTTCCTCATGATCCATGGCTCCCCCAGTCTTTGTATCATCCACAAACTTATTAATCGGGCCACCTACATTCTCCCCCAAGTCATTTATATAACAGGGACCCCAACATTGATCCCTATGAACACCACTGGTCACAGATCTCCAGTCAGAAAAATACCCTTCCACCGCTACTGTCTGTCTTCTATGACTAAGCCAGTTCTGTATCCATCTTACCATCTCACTGCAGATCATGAAGCATCTTGTCAAAGTCTTTGCTAAAGTCCAAAGTAGAGAACATTTCACCTTCTTGACCTTATCAATCCTCTTTATCACTTCCTCCCATTCTCCAGAGCTTTATACATGATGTGCCTGCAGACACAGCTTATCTTAGACCTGCAGATGAAATGGAAGAGGATCTGGGTGATTGCAGTAGTACAGGGATCGGGGAATTAGGTAGACCTGCACCATGTGCACCAACACTGACAGTACCTCACACCTGATGACCAGGTGTTTACTCGCAATGGAGAGGGAGCATTGCTCCCACCTACCTAGTGTCTGCCTCACCATTGCAATATGCTGATTCCAAATTTATGTGGAAGCCCTGGCACCTCTGAATCATATTCTCAGCACCTTCAGGTAATCTGCCCTGATGGTGAATGGGAGAAAGGATCAGTCGGCCCAGTTCCCAAAGAAAATGACTTTGCTTTTGCCTTGATTTACCTTGGCTCCTGAGGCTGGGTTGAACTGGTCACAGATGGTGATGAGTCTACTCACTGTCAGCAAATCTGAGCAGAAAATGGTGATGTCATCCATGTACAGGTAGGCTTTGACTTACAGGCTTCCGCTACCTTTGACGCTCTAGGGAAAATAGCCCCCGCCTATTCAGACTCTCCCTATAGCTCAAGCCCTCCAACCCTGGCAACATCCTTGTAAATCTTTTCTGAACCCTCTCAAGTTTCACAACATCCTTCCTATAACAGGGAGACCAGAATTTGATTCAGTACTCCTAAAGTGGCCTAACCAATGTCATGTACAGTTGCAACATGACCTCACAACTCTGATATTCAATGTATTGAACAATAAAGGCAAATGTTCTAAGTGCCTTCTTCACCATCCTGTCTACTTGCTTTCAAGGAGCTATGTATCTGCACCCCAAGGTCTCTTTAATTGGTAATAATCCCTTACCTTACCATTAAGTGTACAAGTCCTGTCATGATTTGTCTTACCAAAGTGACCTCACAGAAAAGATTTACAAGGATGTTTCCAGAGTTGGAGCATATCAGCTATAAGGAGAGGTTGAATAGGCTGGGGTTATTTTCCATGGAGCAATCTATAAAATCATGAGGGGCATGGATAGGGTGAATAGTCAAGGTGTTTTCCCCCAGGGCAGGGGAGTCCAAAACTAGAACGCATAGGTTTGAGGTGAGAGGTGAAACATTTAAAAGGGTTCTAAGGGGCAACTTTTTCATGCAAAGAGTGGTACATGTATGGAATGAGCTGCCAGAGGAAGTGGTGGAGGCTGGTACAATTACAACAGTTGAAAAGCATCTGTATGGGTACATGAAAAGGAAGAGTTTATAGGGATATGGCCTAAATGCTAGCAAAGGGACTGGATTAATGTAGATTATCTGGTCATCATGGACTAGTTGGACCGAAAGGGTCTGTTTCCATGCTGTGCAACTCTATGACTCTATGAGGTGTTTTGACAAATGACTTTGACAGTCTGTTCAGGGAACAACCCAATACAATCTACTTTTCCCGCAGGATCTCAAGGATGCTACAAGCTGACTACCACCTGATGGACTTGGGTTTTCTTTGCAACTTTTTCCACGAGGGGTAGGTGATATAGAATAGTCCATCTACTTGGAGCATTCCACACCAACAAGTCCGAGCCATCCTTCGCAACATCAGGGACAGGTAGAACCTTAGTACATAGTGCTTACGTACAAAGAGTCTACGCACAGCTTGATGCATCCACACACAGTGGAAGACACCAGCCACATACCAGAAATTCAAGCGAGTAAGGGGGGAGAGGTGACTGTAGTGGCTATCTTTAAGGAGAAGGTGCTAGAGAAGCTGAAATTTCTGAAGATGGATAAATCAATTGGACCAGATGGACTACACCAGGGTCTGAAGGAGATAGCGGTGGAGATTTTGGTGGTGATCTTCCAGGCATCACTAGAGTCAGGGAACATCCCAGAGGACCGGAAAAAAAGCTAATGTAACACTTTTGTTAAGAAAGAAGGAAGGCAGCAGATGGGAAATTATGGGCCAGTTAGCCTGACTTCAGTCATTAGTAAGAGTTGATTAAGGATGAGATTGTGGAGTGGTGCATGGTAAAATAGGGCTGAGTCCACACAGGTTCATCAGGGGGAAGTCACGTCTGACAAATCTGTTAGAAGCTCCTTGGATGCTGCCTGAACTGCTGTGCTCTTCCAGCACCACTAATCCAGAATGTTAGAATTCTTTGAAGAAGTGGTGTGCAAGTTAAACAAAGGAGAATCATAGACTCATAGACTCGTACAGCACATACATGATTTATTTAGATATACAGAAGGCCTTTGCACGACAGATTGCTAAATAAGCTAAGAGTCCATGGTGTTAGAGACAAAGTACTGTCATAGATAGAGGATTGGGTGACTGGCAGGATGCAGATTGTGGGGATAAAGGGGTCTTTTTCAGGATGGCAGCCAGTGACTAGTAGCATTCCAATGCAGCCAGTGTTGGGACCACAACTGTTCACATTCCACATTAATGATCTGGATGAAGGAACTGAGGGCACTGGTGCTATGTTTGTAGAAAGCCACAAGATAGGTGAAGGGATAAGTAGAGTTGAGGAAGTGGGGAGGTTGTAGAAGGACTTGGACGGGCTAGGAGAGTGGCAGAGAAGTGGCCAAATGTGATGTTATGCACTTTGGTAGTAGAATAAAAGCATAGACTACTTTCTAAATGGGGAAAGACTTTAGAAGTCTGAAGCACAAAGGGACTTGGGAGTCATAGTTCAGGATTGTCTTAAGGTTAACATACAGGTTCAGTTGCTAATTGGTCAGACTGCATTTGAAATATAGTAAGCAGTTTTAGGCCCCGTATCTAAGGAAGGATGTGCTGGGCTTGGAGGGCCTCCACAGGAGGTTTACAAGAATGCCCCTGGGGATGAAGGACTTGTCAGAAGAGTTTAGAAGGAGGAGTGGGGATCTGATTGAAACTTACAGAATAGTGAGATGCCTGGATAGAGTGGATGTGGAGAAGCTGCTTCCAACAGTAGAAGAGAATAGGACCTGAGGGTACAGCATCAGATTGAAGGGGCGACCCTTTCAAACTGAGATAAGGAGGAATTTCTTCAGCCAAAGGGTAATCAGTCTGTGGAACTCTTTGTTGCAAAAGGCATGATGGCCAAATCATTGAGTGTATTTAAGGCAGTTAATGATTGGTAAGAGGATCAAGAGTTATGGGGAGAAGGCAGGAGATCGGGGGTGAAAAACGTACTAGCTATGATCAAATGACATAAGAGACTTGATAGGACAAATGGCCTAATTCTGCTCCTATAAATTATGGTCTTCTAGTCTAATAGTGTCTTGCAAGAGTAGGGGAAATTCCTTTGGTTTTACAACTGCAGGGAATGTCAAATTCCAGTGTTTGTTTTTCTTTACATGCAAGACTGTTTAGGTTTCTGCGTATGTACATAAAGACAATTTTTAATGAATTAATTTTTTTTTGCAGTTTAAAAAGAAACAAATTTTCTTGAGACCCAAGGTCCAAGACTAAGCAAAAAGCTAACAAATAGTGTTAGGTTTCTACCTCTGATCTCTGTTGGAAAGTGTGTATGTGTGGATGCAAGGATTGAATCACAGTTGTGTCTGGCATTTCTTCTTTGGTACTATTCACCCTCACTGTCTGTTTTTCACCAGTGGAATGACCACATACGGTGAAACCATCCCTCAGCATCAGTCAGTAGCTTTAGGTCAGGAAATTGGGAAATTTTGATTCGTTTTCACTTCAGTGTCAAAGGCTGAGGGGTAAGCTGATAGAAGTTTACTAAATTATGAGAGGCATGGATAGAATGGCTAGTCAGACTCTGTTTTTCCCCAGGGTAAAAATGTCAATTATGAGCAGACATAGATTTAAAGTAGAAGGGGTGAGGTTCAAGGAGATGTGAGAAGCAGGGCTTTTTACATAGAGGATGGCAAGTGCCTGGAATGAGGAGGTAGTGGAAGTGGATCCAAAAGCAATATTTAAGAGGCATCTTAACAGATATATGAATAGGCACGAATAGAGGGATACAGATAATATAGTGGCAAAAAGGTTTTAGCTTAGAAAGGCACCATTTATCAGCACAGTCTTGGTGGGCTGAAGAGCTGTTTTGTTCTTTGTTCTTCGACAATTAATTTGATTTTCAACTTGCATTGATGAAAGCAAAGATACAACAGTGATATGTCTTTGTCAATTTAAATGCAGCAAATGAATCTATTCGAATTGCAGTTATCGTCAGAGCAATCATTCCTAATCCATTTTAAATCAATCCTCATTTTTAAGAAAAATCAGAAGAGTTACTAGTGATAACAGGGACATGAATATTGATTTATATAACAATAATGTCATATTGAGGCCAACAACCATTACGTGTCAATTGTCACAGTTTATTAACAACATTCAGGTAAACAGCTGTCCATTGAGATAGGCTTAAGAACTACAGCATCCATATGTTACAGAAACGCATCCACTTTCATCTCGCTTCAGAGCCTGTGAATTTAGTATTCTTTTTATTTATTTTTATTTTCTCCCTTTTCCTCATCCTCGTTTGAAAGTGCGTTATGAAATGGAAAATAATTCCTTGTGGTACCTTAACATTCTGCAAGATCTTGTAATGGTTTTACTTCAGCCATTAGCTCAACTAGTGGATGAGGACAGGCTACTTGAGTGTGGGATTGTGAACAACACGGTCAACTTCAATTCTATCCTACTCTGGCTGGATTGGTGATGAGATATTCACTACTGAATGAAAACTTATAAATGTGAGTATATGGCTTCAATGATGTTGAAATAAACAGAAAAATCAAGGAAACAATTCCTCTAACGTATGTCTGTAAATGCTGATTCTCAGTAGACACAGCACAACACAAAACGATGCTTACTTCATTTTTCAGCTCGTTTTCCACTGAGCTGCATTGTCTTTGACTGAACCTAATATTCCATTGGTTTGTGTGACCCAGTACACTGCCAGGCAGGCCATTAGCTGAGTAAATATTTTCCTCATAATCACCTGCTAAAAAATCCGGCACTCAAGAGTTAGCTCATAGATAATTACTGGCAAAATGATCATATTGATAGAGATATTAGGTGAGCAGAAAGCAAAGGGATGAAAGGATGTTCGTCAGCCAATCAGTGAGTAGCCATGAGGAAGGCCAGGTTTGTCCCACAGGCTGTCCATGGTGCATAATGAGGCCTGCTGAAGGGTGACTATGTGATCTGGGAGGCCATCGTTCAAAATACAAGTAAGTGTGACTGCAGGATTTTGAAAGGGGCTCCTCCTCGAATCAAAAGTCAACTCACTGCTGCAGTTGCTGCTGATAGGTGAGCTAGTGAACCAATCAGCAGAAACGCAGGAGAGAATAAAGGTTTGATTTCGGGAGAGGTGGGCGCCGCGGGGAGTGGAGTGCATTATTTCCCCCTCCAACTCTATTTTGATTTAGTCCCTACCCTCCCCTTCACTGTTTTGATCATACAGCATTGCCGTTCGATGTGAAGGGCAGTGTTTGTCACTGGCCACCCGGGTGTTTTCCTATCTTCCTGGTGGTGGAACTTGAATAAAGATTCATGCACCTTGTGTCTCTCACTGTGTCTCACACCTGCGCACACACACCATGGATGCTGGGGATAAAATAAGCACTACTGCAAAAAAAAAAAGAAAAAAAAAATAGAGAAAAAAAAAGAAAAATAAAAAAAAATAAAGGTTTGATTTCGGGAGAGGTGGGCGCCGCGGGGAGTGGAGTGCATTATTTCCCCCTCCAACTCTATTTTGATTTAGTCCCTACCCTCCCCTTCACTGTTTTGATCACACAGCATTGCCCTTCGATGTGAAGGGCACTGCTTGTCACTGGCCACCCGGGTGTTTTCCTATCTTCCTGGTGGTGGAAATTGAATAAAGATTCGTGCACTTTGTGTCTTTCACCTGCATACACACACACACACACCATGGGTGCTGGGGAAAAAATAAGCACTACCGCACTTAGGTGGTAGTGTGGGGGTTAAATAAAGAAAAAAAAACAGAAGTGGGAGGGAGGGTAGGTCTGAAGACCTCCTCATGGGTCTGCTTAAAAAAAAAAATAAAGGTTTGATTTCCGCACGGTCCCATACTTCCCCTGGGAACCTGTGCCCCACAACCTGAGCCGCCTCCGGAATTCTAGTTTTACCCCTTTTAAGGACATAAAAAGGCGGGCCCTAGATAGACTGCTGCTGCACACCGTCCACCTCTTCTCCCTCATCCACCGCCCGGACACACCTTGGCGTGCCCATTTGCCACCGGGCGGTGGGGATCCCCAGTGGAGGGCTCTCTACGCGGGAGTCCTTCCCCTTTCTCTCAGGGATCTGGGGTGGAGGGTGGTGCATGCAGCGGTCCCCTGCAACCACAGATTGTGGTGGTTCACGGACTCCCAGCCCAACTGCTTGTTCTGTGGTGCTGTGGAGTCCGTGGACCACTTGTATATTGGTTGTGGGCGTTTGCACTCCCTTTTTGACTTTCTTAAAAACCTCCTTCTCTGTTTATGGTTGAACTTCAGTCCCACGCTCCTGATCTTTGGGCACACGGTACGGAGGAGGGAGGGCAGGTCTGAAGACCTCCTCGTGGGTCTGCTCCTCAGCCTGGCCAAACTGGCCATCAACAGGTTGAGGCAGCGGGCCGTGGAGGGGGTCGTTAGGGCCGACCGCGGCAGGGAGTGGAGTGCATCATTTCTCCGTCCAATTCTATTTTGATTTAGTCCCTACCCTCCCCTTCACTGTTTTGATCACACAGCACTGCCCTTTGATGTGAAGGGCAGTGTTTGTCACTGGCCACCCGGGTGTTTTCCTATCTTCCTGGTGGTGGATATTGAATAAAGATTCGTGCACTTTGTGTCTCTCACTGTGTCTCACACCTGCACACACAAACCAGGGGTGCTGGGGAAAAATAAGCACTACCTTAAAAAAAATTTAAAAAAATAAAGGTTTGATTTCCCCACGGTCCCATACTTCCCCTGGGAACCTGTGGCCCACAACCTGAGCCGCCTCTGGAATTTAGTTTTACCCCTTTTAAGGACATAAAAAGGCAGGCCCTATATCGACTGCTGCTGCACACCGTCACCTCTTCTCCCTCATCCACCGCCCGGACACACCTTGGCGTGCCCATTTGCCACCGGGCAGTGGGGATCCCAAGTGGAGGGCTCTCTACGCCGGAGTCCTCCCCCTTTCTCTCAGGGATCTGGGGTGGAAGGTGCTGCACGCAGCGGTCCCCTGCAACCGAAGATTGCAGTGGTTCACGGACTCCCAGCTCAACTGCTTGCTCTGTGGAGTCCGTGGACCATGTGTATGTTGGGTGTGGGCGTTTGCACTCCCTTTTTGATTTCTTGAAAAACCTCCTTCTCTGTTTTTGGTTCCATTTCAGTCCCATGCTCCTGATCTTCGGGCATCTAGTACGGAAGAGAGAGGGCAGGTCTGAAGACCTCCTCCTGAGTCTGCTCCTGGGCCTGGCCAAACTGGCCATAAACAGGTCCAGGCAGCGGGCCGTGGAGGGGGTCGTTAGGGCCGACTGCCTGCCCCTCTTCCACGGTTATGTCAGAGCCCGGGTGTCTCTGGAAAAGGAGCACATGGTGTCCACCGACACCCTTGAGCTGTTCAGGTAGAGGTGAGCGCCGCAGGGAGTAGAGTGTATTATTTCTCCCTCCAACTCTATTTTGGTTTAATCCCTGCCCTCCCCTTCACTGCTTGATCACACAGCAAAAAAAAATAAAGGTTTGATTGGAGGAAGAGCAGAGTTGATGAGTGTGATGCTGGAAAAGGAGCATCCGAGGAGCAGGAGAGTCGATGTTTCGAGCATAAGTTCTTCTTCAGGAATTGGGGTGAGGGGATGGCACAAGGGGCTGAGAGATAAATGGGAGGGGGTGGGGCCGGGGGAAGGTGGCTGGAAGTAGATAGATAAAGATGGGGGTGATGGTGATAGATTGGGGTGGAGGGTGGAGCGGATAGGTGGGAAGGAAGATGGATGGATAAGACAGTTCAAGAGGGTGGTGCCAAGTTGGAAAGTTGGATCTGGGCAAAGGTGGGGGGAGGGGAAATGAGGAAACTGGTGAAATCCACATTGATTCCATGTGGTTGGAGGGTCCACAGGCAGGAGATGAGGCATTCTTCCTCCAGATTAGATTACATTACAGTGTGGAAACAGGCCCTTCGGCCCAACTAATTCACACCGACCCGCCGAAGCGCAACCCACCTATACCCCTACATTTACTCCTTACCTAACACTACGGGCAATTTAGCATGGCCAATTCACCTGACCTGCACATCTTTGGACTGTGGGAGGAAACCGGAGCACCCGGAGGAAACCCACGCAGACACGGGGAGAACGTGCAAACTCCACACAGTCAGTCGCCTGAGGCGGGAATTGAACCCGGGTCTCAGGCGCTGTGAGGCAGCAGTGCTAACCACTTGGGTGGTTAGAGTTTGGTGGTGGAGGACATCCAAGACTTGCATGTCCTTGGCGGAGTGGGAGGAGGAGTTAAAGTGTTCGGCCACGGGGCGATGGGATTGTTTAGTGCATATGTCCCAGAGATGTTCTCTGAAACATTCTGCAAGTTGGCGTCCTGTCTCCCCAATGTAGGGGAGACCACATCAAGAGCAATGGACACAGTAGATGGTGTGTATGGAAGTACAGGTAAATCTCTGTCAGATATGGAAGGATCCCTTGGGGCCTTGGGTGGAGGTGAGGGGGAAGGTGTGGGAGGGATGTTTTTCTCTACAGCATCTCCAGAATCTGCAATCCTCACTCTCTCCTAGTTGATTATAACCTTACTGAGAGGCCTCTTCCAAGGATACGTACCTTGAAGAAGTTCTCCTGCCTCTACAAGGAACTCAATGAGTCTCTGTCTCACTGCACCCTCCAGGTTGTCTCCTCTGCCCTGAAGCTCTTCAGCCACATCCTGAAGCAGACACCCTACCACACTGCATCTCCTTCCTCAGCACCTGCCTGCAGAGAAAGTGAGGATTGCAGATGCTGGAGATCAGAGTTAAGAGTGTGTTGCTGGAAAAGCACAGCAGGTCAGACAGCATCCAAGGATCAGGAGAATCGACGTTTTGAGCAAGAGCACTTCATCAGAAATGAGGCTTGTGAGCCGAGGGATTGGAGAGGTGAATGAGGGGAAGGTTGAACTGGGGGAAGGTAGGTGGAGGTGGAGGTAATGGTGATAGGTGAGAGAGGAGGGTGGAATGGACAGGTGGGAAGGAAGATGGGCAGACAGGACAGGTCATGAGGGCTATGCCGAGTTGGAAGGTTGGAATTGGGATAAGGTGGGGGGAGGGGAAATGAGGAAAATCCACGTTGATGTCGTGTGGTTGGAGGGTCCCATGGAACCGATTGATCCCGTATGGACACTAGACTACATTCAGACCATCACAATTTGGACCTGACCAGGACAACCAGTACCTACAACAAATCCAAAATCTCCAGAACCCCCACTCTCCAGATCCTCTCCTCTACACTCACCACTATCTACTCTTCCTGCAGTCAGCCACCCCAGCTGAGGGCCACACTCTCCCAGACCTGCAAAGAACCCTTGCTGTCCTTCATCCTTAGAAGAATCTGCACACCCAACAAATGCTTTTTCTCCAGCTTATCGGACATCAAGGAACGTAAGTACAACAAACTTTCATGTACTTACTCCAAACCCGGGATACCTCAATCATCCTAGAGGCTTCTTCCAGCCTCTGGACCTGCTCAGAAGCCATTAGCCATGTGGCCACTCTAGTCACCACCACAACAGCAGACGATGATGTCACTTTCATCCCCACCGCTCTACAGACCGCAGCCACTGCCAACTATGCAGCTTCCGCTATTGCCACCAAACAACCGTCCTCAAGACTGCCACCAAGACAACCGCATCCAAGATGAGCGCCAAACAACTGTCTCCACAATCTCCACCAAATAACCACCTCTGTGACAGCCACCAAGAAAACCGCCTCCGCAATCACCGGCAAAACAACCGCCTCTGAGATCAAGGTCAAACAATCACCTCTGCAATCTCTGCCAAACAACTGCCCCCACGACAGCCACCAAGACAACCTTATCCGAGATGATCATCAAACAACCATTTCCGCAATCACAACAAACAACCGCTTCCACAATCACCGGCAAAACAACCGCCTCTGAGATCTGAGATCACTGCCAAGACAACTGCATCCGAGATCATCGGCAAGACAACCGCCTCCACAATCACTACCAAACAACCACCTCCGCAATTGCCACCATGACAACTGTGTCCGAGATCACTACCAAAACAACCGCCTCTGAGATCGTCAGCAAGACAACCGCCTCCGCAATTGCCACCAAGACAACTGTGTCCGAGATCATTACCAAACCAACTGCCTCTGAGATCACCGGCAAGACAACTACCTCCACGATCGCCACCAAGACAACTGCTTCCGTGACCGCTCCAAGATCCACCGCTGCCAAAACCGAGGTCTAACCGGCACGTCTCTTCCACCCCCGTCATTATCGCTGCCTCAGCTACTTCCACCTCCAATGACATCATTCACGGGACCACCCCTGACGACATCACGAACACCACATGTAAGGTCATTTCTGACCCGCGGATGCCGCCGAAGGCAGAACTACCATTCCCCTGACCCCCAGGGTGAGCATCACTTCCATAACCACACCCACTTCAGAGACAATCTCCACCTCCACTCCCAACTCCAGTCCCACACCAGGTCCTTGCTCCCAGCTGCCATGTGTTTACCATTCCCTGACACTTCCCCATCACTGAGGATGAGCAATTGGTCCTCAGTCAAGGCCTCACCTTCATCCCTCTACATCCGCAGATCAATGAGTGCAACATGCATTGTGACATTGAACTTTTCTTCTGCCGCCTCTGCCTCCATGGATACTTTTTCCATCTGGACTCTCACCCACCTCCGAGGACCCCTTCTCCTGCCTCTAACACACCCCATCCACCTGGACACCCCATGTTAGCCCTCAATCTTTTCATTTCCAACTGCCGCCCTAACATTGACTGCCTCAATCTGTCCACCCACTCTGACCTCACACCCTCACAATGCACAACCCTCCACTCCCTCCGCTCCAACCCCAACCTCGCCAACAAACCAGCGGACAAGGGGTGTGGGGGGGGGGGTGCAGTTGTAGTTTGGCGCACTGATCTCTACATCGCTGAAGCCAGGTGCCAACTCATGAACACCTCCTCCTAATGCCTTCTTGATCATGATCTCATGCACAATCACCAAACCATCACCTCCCAGACCTTCCACGACCTCATCACCTCAGGGGATCTCCCACCCACAGCCTCCAACCTCATAGTTCAGGAACCCTGCACTGCCCGGTTCTAGTTCCTACCCAAAATTCACAAACCTGACAGCCCCGGTCAACCTCAGCCTGCTTCTGCTCCACCGAAAACATCCCTGTATAACTTGTCACCATCCTGTCCCCTTGGTCCAGGAACATATGTTCGGGACACCACCCATGCCCTTCACCCCCTCCATGACTTTCGTTTCCCTGGCTCCAAGTGCCTCATCTTCAACCTGGACATCCAGTCCCTGTACACATCCATGTGCCATGACAGAGGGCTCTAAGCCTTCCATTTCTTCCTCTCCCACCGACCCAACCAGTACCCTTTCATTGATACACAATTTGACTGGCTGAATTGGTCCTCACCCTCAACTATTTCTCCTTCAAAATATCCCACTTCCTCCAGACCAAAGGGGTAGCCATGGGCACCTGCATGTGTCCCAGCTATGCCTGTCTCTTCGTCGGGTACATGGAACAGTCCATCTTCTGCAGTTACACCTGCACCATCCACCACCTGTTCCTCCGTTACATCGATGACTGTATCGGCGCCACCTCATGCTCCCACAAGGAGGTTAAACAGTTCATCAATCTCACGAAAATCTTCCACCCCAACCTCAAGTTCAACTGAACCATCTTGGACACCTTCCTCCCCTTCCTGCACCTCTCCATCTCCATTTCGAAAACCAACTCAACATGGACATCTACTTTAAACCCACCAACTTCCACAGCTAGCTGGACTGCGCCTCCTCCCAACCTGCCTTCTGTAAAAATGCTATCCCTTATTCCCAATTCCTCACCTCTGCCGCATCTGCTCCCAGGAAGACCAAATCCACCACAGAAAATCCCAGATGACCTCCTTCTTCAAAGACTGCAATTTCCCCTCCCACATAGTCAATGATGGTCTCCATCACATCTCCTCCACTTTCTGCACCTCTGCCTTTGAACCCTCCACTTCCAATCGCAACAAGGACAGACCCACCACTGGTCCTCACCTTCTACCCCACCAACCTCTGCATACACCACATCAACCTCCGCCATTTCTGCCACCTACTAACAGACCCCACCACCAAAAATATATTTCCTTCTCCATCCCCATTTGCGATGTGGAGATCCATTCCCTCCATGACTCCCTTGTTAGGTCCACGATCCACTCCCACCCTCCACTCCCCGCACCTTCCCCTGCCACTGCAATAAGTGCAAATCCTGCACTCACACCTCCCCTCTTGTTCCCAAAGGATCCTTTCACATCTGACAGAGATTTACCTGTACTTCCACACATGTCATCTACTGCATCCATTGCTGTCAATGTGGTCTCCTCTACATTGGGGAGACTGGACGCCAACTTGCGGAATGATTCAGAGATCATCTCTGGGACACACACAGTAAATGGCATGGTGGCACAGTGGTTAGCACTGCTGCCTCACAGCGCTAGAGACCCGGGTTCAATTCCCGCCTCAGGCGACTGACTGTGTGGAGTTTGCACGTTCTCCCCATGTCTGCGTGGGTTTCCTCCGGGTGCTCTGGTTTCCTCCCACAGTCCAAAGATGTGCAGGTCAGGTGAATTGGCTATGCTAAATTGCCCGTAGTGTTAGGTAAGGGGTAAATGTAGGGGTATGGGTGGGTTGCGCTTCGGCGGGGCGGTGTGGACTTGTTGGGCCGAAGGGCCTGTTTCCACACTGTAATGTAATGTAATCTAATCTAATCTAAACAATCCCACTGCCCTGTGGCTGAACACTTTAACTCCCCTCCCACTCCACCAAGGACATGCAAGTCCTGGGCCTCCTTCACCACCAAGAACGTCTTATCTTCTGCCTTGGGACCCTCCAACCACATGGAAGTAATGTGGATTTCACCAGTTTCCCCATTTCCCCTCCTCCCTCCTTATCCCAGATCCAATCTTCTAACTTGCCGCCACTCTCTTGAACTGTCCGACCTGTCCATCTTCCTTCCCACATATCCGCTCCACCCTCCACTCCAACCTATCACCATCACCCCCACCTTTATCTACCTATCGCATTCCCAGCTACCTTCCCCCCAGCCCCACCCCCTCCCATTTATCTCTCAGCCCCAATGAGCCATTCCCCCCACCCCATTCCTGATGAAGGGCTTATGCTCAAAACATTGATTGTTCTGCTCCTCGGATGCTGCCTGATAGGCTGTGCTTTTCCAGCGCCACAGTCCTCGACTCAGCAGTGATCACTTTCTCCAGGAGGAGGAGCAGGCATGGCAACATGATTGGCTTTAACTCAGCCTAAGCCAGGGGTGGGGAACCTGCGGCCTTCTAGGCCATTGTGTGTGGCCTTTTGAATGAATCCAAATTTTGCAGAACAAATCTTTTGTTTTTTATTAATATGTTTTTTTGTCCTTTATTATTTTATTTTAATCTTAAAATGAATGTATTTAAGATACCAGAGAGTAAAAGAAAATTCAACGAAATAATGCTCACAGACTGACCGCCACAATTAAAAAAAATGTGAATTTTGAAGAATATATAATTGATGTTTCTTGGACGCGGCCTTATTAGATTACAATTAACATAATGCGGCCTTCCAACATGAAAAGGTTCCCCACCTCTGGCCTAAGCCTTGGAGCTATGGTGGTGAAGCTGTGCGACAGGAGACTTTGCCTTGGAAGGGGAGGGGAAGCAGGGGGAATGAATGGGCTTTCAATAATGGGGGGCATTTGGATAGGGCAAGTGGAGGAGAAAGGGGAGAGTTAGGCTGGTGGTTGGGAGGAGGGTGAAACATATAGGAGGCAAAAGTGTGGACTGCAGATGCTGGAAACCAGAGTTTAGATCAGAGTGGTGGTGCTGGAAAAGCACAGCAGGTCAGGCAGCATCCAAGGAGCAGAAAAATCTATGTTTCGGGCAAAAGCCTTTCATCAGGAATAGGGAAACATATAGGAGCATGACAGGATCTTCCAGCTCTTCCAGCCTGCTGTGCCATTCGATAGGATCGTGCTGATCATCCTAATCAGTACCCTGTCTCCCTTTTCTCCCCATACCCTTTGATGTTTTTACCCTAAGAACTATGTCTAAGTCCTTTCTAGAAAACATTCAATGTTTTGGCCTCAAACATTCTGTGGCATAGACTTCCATCATCTCACCACTCACTGTGTGAAGGAATTTCTCCATATCTCAGACCATATCCTTAAACTGTGGGCCTATATCCTCAGAGGGTCATGCCAAGAGGAAGTGGAGCTGGGTAAGAATCAAACCGCTGAGATGCGCGGGGTGGGGGGGGGGAGTGCAAAGTGAGGGTCAGGCTCTGGGAAGGTGGGGAAAGGGGTGGGTGACAGTTAGACCACCAGTAGATTTCTCTTTCTCAGAAACTTTCAGCATTGAACGGTTTTCACTACAGTGATTGATACGGTTTGCAGTTCCCCCATGATTGGTCATTCGCTCTGGATGCTCCAATTGGTCATTCAGGGATTCTCAGAACAGACTCCTTTCACCGCTGCAGATACCACGTCTCAGCGATATTCACCAGTAAACAACCTGGGGGGTGGGGGGTCTGACTGGCTGGGGGAGGGCGAGGGATGGTCACTGGAGTAGAGCTTGCTCAGTCAGTAAGTGATTAAGTTGGGGGAGCCAATGAGTGATTATGTGACTGGAAGGACAGCTGAGTGAGTGAGGTGGGTGTTGGGTGGCTTAGTTTGGAGTGGATAAGTGTTTGAATAACTTGAGAGTGTGTGAGTGAACTGCAAGAGTAGGTAAATGAGTGACTAGGAGGGGTGGGAACAGGGAGTGCAGGGGTTAGTGAAAGGGAGAAGTGGGTGCACGGGTGAGAGAATGGAAAAGGACGGGTAGATGAATGAGTTGGAATTCAACTGGATGTACCTCCTCTTCTATTCCTCCTCCAACCAACCCCTTTGGCGAATACACACACACACTCACACACTCCTATACACAGACATGCACACAGACACTCACACACACCTCTACAGACACACACACTTCCACACTCACACATGCATCCACTCACAGACTTAGACCCCTTTACACTCACACACACATATATACACTTTCTCTCACAGACACTCACAGCCCCCCACCCCAAACACACACACACGTACGCATACGCATATACGTTTGTGGGGTGAATTTGTACTTGTAGAGTTACATTGTACTTTGCTCAAAAACTGAATGATTCCATGTAAGACTCTGTTAACTCATTTTTTAGATTAGAATCAGTCTAAACATTATACCACAGATAACAGCACACAGGGGGCAAACACCTTCAACACATTATCTGGGCTGACACCAATTGTTAAAAATAACCCGAGAATGTAACTTTTAAAAGTTTTGTGATTTACATATGAAAGAAGTGAAACTAACATGGTCATTCTAACATTCTAACTTTACAAACAATCAAGGTATTTTTCAATGTATAACTTCAATTATATCACATTGTAAACTTTTGCTATAAATCCTGTGTCTTACAATTGTTGTACTCCACAATCACCTGGTGAAGGATTGGCACTCTGAAACCTAGTGCTTCCAATCAAACCTGTTGGACTATTACCTGGTGTTGTGTGATTTTTAACTTTGCACATTCCAGTCCAACACCAGCATCTCCAAATCATGTTTGAATCAAATTGAACTGAATTAGCTTTATTGTCATATGTACTTAAAAGAGGACAGTGGAAGGTTAATACGTTGCCACCTGCAGAGCTGAAGGTACAAGGAAATGTAATTACAGTTTCATTAATTAAAGAATTAGTTACAGTGTAACAATATCACCAACTCATGGCACAATTTTAGGTACAGAGGACCCAGGTACAATCCTCACTTACAGAATAGAGAAATGAAGAAAAGAAGTTACATTACAGCTGTACACAGTATAACCATAGGCCAGAAACACAAGACGCAAGATTAAAGAGACAAAATTCACAGTCTCCACACCATTCCCCTCACCAACCCACCTACCGCCTCTCCACAGCACACCAGCGCAAGTGGCCTCGACATGGTTTGACCACTGGCTTCCACCACGCTCCGCACTGTGCCACTACCTCCATCCTCTGCATGTCCCACTGTCTTCACCCTCCGCACTGTCCCACTGCCTCTACCCTCCGTACTGTCCCACTGTGTCCACCCTCCTAACTGTCCCACTGCCACCACCCTCCACACGGTCCCACTGCCTCCATCCTCCGTACTGTCCCACTACCTCCACCCTCCGTACTGTCCCACTGCCTCCACCCTCCACACGGTTCCACTGCCTCCACCCTCCGCACGGTCCCACTGCCTCCACCCTCCGCACTAACCCACTGCCTCCACCCTCTGCACTGTCCCACTGCCTCCACCTTCCGCACTGTCCCACACTCTCCACCCTCCGCACTGTGCCACACTCTCCACCCTCCGCACTGTCCCACTGTCTCCACCCTCTGCACTGTCCCACACTCTCCACCCTCTGCACTGTGCCACACTCTCCACCCTCCGCACTGTGCCACACTCTCCACCCTCCGCACTGTCCCACTGTCTCCACCCTCCGCACTGTCCCACACTCTCCACCCTCTGCACTGTGCCACAATCTCCACCCTCCACACTGTACCATTGCCTCTACCCTCCACACTGTCCCACTACCTTCTCCCTCCACAGTGTCCCACTGCCTCCACCCTCTGCACTATGCCACTGCCTCCACCCTCCGCACTGTCCCACTGCCTCCACTCTCCACGCCCGCCGGTGGTGTTGCCACTTCACACCGGCCGCTGGTGTCCCTGCTTCGGGCCACTGCTCACTGCTGTCCCCGTTTTGGAGGCTGGGGCCAGGTGTCTGAGGCTGAGAGAAAAGAGGAAAACTGGGAGTAAAAGAAGAAATGCAAGAAAAAGAATGGGCGGAGTGGATTAGCTCTGGCTGGACCGTCCTAATCCACTGCCATCTTACCGGAAGTGTACCTCACCAGAGTGAGCAACGTCAGTGTCAGTTAAACATCACTTTTTAGTTTGGTCCTCTTCTCCATCCCATTTCCTGGTGATCAGGATTTGGGGTCTAGTCATTTTCTCTCTCTTTAGCTCTGTTTCTTAAACAAAAAGGGGAAAATATATTTTATTAGCAAGCTCTGCTACCTGAAATTTTTGAACGGTCACTTTTGTTAATTACTCATTGAAATGATCAGAGTATTGTTTGGTACACTTTTCACCCTGTAGTTCATGTTCATTGTTGTGACAAACCGTATCTTTCTGAAATTTGCTTACAGGCCCCCAAGTGAGAGGAATTGAATGTGGCCCCTCATGTGAAAAGCATGGACAAACCTGATTTGGAAGATGTGACTGACAGTCAATTTACAAACCAACCTGCAACTTCCACTATGTGGGAGTGTAGTTACGTTTTTTGTAATAGTAGTTACTGAATCTCTGAAACAAATCTATCGGCTGCTCAATCCTGTGACATATCTTCAAATAAACAGAACCTATATGTCCAGTTACTTGTCCAGGTATGACATTGGTTTGTTAGTGTAATCAAACACAGAACCTCAATACTATGCACTATCTGTTGTGGTTCTGTTCGCCAAGCTGGAAGTTTTTGTTGCAAACGTTTCGCTCCCTGGCTAGGCGACATCATCAGTGCTTAGGAGCCTCCTGCGAAGCGCTTCTTTGATGTTTCCTCCGGTGTTTATAGTGGTCTGTCCCTGCCGCTTCCGGTTGTCAGTTTCAGATGTCCACTGTAGTGGTTGGTATATTGGGTCCAGATCGATGTGTTTGTTGATGGAGTTTGTGGATGAATACCATGCCTCTAGGAATTCCCTGGCTGTCCTCTGTCTGGCTTGCCCTATGATAGCAGTGTTGTCCCAGTCGAATTCATGTTGCTTGTTGTCTGCGTGCACATGCAGACAACAAGCAACATGAATTCGACCGGGACAACACTACTATCATAGGGCAAGCCAGACAGAGAACAGCCAGGGAATTCCTAGAGGCATAGCATTCAT
>NC_057724.1:55852819-55944969 GCF_004010195.1 Chiloscyllium plagiosum
AACCTTCTGAATCAGTTAATTCTAGTTCAGCTCCATTTGGGATGCAGCCGTCACTGTTAGCCCCCCTCAGGAAGCGGCCATTCTAATTCCGTTAGACACAATAAATCAAAAACGACAGAAGATGGAATACAAAATAGACAGGCAAGAGGCTGGAAGAACACACTAAACCAGGCCGCATCAGGTGGTGGAGACGTCGACGTTTCGGGTGTAACCCTTCTTCGGGATCAGGTGTTGAGTGTAAGGGAAGCTGCAGATATAGGGGGTAGTGGGGGCAGCGTGGTGAAGTAATCATTCTCATTTTGCGACTCTGAACATTCTGCTTGGTGCAGTTTTGGAGTGGAACTTGCACACTTGAAGGGGACACCTTGCATTTTACATTCGGGTACACCTACAAACTTGTCTCTAGCATTTCCAGTAAAGCGGGGACAGTTTTCACTCAGAAACAGGAGACAGAGAGAAAGAGATCGAGAGAGAGAGAGAAAAAGAGAGCGAGCACCAGAGACAGGGGGAGAGGGACAGAGAGAGAGAGACAGAGAGAGGCAGAGAGAGACAGAGACAGAGTGAGAGATAGAGAGAAAGAGAGAGCATGTTTTGGCTGGTGACATTGCCAGTGGAATGGAGAGCTGGGATCCAACTAGGAAAACTAAGCTGTAAAATGAATGTACCGAGCGTGGCGAACGATTTCACACCTCGGAGATTTATGCTCTGCCGCCTGAGGTAGCTGGCGCTGACTCGCCATCACTTCAAATAACAGCAAAGAAATGGACAAATAGTGCAAAGGTTCTGGATGCTACCGACATTCTGGCAATAATACTCACGACGTGTGCTCTGGAACTTGACACCTGCCAAGCCAAGCTGTTTCAGTACCAGTACGACACTGGCATCTACCGACAGTGTGGAACATCACCGACGTATATTCAGCACAAAAACACAGGACAACAACAAACACATCGACCTGGACCCAATATACCAACCACTACAGAGGACAGCTGAAACTGACAACCGGAAGCGGCAGGGACAGACCACTATAAACACCGGAGGAAACATCAAAGAAGCGCTTCGCAGGAGGCTCCCAATAAAATGTATTGTTAACTACTTATAGAGTCATAGAGATGTACAAACTTTATGCACTATCTATCTTCATCCTTTGAGATGGTTGAATATTGCGTGTTGGGGAATTAATGCTATAATGCTTCCTGTAGATAGCATACACTGCAACCACAGTGCACCTATGATGGAAAACATAGATATTTAAAATTGTATGTGAGTTGCTGATCAGACAGATTACTTTGTCCTTGACACCGCTGAGCTTTAATGAGTATTACTGTAGCTGTATCCATCCAAGCAAATAGAGAGTATTCTAGCACATATTGGACTTATGCCTTGTAGTTGGAGGAAAGGTATCTGATGCTGGAGGAAAAACTGTCCAGTCCTTCCATGGTAAGTATCAAAAGTGGAATTGTGCGGCATAAAAACAACACAGCGATCAAGCAATAATATTTTCAAAAGTCATCATGGAAATTACAAGAGACAAATAATCAAATTGAGCATGTATTAGGAACCACAAAAATCAGAAAGTCTGGCATAATGAGTTAAATTAATGCACAATAAAATGTATTGTTAACTACTTATAGAGTCATAGAGATGTACAGCACGGAAACAAACCCCTTCGGTCCAACTCACCCATGCTGACCAGATATCCCAAGCCAATCTAATCCCACCTGCCAGCACCTGGCCCATCTCCCTCCAAACTCTTTCTATTCATATACCCATCCAGAGGCCTTTTAAATGTTGCAATTGTACTAGCCTCTACCAATTCCTCTGGGAGCTCATTCCATACACGTACTACCCTCGGCGTGAAAACATTGCCCCTTAGGTCTCTTTTATATATTTCCCCACTCACCCTAAACCTATGCCATCTAGTTCTGGACTCCCCCACCCCAGGGAAAAGACTTTGTCTATTTATCCTATCCATGCCCCTCATGATTTAGTAAACCTCTATAAGGTCACCCTTCAGCCTCCAACACTTCAAGGAAAACAGCCCTAGCCTATTCAACCTGTTCCTATAGCTCAAATCCTTTTAAATATTTTCTGAACCCTTTCAAGTTTTAGAATTTGTTTTACTTTTCAATGCCTGCAAGGTGCCCTAACAAATTTCCAAAGTTTCCAGAATTCTAAAATGGTTATATTTCAGGCAATCCGAATTCTAAATTCTAAATTCAGATTATGTTGTTTAATCTACTGAGAGGCCCAGCACCCCAAATATGAACAGTTCCCTTTTTGCATTATAGCTAACCTGACAAATGATCAGTATTGCGCAATTGGAATTTATCAATGCACAGGATCACAGGACATTTTATAAATTAATAACATTCTGTGAATAAGCTACAAAATTGCAATCTTGTTATGTGTTGGTAATTTTGATACTAAAATGTCACAGAAGAGTTGAAATGGTTTTTTTGTGTTTTATAATTATACCTTTGCTCTTCCCTATTGCAAAATCTTTCTGACCATTTAAGTCCTTTGGACTATGTTGATAAAAAGAGCAGTCAAGGACCATGCTGCTTGACCCATCAATGCAAATCTGAAACTAAATACAAGGTACAAAACATTTCAGCACTCTTACATTCTGATTTTTACATTAAGATCATCTTAGCCTCAATTTAATGATTGCCTTAAGTAAGTGGAAAAGCAGTAGAGGAAACCAAGGAATTATAACATTGAGCTGAACATCTTTGGACAAGTACTTAAATGTCTGCATCAAGATAACTGTTATGAAGATGTGGGTGTACTGTACCTTTAAGAGAGTTTAAAGCAACAGAACTACCTGACAGAACCAAGTGTGCTAAAAAGAAATATAATGTAATATTTGGTCGAACAACTTGATTATCTAGATGCCTGGAAATGACAAAACAAATTCGAATTAGACCAATCAATTTAAATTATACCCTGAAAAATACCAAGCTCCAATACAGTTTGAATTTAATATATTTACAATCTTAAAAGCCAATGACACAATCCAATGCTGAGGGATATAAGACCAGGGAAAATTGAACAGTTGGAAGGAGAACTGCCAAGCCCCAGCATGTAAAAAGACTGCTGAAAAATAGCTCTCTTAAAAGATAGCTTTATTGATCAGTAATCTGTGAAGCAGAAATCCCTAAGAAGAAGAAAAGAAGATGGGAATCCAGAGAAAACAAAAGCTGCCTGGTTTTGAGGTAAGAAGTTTTGTTTTGTAAATCATAATCGGGAGTTTTATCGGACTAATATTAGAGAAGGGAAAGTATCAGATAGTTTAGAGTAAGGGTAAGTAGTTGTTAGTTAATTATTCTCTATTATACTTTAAGAAATAAAGTTATTAATTTTTATTTTAACTAGTTCTTGGCCTATTGAATTTTCACAGATTGCTGCACGGGCTAGGTATTTTCTGTGTTGCTAGTTTTAAATTAAGCAGGAGAGTTTACCCCGTGTTGTAACAATAACAAGGTGACAGTTGCCTGGAGTTCACAAGGTTGCCAATAATATTCATCTTGTAGCATGTGGAACTACACCAGGAACAGCTGGAATCCCAATGTATATGTTGAGCTCCCCATCCTCAACATATTAATTGATAAATCTGCCAAGAGGTTCACCAGTAGTATATGCATAATGCCCACAGCTTCATGCTCTATAAGATCATTCTCTAGGCAACTTTGTTAAGACAGCCTAACCATCTGCTCACTGTGTAAACCTGATGCTGAAATCAACTATAAGACCTAGGAGTAGAAGACGACCATTCAGCCCATTGAGTTTATGCTGTCATACAATTACATTATGTCGTTTGATAATCCTTAACTCTTTTCGAGCCTTTTCCCCAAAGTTCTTGATTCCCTTACTGATTGAAAATCTGTCTATAAATATACTTAATGACTTTGCCTCAACAGCCTTCTGTGGTAAAGAAATCTACAGATTCTCTATTAATTGAGAGAAAAAGTTCCTTCTCACCTTTATTTTATATGTGTGACTCCTTATTCTGAGAATATTCCCTCTAGATCTAGACTGTCCCTTAAGGCGATAAACCTACCAACATAGACCTTTCAAGACCCCTCAGAATCTTGTATGCTTCAAATAGGTCACCTGTCATTCCTCTCTATTCAAACAAGTACAGGTCCAATCTACTCAACCTCTCCTCATAAGACAACACCTCTATACCCGGTATCAGCCAAGTGAACCATCTCAACCACCAATGCCAATATATCAAAATTATCTTGTATAACAATGGCTACCCTGATTAGATCATCATTTGTACAAATCACTAAAACTCATGCAAGAGTCATGTCCACCACTTTTGGTCCTGTATAGTGCCTAGTCTGTTTCAAATTACCTTGGAATACACAGCTCTTTCAAACATTTGAACAGTGGCTGAAGGTAGCTGTTTATGTTTGCAGTAAACCCACTAGTGGTTCATTCCACTAACAGAATGCTGCCATGAAGCCAAAAATACATTTTACCCACCAATCTAATAAGGAACATGATATGAGTTTCAGGGCTGATGTGATGCCAGGTATGTGGGTACATTGCTAATGACTGGCAGACTGTGTCAGACAACATATCCTGCTATCAATTCACTGTAAGCAGAATACTGATCATGCTCAACCAGCCCATGCTTACACATCACAGGGCAATATATCCACCATCATAAGGCCATAGACATCAGAGCAGAGTGAGGCCATTTGACCCTTCGTGTCTGCTTCTCCATTTGATCATGGATGATATATTTCTCAACTTCATTCTCTTGCTTTCTCCCCATAACATTCTCACCCCCTTACAAATCAAGAACTTATCTATCTTTGTCTTAGACACACTCAATGACTTAACCTCCACTGCTTTCTGCAGCAATGAGCTCCACAGGTTCACCACACGCGCGCTGAGGGAATTCCTCCTCACCTCAGTTCTAAATGGTTGACCCTTCACTCTGAGACTGTACCCTGAAGTCTTAGTCTCTACTACTCGTGAACATGTCTTTTCCACATCCATTCTATCCAAGCCTCTCAGTATTCTATAAGTTTCAATGAGATTCCCCCTCATCCTTCTAAACACCATTGAGTAACTAGAGTCCTCAACCTCTCCTTTTATGCGAAACCCTTCATCCTTAGGGTCATTCTCATAAACCTCCACTGGACTGTCTCCAAGGCCAACACATCCTTCTCAGATAATGGACCAAACACTGCTCCAAATGAGTAATTCTGCTTTTGGACAACATGTAGTAAATAATCTGAAACTGTGCTAAGAAATACACCAGCAGCCAAATTAAGATTATCATTTGGATTCAAAAGGATCATCATTTGCCTGTTCTAGAAACTACATACACAGGATTCAATTTAGGGTATGAAAAACAAATTTGTACATAAAATTGCACCTTTTTGATTCAATAAAAAGCAAAGGGTCATAGAAACTTCTGTTCGGCAGCTGCATTCCCATGGCAACACCCTGACCAATTGGAACTCAATTGCATGTTCTGAAAATTAAGTGGTGTTCTTTGTGCACCTCCATGCCAACGATGGCTCAACCAATTAGCATCATTTTCTAATCCTGTATAAATTGGTGTCTCATTCTTTAAGTCTGTTTTTTTGTGTCTTAGTCCAGATGAGTACAAGATAAAAAGATTTGACTTACTGTCTCCTTTTAGCAATATTTAATATGATTAAACAATTTTTTAAACTTATTTACAGTCCCACCATCTGGCTCTCAAGTCTGCACTTGACAGGTCAAACATATGCAGGCCTTTACAGCTCTCCCTGATCTTGTTTTTTTCTTATTACCATTGATAGAGAGTGATGGTCTTAAATCACTTCACTAGTGGATCATCATTCTGTGATGTGATTAATATAGTATTGATGTCATTTTCCCAGTGTTTGTGATATTCAAACTCATTTGTTCCTGCAACCTCTAATAACATTAGAGCTTTATTCTTTCTCCTGAACATGCCAAACAGAGTTTAATGCATTATGAACGTGTCTGTTCATTTTGTTTATGGACGGTGCCTTAATATTCAGTTTTAAGTTCTGCTTCAATAATAGCATTTGTGTTCTCACAATTCAGCCCATTTTCATTGCACTATAATTTAACAGGGCAATATTCCAATTATTATTCCTGTCATTAGTGCAGTGCCAGTGCTGGGGAGTGAGTATTGGTAAGATGCATAGAGTCCAGTCCAGTTGCAGAGGGTTCTGGGTGGGGGAGGAAGGTGCATTGTTCTGGGTCCAGGCTGACCAGGGGTTGGAGGAAGGTGTACATGCTGGCTGGAGGGTTGGCAGTGGCAGTTGCATTGAATCAGATATCAGTGGGGGTTGAGGAGGTCGGGTGTCTGAACTAGGTGCAGTTTCACATTTATCCAAGTCTGGGCTGAGGGGAAGCTTGGTGACGTGGTTGAACTGGGTCTAGGCATTGGATAACAGGGTGCATTGGAGCAAATGTGGGTCTATGAGCAATGTGGTTGCGGGCTGGGGTCAGGGGGTAGGCATTATGCTGTATCTGGGCCTGAAGATCTCTGTGATGCCTGGTGGGAGGCAGCTACATTGAACTAGGTCCAAGGCTCATGGTAAGGAGAGAGAGCAGATGCAGTGAGCTGAGCATGGGCTTGGGAGCTTATATGTTGGTGGTGGGTACATTGAGCTATGTCTGGGCCTAGGTTTAGTGGGGGCTGGGTGCAATGAAATATAGGACAGGTATGGAAAAGGAGGAGACTGAAATTGAGTGGGGGTTGGCAGGGTGACAGGGAAAGCCATACACTTGACATTGTTTTATGCTTTTCTGGTTTCTTTAAATTATTTTTTCAGAAGCTGGCAGAGATTTTATGATTGATGAAAATTTAAAGGAAAATGTATTTTCCTTGCTATACAGAACAGGGGAGTCTTTGCCTGGTGAGTATTTATTGCTTATCTCTAATTGACCTTGAGAAATTAGTGGTGAGTTGTTTCCATTTCTGAATGAAGCACTGAGTCTTGAGTTACTGTTTGATCAACCATAGCTCGAGATGATGTGCATGCTGTGATCAGAATTTCAGATGGCAGATGAATGATCTGTGGGATTTCTTGGTGGAATTCTGTCTCATTATTCTGCTGTAAGACTTAATCTACTATTTGTAGAATACCCAGATGAAGACTGCATTTCAGCTCAATAAAGTTTTTTTGTTGCATAAGATATTGAGAGTCTTCTTAATCTCTCATCCCATTGTGGATAAGCGTGATAGTTCTCTGAACTTTTACTTGGAGGTCTGTGGCACCTGGACCCTGCAATTTCATTCTTGATGGCTGGGTATGAACTGTTTTCATGGTTGGCTCTTTAATTGACTAACACCTACACAGTTTCTAGTTAGAACTCAGATTTAAAGCCTTTAATTGACTGTCCAGAAGCTTTTCTTTTCTTGATCCTTTGCTGAAATCTGTTCTCTTATTCCTTTCCTGAGTTTTCTATTTTAGGAGAGATTCTCTTGCTTTCTTCCTTTACTTAAATATTTGCATTTGCAGAATTGTTAGAATTCTAGTCTTTCCACATTGTGCACCCACTGCTGGGCAATCTTGCCTTCTGTGCTTTTTTTTAGCTCCACATGTGAGCACTTTAAAATAGTTGTTGCAGGCCTACCCATCAAAAACGTTTCCTCTGAAGCTTTTGGGTAATGGCCTGATTTTGCCTGCCTAGTGTATGGGACCACTCAGGTTGTCTTTTCTCTGCAAATAACAAGCGTCCCGTCATGCACTCTGGCAATGATATGGTTGCAAATATGTTTGTCCTCAATGCAGCACACTTGCAGTAACTGACTGGCTTATAAAGCTCTGCAGGGGATGATTCAATGGATTCCTCAGTCTTTGGGATCCTTGATTGAATCATGCCCACTCGATTACAGGGTTCCATTTTAGGATCAATCAAATGTTTTTTAGGACAGCTTCAAAATCTGCACAGGTGTCTTATATCCGCTGTCTTATAAGGACGTCAACAGCAATTGATTCCAAGGTCTACAGGAACGTATTAACTGGGCAAAACAAACAGCTGGAGAAACTCAGCAGGTGTGGCAGCACCTGTGGAGAGAAAGCAGAGTCAACATTTCAGCTCCAGTGATCCCTCTTCAGAACATACAAACCCAATACCATAAGGTACAACTCAAACAATGTTCCCTTCAACTTCACTCTTGAATTCTGTCAATAGTACCAATTTATAGGTAATTTACCGTCACCACTGCTGCTCTTATGGTTTGTGGTTTGATTGCATTTTTGAATTGTATTTAGATATCTCTTTAGTTAATGTGTAGCCTACCTCTAACTAAGAGTGACTTGGTCTGACTCTAATAGGTTTCTGCAAATATCCTTTATTTACACTATAATACATTCTACACTGCAAGGTAGTCTATCTCTAACTGATACAGACTGATCCCTCTGTCTTCTTAGATTCTAACACATGATTGCTGATGGCATTGTAATGTTACAGCATGCATCACCACCTCATTACTTCACAAATAGCCTTCATGTAAAAAAAGTTACAAACAGCTCTCCTGGACCTCAAAGGGACTGAAATCTCATTTGCATCTATACTTTGCTTCCATTTTGCAGATGCAAAGTTGTTCACTGAGAATGTCTCGACTGAAACTTTTCCCTATCCTGGATCTTGCATTTGTTGGATGCAAAACAGACCTGAGCAGCCAAGAACACACAGATGCTATTAGACATTTAATATCCTGAACAAGCCTCTACCTAACAGTTTATGTTAAGCAGTGTAAATATGTGAAGAAAACTGTGCTACAAAGAGGCATTTTCAAGAATGGAAAGAGGGAAGCAATCCAAACATGCTGAGCTTGGAAAATGATGCCCTCTAGACATTAATTGCTGAAGTACAACAATGCTGATATGTAGGGATGGATTGGTGTGAAACTGTAAGTGTAGCGCTAGATTTGACTTATCACATGAGAAGCATCATGTGTCCAGCACCAATTGCTGAAAGAAAGTATGGAAGCATTTTGACCTGATGAATAGGATTAAATTAGGGAGTCAAACAATGCCATTTTGGCAAACACAATCAGAAACAGATAAATGGACATCAGCCATTTCGTTATAGAGTCATAGTGATGTACAGCATGGGAAACAGATCCTTCAGTCCAACCCGTCCATGCCGACCAGATATCCCAACCTAACCTAGTCCCACATGGCAGCACCCGACCGATATCTCTCCAAACCCTTCCTATTCATATACCCATCCAGATGCCTTTTAAATGTTGCAATTTCTGGAGTATAAGTCATCATTAACAATGTTAAAGATGCTTCACAACAGCATGTTGCAATTTAATTCTAGATGGCTGGATGTCTTTTGCTTTGAGTGCTTTCTAAATGGTTGGCCAGTGCCGAACACCTACAACAGTGTAAAGTTTGGAATCAGATTTCAAGCCCTTAATGTCTAAAGTTACTGAACAACGTTTTGATTTCGATCTTTCACTTCTCCCAGGGAATATATATTCTTATTTCTTTCTATTACATGAAAGTAGGACTTATCACATTATGCCCAAAGCTGCACATTTGCCGTGTTAATGAAGGGAAACATGAGAGATGAGCACAGCTGGTTACAACTGAGGCAAAGGATGGCCCAGAAAACTAAGCCATGTGAATGAAAGCTGGAAAGTTCATGCTTGCAGATGAAGAGACAGGTGGCAACTGTGAATTAGTTTGTGGGATACTCTCTTCCAGCATTTTATATAACATGGTGACCAGGTTAACATTGGTGACCAAGGCTGCTTCAGCACAAGCTGTCTCTATCCATCTCACATCAATTTAAAGTATTTACCAGGCACAAGTTATTATCTATAATTACGAATCTTTTTGTTTCTATGGAAACTAGCCATAGCAACTGGCCTACAAAATCACAGATACTAAACAGGCCCCGTACCTCAGATACTGGAGAAAAGTATCATGTAGTTGGTCAGGTTCCAATAGTCTAAATTCTGTTTTTGTTTCAAGCAAAATCTACAAAATAATCAGAAGCACAATACTGGATTTGTCAAAGTCTTTATGTGAGAACTGAATTACTACTTCAAGGTTTGTAGTTAAATGTAACAATTCCTCAACAATTCCCCAGCAACCATTTGTGGCACGATAGGAAAAATAAAAAGTGGAACAAAAATTGTTTTCTCAGAGATTATTGTGACTACTTTACAACATCACAGAGTTACTACAGCCCATATATTAGAATGTTTCAAATAAACATGTTCTCTCATAATATTAATGTATTCTTGTTTCTGGCATGAATTAATCATTCACATTTCATAGAAATTAAATAAATTCACATATATTTATTACACTCTCTTTAATTTCATTACTTTTTGTGTGGTGGAAAATGAAAGCAGTGGGGTAGGATTGGTAAGTGGAATAGGAGCAATAAGCGGTTCATGGGATATTTAGTTCCACCTAAGTGGTCCATGCATAGAAAAATTTGAGAACTACTGCTGTGTAATCCTTGAATGATCACCTCACTGTCTCTTGCTCACCATTTACTGAGCACAAGGCGAAAGTGAGGACTGCAGATGCTGGAGGTTAGAGTCGAGAGTGTGGTGCTGGAAAAGCACAGCAGGTCAGGCAGCATCCGAGGAGCAGGACAATCGATGTTTCGGGGAAAAGCCCATCATCAGGAATTTACTGAAGCACTCATTATCTCTGGACCAGATTATCAGCATTGGACCTCACAACTTTGAACCACAATATAGCACTTGTTGGCTGCATAACAAATGAAATAATTCATTATAAAGTTCTGGTAGACAGCACGATCCCCACACCCGCAGCTTGCCTGATTAGTGCATCAAACAAAAAAAGTCAACCCCATCTGCCAGCCTTTTTATTAGTAATATAGTTAGCAACATTACTTTCAGAGCTGCAAACCTGATTCAAATATGGAGTCACCACATTGTGAGCATGGATTTGAGAGGCATATTAAACATTCAAGGACTTTGGAGAAGAAAGAGAGATTGGAAACTGAGTAGCTTGAGGTGAAATGTGGGTGTTTTGAGGAAGGGTAAACTAATGAAGATCAGCAAAAGGTGGCGGGTACAGGAGAAGTTATAACGTCAGCTTGCATATATTTCCAGAAAGTGAGGTTTGCTGATTCATGATTCAGTTCAAAGGTGGGGGTTAGGTGAAGGGAGGAGGGGGTGGATGATATAGATTCACTAAACTAGGACAAGGCAGGAAGAGTGAAAGGGGAGAAGCTCGAGACAAATGCAAGGTCAGGGCTAGAACAGGAACCCTTCCTGTTCATATACACATCCAGATGCCATTTAAATGTTGTAATTGTACTAACCTCTAACACTTCCTCTGGCAGCTCATTGCATACACACACCACCCTCTGCTTGAAAATGTTGCCCCTTAGGTCCCTTTTAAATCTTTCTCCTCTCACCCTAAACCTAGTGTGGGATGGTGGCTCAGTAGTTAGTGTTGCTGCCTCACAGTGCCAGGAGCCTGGGTTCAATTCCTACTTTGGGTGACTGTCTGTGTGGAGTTTGCACATTCTCCCCGTGTCTGTTGGGTTTCCTCCCACAGTCCAAAGGTGTGCAGGTCAGGTGAATTGGCCATGCTAAATTGCTCATACTGTTAGGTGCATTAGTCAGGGGTAAGTATAGGACAGGGGAATGGGTCTGGGTGGGCTACACTTCAAGAGTTGATGTGGACTTGTTGAGCTGAAGGGCCTGTTTCCATACTGTAGGAAATCTAATCTATGCCCTCTAGTTCTGGACTACCCCACCCCAGGGAAAAAACCTTGTCTATTTATCCTATCCATGCCCCTCATGATTTTATAAACCTTTATAAGATCACCCCTCAGCCTCTGACATTCCAGGGAAAACAGCCTCAGCCTACTCAACATCACCCTGTAGCTCAAACCCTGGCAAGATACGTGTAAATCTTTCTGAACCTTTTCAAGTTTCACAACATCCTTCCTATTGCAAGGAGACCATAATCCAGTAGTAGCCTAACTAATGTCCTGTACAGCTGCAATAAGACTTCCCACCTACCATACTCAATGCTCTGACCAATAATGGCAAGAATACCAAACACCTTCTTCACTATCCTATCTACCTGGGAGTCCACTTTCAAGGAAATATGAAGTTGCATTCCAAGGTCTTTTTGTTCAGCAATGCTGCTCAGGACGTACTATTAAGTGTATAAGTCCTGCCCTGACTTGCCTTTCCAAAATACAGCACCTCACACTATCTAAGTTGAACTCCACTCCTCGGCCCATCGGCCCATCTGATCAAGATCCCATTGTTGGAGCTGCACTCATCCAGGAAAATGGGATGACTCCATCACACTCCTCAGTTTTGCATTGTAGATGATGGACAGGCTTTGGGGAGTCAGAAGGTCAGATATTTGCTGCAATATTCCTAGTCTCTGGCCTGCTCTTGTAGTCACATCATTGAATGTCAAATGGCGGTGGTTAGATTGTCACTTATTGGAGATAGTATTTGCTTGCCACTTGTGTGGCATGAATGTTAATTGCCAGTTTTCAGTCCAAACCTGCATATTACTAGGTCTTCTTGTATTTGGATATAGACTGCTTCAGTATCCGAGAAGTCGTGAATGATGCTGAGCATTGTGTAATCATTGGCAAAATCACCACTTTTGACCTTGTGATGGAGGAAAAATTGTTGATGAAGCAGCTGAAGACGTTTGGGCTGAGGACATTACCCTGAGGAATTAAGGCTATTGTGACATAGTGGTATTGACCCTATCTCTAAGCCAGGAGACTCAGTAAACCAGTTCCAGAGGTATACAATAAGGTCTCTAAACAGATTGTTTAGAAAGTATCTACAATGCAGAACTTAAATGTGGATGGCCTGGAGTTGAGGTGACTGACCTCCATAACTAGCGGAAATCATCGGAGTCAGCATGGAAAAGACCTTTTGGACTCTTGCTATCATAGAGTCATAGGGATGTGCAGCACGGAAACAGACCCTTCATTCCAACTCGTCCATGACAACCAGATATCTGAACCTAACCTAGTCCCATTTGCCAGCACTTGGCCCATATCCCTCTAAACTCTTCCTATTCATATACCCATGCAGATGCCTTTTAAATAGTGTAATTGTACCAGCCTCAACCACTTCCTCTGGCAGCTCATTCCATATGCACATCACTGTCTGCGTGAAAAAGTTGCCCCTCAGATTCCTTTTATATCTTTCCCTCTCACCCTAAACCTATGCCGTCAAGTTCTGAACTCCCCCACCCCAGGGAAAAGGCCTTGTCTATTTGTCCTATCCATTCCCCTCATGATTTTATAAACCTCTATAAGGTCACCCCTCAGCCTCCGACACTCCAGGGAAAATCACCCCAGCCTATTCAGCCCCTCTCTCTAGCTCGAATCGTCCAACCCTGGCAACATCCTTGTAAATCTTTTCTCACCCTTTCAAGTTTCACAACATCCTTCCAATAGGAAGGAGACCAGAATTGCATGCAATATTCCAAAAGTGGCTTAACTAATGTCCTGTATAGCTGCAACACGACCTCCCAACTCCTGTACTCAAAGCTCTGACCAATAAAGGAAAGCATACCAGCTGGCTTCTTATCATAATTGTCCACATTTCACAACCATTGAATCATCCTGATATTTTTTTTAAATTTAGTGAAGGAAGACTCCAAAATGACCTTTTCAAATTTAACAATGAGCATAGCTTGTTTACAAATTTCAACATTCATGTCCACGACAGGGAGACATGGATTGTTACCAGCTAAGAGGAGATATCATTAGCAGTTTCCATTTGTCTAGTTTCTCTCTGAGCTTGTATCTCCATTACCAATTTTCAGAACTGGAAAACCTTTTTCTTATATCTCTCAGCTTCTTCTCTCTGACTTTCTTCCCTCTTTTTCTCTGTCCCTGAACTTGAGCTGCATCATGAGGTTTGCCAGTTCTGGTACTGATCATGGGGGTTGGGTCAGCTTCAGCAATTAATTCCTCTTTTATCTGCTCTGGAATGGGACTGTCCTGATTGCTCAGCAGCACTTTAAGGATTTCATTCTGTTTTACCTTGTTAGGCAGCTTTACTTGCAATGCTCTACATAACCTTCAACTGGCCTGTCTTCAAGGTGGCTAACATTTCAGTGGTTAAACTATCTTGTATTAGAATTGCAGTTGTATCAATATGTGTGATTTTCTACTGTTAGATTAGAAAAAAATTGTAGTTTTGCATTTATTTGTCTTCAAGATAATTTTAGGCACTGATCTTTTACCTCCTGTCTTCCAATTGAAGACTTTTAGTAACCAATTCAGGCTCGTTTCTTAAGTTTGAACTCTGGTCAGATTTTACACACACTTTTATTAACATTTTGGCTCAATTGGAGTAAATTTTATCATAGGCAAGGTGAGGTGAATTAAATTAATCTTATTGCTCCCCACTTTTGTCCACAACATTTCTTATTTTCCTTTTCCTTACAAAAACAGATAATGTTGTGTTTCACCAAATCCTGTTTGTGGAGTGCATTTTAAAATGACCCACACAAATGCTTTAGGGTTCAAAAAATTTAGCATTCAAAAGCCAGGGGAATAATTCACAACACACAATCACACAAGTTACAAATTGCTTTAAACGAATGATGTTAAAATTAGACTACATGCGTTAGACAGTCCAGAAAGTTAGTGTCTAATTGAGGTTTTTTTCTGTTTGCCACACACAGAAGTAAATAGACACTCAGTTGAATTGCTGATATAGGTATGCAATTTGTAACTTGGGAATTAGTTTACATCATGGACAAAATGCAGGTTATTTTTCCAGAAATCAGACTTTTAAGAGATGTAAAAATTGGAGGCAGATAGCTGCATTACACTCCAATTACAAGTTGCCAGGTGTTGAGACATTTGACAGACCCAATACTGTATTGCTGAGGATATTTGTGTGCACCTAATTACACCCACTCAACAGATTTGACACCAGCACTGCCATTTTGGGGACTGATGCTCTATTCAACATTGCCTTTTAACTGTTGACATATTCAACCCACCAACACATCATATCCTCCATCCACCCCAGCAGGCTATTTCAAGGCGTCATTAACTACTTTCAGATATCTGGCTGATGGATTCTTGTTGCTGTAATTAGGGTTTTGATGTGTTTTAGAGGTCTTTACAGTTGCTAAAATCTACAGAAAGCAGTTGAGAAGGACTTTGTCACAACTTCAAAAGTTGTCCATAAATCAGTTGCTCTCAGACATAGTTGCAGTTATATGTGCTGACATCGGAATACAACATGATAGGAGTTATGAGCAGAAGATACACAGATCAGGACAAACTGCAAAAAGAGGGACGAGGGAAAGAAACTTCACAGCGGAAAGGACATATTCACACAGGGAGCAATTCTTCTGCCTGACCCTAGCAAAGGACTCTGGATCAGTGGTGCTGGAAGAGCACAGCAATTCAGGCAGCATCCAACGAGCAGTGATCTTGACGTTTCGGGCAAAAGCCCTTCATCAGGCTTATTCCTGATGAAGGGCTTTTGCCCGAAACGTCGATTTCACTGCTCGTTGGATGCTGCCTGAATTGCTGTGCTCTTCCAGCACCACTGATCCAGAATTTGGTTTCCAGCATCTGCAGTTATTGTTTTTACCTAGCAAAGGACAACATGTGCTTAGATATAGATATCTTCATTGCAATTTGCCACACGGAGATGGAACAACAACCTGAGAAGTCAGTGAGGACAACATTGCCATTGGGTGTAAAGGTAATTGTGATACTAAACCTTTATGCACTGGACTCCTTATAGATTAGAACTTGAAATACTTACCCCATCTTGAAGTTGCTGCATCAAGGAGCTTTCAGATATTCCTTATTCAAAGGAAGTTGACTACATTTCTGTTCCTTCCCCTAGAAAACAGCAGGGGGAGAGAATGTCACATCACTAGCATTGCAGGCTTCCCTATCATATAGAGTGCAACTGAGTCAAATTGGCCAATGTCTAATTGAAATTCTTCGAGTTGCTGCTCATAGAATAAGCAGGCGCTCAGATGCTTTTGAATTACTGGTGAGGATATGGTGGCTGTAAGTTGGGAATAAATTCACTTCACGGGCAAATCACAAGTTTCTTTCCAGAAATAAGACATTTTTAAAATGTCAAAATCAGAGGCAGATGGCACCATTACGATGGCACCATTACACTCCACCATAAGACACCAGTGATTTTTAGAAGCAGATTTTGAAGGTATTTCAGGCTCAACCCTGAGATATGCCACATCCCAAAGGGATTTCTATACCCTCAATATCCAACTGGCATATGGTCATATGGAGTAAATCATGCAGAGGAATGTCCATATTATGGGCAGCAGTCACCATTGTATGGGCTCAGTCCTTATCAAGAAAAACTATACTGTGAGCAGCTGAGGAACAATAGAAGGAGCAGCAGAAGAAAGAAGTGAGGCGTTAGGAACTTTCTGTTCACCCCCATGGTGTGTTTAGTGGCAGGGGGGCGTTTAATCAAGTGGAAAGATGGCATTGGGAATCAAGCCACCTCTTGCCTTCACCATAATTAAGTCTGTGATGGACAGCCTTTCCCCTCCTCCAAATGATGTCCTTTAGTGAACAATTAAGAACTCAAGGGCATATTCCCAATGTTGCTAGAATTAGCACAGTGCAAGGTGGGATCTTGGAAGAAGCAAACTCTTGGGCTCCCAGGGATGGAAGGGCGGTCTCTCTTCAGAGACACTCAGTTAAACAGGAGGTAGTAGAGACCACTGAGAGCCAACTCCTGGCCTTGCTGCTGAGCTCTCACCTCCTCCCTTGCAATCCCACCCTGTGACCTGTCATGCCATCTCTGCCCTCAGCCGAGAGTCCTCCTCAATTCATGGCTTCGGGTAAATGTAGTACTGACAGCAGCCATCACCTTCCAGTGGCGCTGTTAAGTACAGAGGAGTTGCTGCCCTTGGATTGTTTTTCTCTCTCCTCTGTCCCCAATTTATTTTCTCTTTTTCTGTCTCCAACAATGTACATTTTTCTCTTTCTCTCTGTCCTCCTTTGAATTTATGTGTCCTCACTCTCACCCTTTCTCTATTTGTATTTCTCCCCTTCCCTCCTGAACTTGTACTGTTCTTTCAGGGCTCTCAGATGTCATTGGCTATTTCATTTGCCCCTCAACAAGCAATTAAGTGGTGTGTTTCTGAAGAGTGAGGGGATCAGTGGATTTTGTTATAAGCCACACAAACCTAGGTGCATGAAATGGCCAAACAAGGACAATTTATTCTGAATTGCCAGCTTAATCTCCAACACTTTGGAAACAAATTTCCTAATCTTGGAGGTCTACCCAAGGCAGAACAGTTGGTAATCCTAAAGGAGAGGAGACTTCTAACACTAGAAAATTGAAAGCTTTCAATTTCAAACAGTGAGATTGTGAAATTTATTCAAAACAAGTTAATACCCTTGCTGAAATGTATGAGAGAAATTAGAAACCAGCACATTAAGCAATAATATATTAATCCCCTGCTATGGTTTCAAGAGCTCAATGTTAACATCAAGCACTTTCAGGTCAAATGGAGCATTATTAAATCTCTTCTAATGTTCATCAAACATTTTCATCAGTTGCACAAGCTCTCACTACTGTACCCTTGTGATAGTTTACAATAGCTAACCTGTAGATCCTCTTGAGATTTCTAAATTATGAGCAAATTGGGACATTTTTAACACTAGGTTCAGACCTAGCTGCATGGAACTGAATATGGACTGTTAATTCGTACTTCATATCGGACCTCTACAACAGCAGATAGAAAATATACACATTCACCTCTATCTGAGATAAACTTGTTCTGAAGCCCCACAGTTCAATGCCCAGTTCATCCCTGCCCTTTCCCTGACCTCTCTTGGTCTCTCTCTCTCCCTCTAAGATAAGATGGAGGCGAGTAATTGATCTGGTGGTTGGGGAAGAAACCCCATGGGTGTCTGGTGTATCCCTGAATAAGAAGCTACCAGGTCCACGTTTGCACTGAAAGCATTGATTGTGGCATCTTCCAATGCCCCAATCTTTATTATGCACAATGCGCAGGAAGGAATGCAAAGCTGTCGCTGTTATAAAGGGGAGAAAGTGCAGTAGTGCACATACTCTGTCACTGGGGAATATAATGTGCTTGACTGCAAGTACATGCAATAAAACATATGTTGTAAGATACATTAAAATATGGATTTTTAAAATTAGTTTCATGTAAGTGGATGACATTGTCTTTCAAAAGTGGAAATTGGCACATTGATCATCCCAAATGATCTGTGTGGAAATTCGGAGCAGCTGCTCAGCCACGCAATTTAGAGCGGACATCACCTTTCATATCCCTGTCTGCACTTTCTCTTCCTCTCTGTGCACATGGACAAAATTCCTGCTGGCTGACACCACAGGCCCTCTCTATCCTGGGGCTGAGCAGGAACCTGGTTTCCAGTAATCGTCTGAGGCTAGTGGCTTGGATCGTTCCACCCTCAGCCAGTTGTCAAGCTGTCACAGTGTGCTATTTGCCAGAATGTGCTCCCACATATTCTAAGTCCCCCTGAGGTACCAGTACTGAGCTGGTGGGAGATGTGGTAGGCAAACATACTTCCAAACAGGCTTTGGTACTGTTGTCCTCAGAGGTCAAGGTGGTGGATCTTGGTGGAGCTGGACATTTCACTGCAGAGACCATGGAGCTGCTGGTGGGTCATATAAGACAAAAGAGAGAGAAGGAATCATAGCCAATGGTTAGCAATGAATGGAATTGTCAGTGGGGTTTATGGTATTTACTTGGTTGGTAAGACTTGGATTTCTTGGCACTCTCATGGGAGTGATCCCAGTCTTCTCTTCAGAGGTTCAGGATTCTCTCTGTATGTGGTGACAATACACATGTCCAGAAGATCTCCATCCAAGATGGGTTCTCTCTGCCCAGTTATAGAATGTCTTCTTCTGGATTGAGAATAAGGAAGGGATTGAGAGACATGAAAGTTGGTAGCACAGCTGTTACCTGGTGCTGGTGGGTAAAAGGTGGTGAGGTGGTATGAGGTAGTGAGTTGGCAGTACAGAGGACATGCAGGGTTAGTGATATTGGAGGCTGGGGAGAAACATGGGCATTCATTCTGCTCAGCTCATCCACCTGTTGCTACACAAATGTTTAAGACTGGTCTCCTGGGTGTCACTTGCCACTCACTTTTCCACACCATGAATCTTTTGCGATACCGTTGACGTGCATTGTCACCTCCATCCTTTGGTTTCTCTTGGCACATTCCTTCTGTCTAACACTTCAACAATATGTCTTCTCTATCAGCAATTGCCTCAGTTAACTTTGGTGCCTGCCCTCTGTAAACCCACCTTTGCCATTTTCACAGCAAACAGCAAGCTCAGTCATGGCTGCTACTCACCTTTCCAAAGAACCCACTGTTACTTGGTCCAACCACCAAACCACTCCTGGAGCTGGCATATGATCTCACTGCTAGATCAATTGGGCCCTTTACACAACAAATATTCAGGAGATGAGACCCAGAAGTGATCTGAGTGTCAAGTTCCCTATCCCAAACTGAAACACTGGCCACATGTCTGCAGCTTGGAATGTAATTATTCTGCCTAGTTATACCTCCAATAGCATGAATTAGGTGGATGATTTAAATACATGTAGAATCAGTTCATTGTGGAAAACCCATTCAGTATGTCATGCTCCATTGAGAATAATACTCAGCTGTTAAAAGGGCCACTGAGAATCCTGGCAGTCCTGAGAATCAAACAAGTACATAATTAAATACAGACATCCACAGCAATCTGCAGAATTCACATTTCCCTTTGTTTAGTGATGGGACAGTGTGGGAAGTGTGAGGCGTTGTACTTTGGTAGGAAGAAGAGAAGAGAGACAATCTTTTAAAGGGGGAAAGGTTTTGGCAATCTGAAGCATGAAGAGACTTGGGGGACCTAGTTCAGATTCTCTTATTCAGGTTCAGCTGGCAGTAAGAAAGGCAAATGTAAAGTTGGCATTCATTTCAAGAAGGTTGGAATACAAGTGCAAGGTGTACTGCTGAGGCTGCATAAGGCTCTGGTCAGACCACATTTGGAATATTGTGAGCAGTTTTGGGCCCCCTCTCTAATGAAGGATGTGCTCGCCTTGGAGGGGGTCTGCAGGCAGTTTACAAGATAAGGGGCTTGTCATATGATGTGCAGTTCAGGAATCTGTCTTTGTACTCAATGGAGTTTGGAAGGATGTGAGGGAGATCAGATTAAAACTTATAGAATTCTGAGAGGCTGGATAGAGTGGATGTGGAGAAGATGTTTCCACAATAGGAGAAACTAGGATCCTAGGACACAGCCTCTGAGTGAAGGGACAACACTCAAGAATGAGATGAGAGGGAATTTCTCCAGCCAGAAGGTGATGGAATTCATTGCCGCATTCAAGGAGCAGGAGAGCTGACGTTTCGGACATAAGCCCTTCTTCAGCATTCCTGCTGTGCTTTTCCAGTGCAACATCTTTTGACTCTGTCCAACATCTGCAGTACTCCCTTTCTCCTTGTAATTGGAACTGAGCACACTATTACGCTGTCCCTCTTTCATCCACTCAGAACAGTTTGTCAGGCTGGGGACTGTAAAATTGGATGGGACAGTGAGGGTGCCATTCAGCCTGACCACATGTGGATGTGGAAACTTTGAAGGTGCAGGAGGTCACATGGAGCAGGACAGCAATGTTTATTGCTTGCTTTTAAAATTACAAGAATCTACTTAGCAATGAGAGAGAGAGAAAATTCCAAAAAGCCTTGCAACCAGCTTCAGTCAACTAAGCAGCCACGGTCATTAACATTGAAAATGGGAGAATGACTCTCTCCAACATCTTCTAACTTCAAGTTTACCCTCAAAACAACCTCTTGTCAATTCAATTAGCAGAAGCCTTGCAGTTCACTGAGAATGCTCTGCTTTTCAAGACTTGCCAAAGCATCAACTCATCTAAGAACCTACTAGCCTTCAACAGGAAAAAAGCTGAGACAATTACACACTGTAATTGTATTGTTTCTATCTTCATCTGTATCCAATCTTTGAGTGAGTGATAGAGTTTGTAAATTAAGTGAAGGATATATTATGTTTTTAAACATCTGAGGTAAGAATGAGATAACAAATAAATTTATTTTAAAACTCATAGAAATGGCTTGCTACAGAAGATATTTAAATTGGGACAACCACTCTCAGGGAATGAAAATACCCACCCTTGCACAGTAGTCTAGACCTCTGGTACCTCAGTACAACCTCCGTATGCACTTGTGGAGAGACTTTAACAATGCTTCACATTGCTAAGGAGTGTTCCTCTTCTATATGGCAGACTAATTACCTTACACTCAGAAAATGAGAGAGGCACTTGGCTCTGAGGATTTGCATTTGTTCCATAAATAAAGGTAAGTGCAGCACTAAGACATTATGTAGCATCTGCTTGTGTGGTAACTGAAGTGGCAACAATAGTTCTCAGATGCTGTATCGTGGACAGGTTGGTCAATATTTTCATGGAGTCATCCACCAATCCTGTGCTGGAAAAAATGGGTGCTAAACTCTGAGTAAAGCCCTGGGCCATGTTGCTGGCAGATTCCTCCATACTGATTTGATAGTGATAAGCATCTCTGGGTGCATCAGCCTTTTCCTGTAAGCAGCCCCAGCAATGTATTAATCTGAAACCTCTGCAGTAGAACTCAATGGTGTCACTTAATACACACTGATCCTTTCTCTGTGCTATCCTCTAAATTATACAGAGTCAGTATCTGAACTGTTGGCTCTCACTGTAAGATTAAGAGACAATTGTTTATCAAAGAATCATTTATGACACAGAATGAAAGAGACCTTTTAGCCCATCCAGTCTATGCCGGCTACCCTTAAAGTCCTGCCAGCCCTGTGAGCTTATTTCCTTTAAGTGCACATCCGACTTCTTTTTGAAATCATTGATTGTTTCCACTTCCCGCACATTATGGGCTGTCTGTTTCAATTTGTTTTTCCGCTCACAGTCTTGCCGTACTATCCAGCCTGGTTTCAGCTGATGGGTCTGTTAAAGAAGAAAGGTGCAAGGATAGCATCATAATGATGGGAATAGGGGAAGGGATGAAGTATATGCCGATACCATATTTAACTCATAAATCAGAAGAGATTTGAGATGAAGAGAAAACGTGTTGGAAAAGAAAGGTCTAGATGGGAGTGTTGTCTTTGGTTACTTCAGTGTCACCACAGGCATGGCCTAATTCATGACCTCTATAATGATAGCATTTACCATCTCCTCCTGCAGGCTGAGAACATTAGTGCTTGTCTCTGAGCGTTTTTGCATCTCCTTCCCAAAAGTAATCACTTAGCAGCATTCTTAGACCTGGCTTGATTCTAATGTAAAGAATTAGAGTCTGAAGATTGTATTCTGCATGCAGTAGAAACCTTGGGCTTGGGTTGAGCCATGTACCAGTTTTTGAGCCCTGCCTAACTTTTAGCTCTTAATCTTAAACTTAAACTTCATATCATTTTAACTAAAATCTATATTTAAAAATATTGCCATCTGTGTGTTTGGGATGACTATGCAAAAATTGCTTTTGTTCTGTGGCTAATTAATCTTTGGAGGGTGAACACATGTGATTTCCAGATTGCAGTTAGCCTTTGCCAACATACTCAATATGATTTTCTTTAATGAGTTATTGTTGCTTTGCACACTATTTTGATTGGCCAAAATACACACAACAGTTTGTTTTTAAGATGTCCTCCAGGGATTTTTCATGATAATATTCCTTGCTGAAATCTTTCCTAAAATTCACTAAAGTATTGCATCTTAAGTCCAGGCTCATCAAGGAAAACATACTTCTGAGGCAATTAATACATTTTTAATTGTCTGTTATTAGTCTGCTTGGATCCTGTTGAAGGCAATTTGCAAAGAGATTTTTCAAGCCACATTGAAAGGATCCAATGTATGGATGTAAGGATTTGTATGCCTTCTTTTCCTACTGTCATATTGACATCATGGATGGGGTGGGCTGGTTACAGCAGAGTGCCACAGATTAAGTATTTAGGACAGACTCAGAGGTATCGCAAATCCAACTCGCAAATCCCTGCACCTGACTCTTCAATCTGTGCAAGAGTTTGTGCCAGGAAGAGAGCCTCACAACATTTGCCCTTTAATTCTAAGAAGTATTCACATTCTATGCCAATGAGCCGGGGGCATGCTGCACCAACAATACCCAGGAAATGGTGGTGCTTCCACAATATGCACCTGACCCTTCACACGGACACTGTCTCCCATTATCAGATTAATTTCCACATCAAACCATCTGGCTGACATCTTACAAACAGCATGACTCTGACCTAAGCTAGTGGCTTTGGGAGGAAAAACAGCTTTCAGTTCAGAAAAAAAAAACACGCAGTTCTTCCTATGTGTTATAGAAAAGAAAGCAATAGGCAGAACAGGACAATTCTCATTCTACCATAATGAAACTTGTGTTTCCTGCTCACGTTTCTGCTTCTTTGTATTGCCTTAACAGTGGATACAATCAAAAGTTGTCCTAATCAGTTGGCCTTGGTCTCAATGTGTGATCTTTTCTGCTTTTCTGACAGGAGAGAGTACAGTATAGTTCATTATACATAAAGTGTGTAGTTACAATTTAGGCTGAATTGTTAAACAAACTAATTGTGCAAAGCTGCAGGTTTTGGCCTATCCAGAATGTATCTGCTTATTTAAACTCATGAACACATAAATAGATTTTGAGGACAAAACAAAATTATATTGGGGAACAGAGAAACTACTGAAGAAAAAAAGAATACGTACTTTGTTTCTGTCTTCACAAAAGAGGACACAAAATAATCACCTAGGAATGTTAGGGAACCAAGGGTCTAATGTGAAGTTGGATTGAGGAAAATCAGTATTGTAAGAAAATAAGGCTGGGGAAATTAATGGGTTAAAGGCTGACAAATCACCAGGGCTTGATAATCTACATCCCGTACTAAAAGAAGAGAACTTCGAAATGTCAGGTGCAATGGTGATCATCTTCCAAAGTTCTATCAACTCTGACCTGGTTTCTACAGATTGGAGGCTAGCAAATGTAACCCCATGATTTAAAAAGAGAGGGAGAGAAAACACAGAGAATTACAGGCCAATCAGCCCAACACTAATATTGGGGAAAATGCTATTGTCTATCATAAAAGATGTGATAACAGAGCATTTGGAAAGTATTAGCTGAATTGGACGAAGCCAGCATGGATTTATGAAAAGCAAATCATGCTTAAGAAGTCTACCAGAGTTTTTTAAAGATGGAACTAGCAGCAGAATAGAGCCATAAGAAGAAAAATAGCCAGCCTCCCTTCTTCTACACAAAATTTAAACTCATCTAAAACTCTATTGTCCATACTTTAACTCACATCAAGCCCCATTCAAGTATCACTCACTGACCTACATTGTCTTCCAGTTTGGTACAGGCTTGATTTTGACATCTTCATCCTTGTTTTCAAATCTCTCCATAGTTTTTCTCTGTCTTAATAATTTCCTTCAGGTATCAAGCCTCTAAGATATCTGCATTCCTCCAGTTCAGAGTTCTTGTATACCCAGCACTTTAATCGATCGACCATTAGCAGCTGTGCTTTCAACAACTTAGGGTCTAAATCCTGGAATTCTATTCCCAAATTGTTTCATCTCTCAATTTCTTTCTCCTCCTTTAATGGTGATCTTTTTGGCAAGGTAATTCTCTTCTTCATAGAAGCCCTAGTGTGGAAACTGGCCATTTGGCCCAAAAAGTGCACACCAACCCTCCTAAGAGCCATCCGACCCAGATGTATGATCAGTGTCCTAATATCTCCTTATAGAGTTCAATGTAAAATTTTAGTTGATAATGCTGATATAGTTTATTTTGGGATGCTTTATGATGCTAAAGATGTTAGATGAATGCAAGTTGTTAATTTCAGTCCTTTGATACCAGCCGCCTCACAGAGAACTGACAACAGGTCGCTCTCCTATAACACGTGTTTTGTCAGCTTGATTTGGCTGTAAAACAATTGGTGAATTGGGAAACAATTTTTAAAAAATGTGAACTCCCATTGGCTATTACGTGATTCCATCTCCGGTTACCTTAAGTCCCACTCTAGGTGTTCACTTCAGGCCAAGGAAAAGGGGTTGGATGATGGGGCAAAATCTTTCTGACCTATTGTTGATATTGTGAAGGATTTTTTTAAGAAATTATTGAGGAGAAAAGATTTGGATTTCAAGATTCTCCTCATTCTGGTCAATCTCCCACCATTGGTGAGCTTTCTGAAATCATCAAAGTGCTATTTCTACCTCTGAATACAACCTCTCTAATTCAACCCATAGACCAGGGTGAAATCACAGCTTTTAAAGCTTATTATTCAAGGTGCACATTCAGGAAGCTTATTGCAGTTACTGAGGGGCATAACGAGCAAAGTGTTCTTCAATTTTGGAAGAGTTTTAACACAAAGAATGCTATTGACATCATTGTGGATGCCTGTGGTGATGTCAGTAAGGACTACTTGCATGCAGTTTGGCTGAATCTTCTCCAAGATTTTCTTCATGATTTTAAAGACGTTGGACTGTCAGAGGAGCTTCCAGCAACCAAAGAACATTGTGTCAGTCTTGCAAAGCAAGTTGGATTTGAAGAAGTGGAGACTGATCTACAACAACTTGTTGCTGTGGAGGAAATTGAAGCTTGAGATGAAGACAATGAAGTCCAGGATGCAGCACCACAAGAACCTTCCATTTCTCTTTTGTCTTCTATCCTGAGGGAAGTTGGGAAGTAGTTGCAGCTCTTAAAAGACAATGACTAAATTGCAGAATGCAGCCGGATAGCAGTTTGTAGCATAAAGTGTTATCTAGTGCCCAATTTATAGCTTCTTCATGAAAGAAGGAAGATGGAAAAGCAACAAAAACTCGATGCCTTCTTTTGGCCAATCCCCAAGAAACAGTCTGAGGACAATGAACCACAGCCATCCCACTTCTGGACTAAATTTTTTTTTCATTGTAACCCGGCACCCAGAACTGTGCATTAAAGTAATGATGTTGTTGATGATGACCCTCAGCCCCTGTAATAGTGCAGTACTGTAACTCAGCAAACTCAGAAACCCCCTTAAAGTGTTAAATTTATTGTAGTATTTCATTAAAATATATGATTTTAACAATTACTTAGACTGTGCTATTGTTTGTGTTAGGCTAACTACTAATTTTGTTTTGATTTTTGCTGATATTTTTGGTAGTTTGCCCCAACCCTCTTTTCCCCATAGGCCCCATTACCTCTATTGCGTGATGTTCTATAACACAAGGTCACATGAGAATGCAACTAACCACATTGTAGCAGAACGGACTGTATACAGAGCAAACACATCAAAGTTAAATCCTGCAGATGCTGGAAGACTGAAGAAAAAAACAAATAAAATGCTTAGGAAACCCAGCCGGTCTGCATTGTGGAGAAAGAGAAATGGAATTAATGTTTAGAGTCTAGTAAGTCCAGTATGAGTCCAATATATTCTGAAGAACAGTCATACCAAACATAAAATGTGAACTCTGTTTCTATCTCACAGATACTGCAAGATCAAACACACAATTATACAGGAACCCCAATGTAGGTTTCTCTATATGAGAATCCAATAGTCTCATCATTTCATTGCTGTAAGTCACACAAGAAGTGCCAAAATAATAGAGAAAATATTTGATGTAAACCAAATTGAATAGTTGGTTGTTAAACAGCTAATATTGTACCAAGAGCAATCGTATATCAGAGTATTACTTAGAATCAGGCATTATAATGTACACACCGTATGGTTTATTAATGAGACATAAACCACAATCAGTGCTCAAAAGATAATATGAAACTAATTTATTCTGATGTAACCATGCTGATTTAGATGGAATAGAACAGCCTGGAGCATAATTCTAACTCTTAGCTCTGCTGCATGAATTTTTATTAAGGTTCTTTTTTCAATTCTTACACTCAGTTCTGTATTGAAAAGAAGAGATTCACTTTCTTCAAAATCCACTTTCACCATCATCTGATTTTCTGAGAGCTGCAAGGCACAGTCTCAAAGAATGCATCTTCCATTATTCATTTGAGATTTAGCAAATGTTCCAGTTAACATGGGGAACAAACCTAAAATTTACTTACCACCAATACTCTTTGGGATAGCAAGAAATGTAAATTAATTTTCCATTTTCAGAGTAGGCAGAACATATTGGCCCACAGCTGTAATGACTTATTGATCCAGAAATTCAAACATAATACCTTCCTACTTTGTTTATGGTGGCTAATTATCCAATTTTCTTATTTCTTTGTAGTTGAACATTTTTGAATGAACTCTCTTAAAGCAGTTCTGTGCTGGCATCAAAAATATAATGAATCAAATTTAATTTAACTGAATTCTCTATAGTAACATTTTTCAGTTTATAATCACAGTTCGATTTATTTTTTGCAGCATGTTTTAAAATATACAGAAAATAACTTTAAGGGTAGAGTTGGGCAGTATAAGCTACAAAGGAACTCTGTAATGCCATTAATGGGACCTTGGTTGAATGCCATCTAATTTGAGGGTCGAAAATCTCCACACTCCTTTTGCCTTATAGAGATCCAATGGAAAACAAGTCTATCCAGACTCATTTCATCCACTTTATTTTTAGTTCATATAAAGCACCATAACAATGCAGTGCTGGGTCAAGTAATCTTATAGTAACCAAATTAAAACAACATCATGAGCAATCTCAACCTGCCCTGGTACAGTGCTCTTTTACATGTATTTTCCAACAGTGATCACAGGACAGGGATCGAGAGAAGGAATCGTGTTCACTTGACACCTGTTCTGCAGCTGAGGCTGTGATTCCAATGATAGGAAGCCTAATTCCATCGAAGATGAAAGGAATTACTTTAATCTAAATGGTGGCAGTTTGGGAAAAGGTGAGGTGCAATGAGACCTGGGTGTCATGGTGGAACAGTCACTGAAGGTTGACATGCAGGTGCAGCAGGCAGTGAGGAATGACATGCTGGCATTCATAGCAAAAGGATTTGAGTATAGGAATAGGGATGTCTTGCTGGAGTTATGCAGAGTCTTGGTGAGGCCACACCTTGAGTATTGTGTGCAGTTATGGTCTCCTACAATGAGGAAGAACATTCGTGTTATTGAGGGAGTCCCAGCGAAGGTTCACCAGACTGATTCCTGGGAAGGCAGGACTTATATGATGAAAAAATGGATCAGCTATATTTGATCTGGCTGGAATTTAGGAGAATGAGGGGGGATCTCATAGAAATATACAAAATCCTGATGGGACTGGATGGGCTAGATGTGGGAGGAATGTTCCTGATATTGAGAAGGTCTAGAACAAGGACTACATGGTGGCTCAATGGTTAGCACTGCAGTCTCACAGCGACAGGGACCCAGGGTCGATTTCTGCCTCAGGTGACTGTCTGTGTGGAGTTTGTACATTCTCCCCATGTCTCCGTGGGTTTTTTCCGGGTGCTCCGGTTTCCTCCCGCAGGCCAGATGAATTGGCCATGCTAAATTGCCCATGGTGTTAGGTACATTGTCAGAGGGAAATGGGTCTGGGTGGGTTACTTTTCAGAGGGTCGGTGTGTACTTGTTGGAAATCTAATCTAAGGGGTCAGTGTCTAAGAATAAAGGGTAAACCATTCAGGACTGAGATGAGGAAGCATTTCTTCACTCAGAGAATTGTGAACCTGTGGAATTCTGTCCCACAGAAAGCTGTTCGGGTTAGTTTGTTAGATGTATTCAAGAGGAAGCTGGATGTGGCCTATGCGACTAAAGGGATCAACATGTATGGAGAAGGATCCCAACAGCTTTGCAAAGATAGCCAGAAATCACCAATCAATGTTAGTCTTGCTAGTGATACCCATATCCTGGCAATCAATAGTACAATGTTTTACTTATAACTAATTGTCAGTCAGGATTTCCTGGCCTTCAGAAACCTGACAAATAAAAAGTAGTGGGCGGGGCTGGAGCTATTCGTTAATTACTTTGACAGCACAGATTTTGTGCCAGGAGAAGCCCAGGGAGTTAACAAAAACCTTTCAAAAATATCTACTGCTCCCATAGCCTAAAACTCACTTTCCCCTCTGGCAACCATCTCACTTTCCCCTAACCAGCATCTAATTTGCTCGATTTAGTTTCCCATGCCATCACTTCTGTGACCATGTTAACTCCACCAGAAGAACTCCTGCCTCCCTTGACACCTGACCACAAACCCTCCATTGCCTCCCCACCTGCTTGTCTACTATTTCTCTCTTCCTGCCAATGGCACTGGCTGTCAGGCAAAGAAAAGGGCAAAAACTTAAAAGACATCCTTTTGTTAAAACCTCAGGGTCTGTATTGGAGAAACATTTGCTTCCTGGTTTCCTATTCGTAACTCCTCAACCCTGTCCCCTGCCTACCACCCAGCCCCGAATGAGAATTAAATAAGACTTCTGTTCTCAGCTCTGTATTAATAGCGAGTTTTTAATAATAAAATACTTAAGAATGAATTGGTTTGAGAATTGTCATGTGAACACAACATGCTGTGTCAAGTATAAATAAATGTTGAAAAATGCAGATACGAATAATCTGCCTTGAATTGTAAATTATTGCCTCTACATAACAATATATTCATTTCTGCTGTCTTTCATTAAAAGGTTTGCTTTCATCAACTGGTATCAAATTCAGATCTGTTACAATTTCGCAAATCTATTCTGCTCCAAGCATGGTGTCTGGAAAATGTTTGGATCCAGTCCAGCACAGATTGTAAATAAAAGTTGGGACTTTCTCATCTGCAACAAGAAACTGGTTCACCACCTATCTTCTCAAAGGTAGACAGAGGCAGCCAACAAGTGCTTACAACACCCAAGTCAGGGGAACAAATTAAAAACATGATCAGTACATGTTTTAATCCATGAAACAATTGATGTGAAGTTGAGTAGATCCTCCTGTGTTAGTAACACTGTTCTCAACATTTAACTACCAACCTTCGGTGCATAAAAATTAGTTTAATTATTCCAATAATAGATGATCCAAGGTAAGTCTGTGATCCTCCTTATTTTTTGTGTCTAAACTACTTTAGATTAATATCACTACTATTTGTGTATTGATCAGCAAAACAAAATATTGCCATGTGTAATGGACAATAATAAGTTTATTGCTGTAATGATATAATTAAAATATATTAAACTGATATTTAACTCATCTCTAACTCATGCTCTTTAAAATTGCTCCATATTTCATACAATTTGCAAACGTGATTCAGAATAATCATCAACTAGGAAGGAAGCTGATGTGGATAAATGGCCAGTATCTCAATGAACCCATTTTCTCCCAAATTGGCCGTCCAGTAACTCCTTTATACTTCTGAAAGTATCACACCGGAGACCTCATAAGGATTGCAATTTTCTTTCTATATTGAATGAGCTGTTAATTCCTGGTATTATTTATTTCTTCATTGGAGATATTGTTTTGGAGCATGGCTGAGTCCAGATATCTGAGCATTTCTATCAGCAGTGAAGGTACATTATGAAAACCTCAGGATGCTGCTGCTATCATTATGAACATTAACAAATGGAATAATCTCTCTTCTTTTGTCTTTACCAAAAGGCAGCATCAAAAATTCTGCAAATTCCACAGCCACTTATTTCTGGTTTGTACATATATGTATTTACTTTACATGGGACATACACATCATTGACTAGGCCAGCCTTTATTGCCCATCCCAAATTGCCCTTGACAAGGTGATGCTGAGGCACTGCAGTCCCTAGGGGCCTGGTTCTACCCACAGTGCTCAAAGGAAGAGCATTCCAGGATTTTGAACTAGCAACACTGAAGGAACAGTGATATAGTTCCAATTCAGAATGGTGTGTGACTTGGGAGGAAATCTTGCTTTTGGCAGCTTTCTCATACATTGGCTGCCCCTTTCCATCGAGAGGCAGAAGTCATGGATTTGGAAAGTGTTCACAGTGTTATTGCAATTCATCTTGTAAATGGCACACACTGTGGCCACTATGCATTGGTAATAAAGGGAGTTAATTTTGAAGGTGATGTGTGGGGTGCTTATCACGCAGACTGCTCTGTTTGAGATGGTGTCAAGTTTCTTGAGTGTTGTTGGAGCTGCACCCTTCGAAGAAAGTAAACAGTATTCAATCAATAACTAACAAAATTGATAAAGGAGAGCCAATGAACATTGTATACTTAGATTTTTAGCAGTGCTCCACAGGAGGCAGGTTAGAAAAATTAAAGCATATGGGTTAGGTGGTAATGTAGAGCTTTGGATGAATGATTCAATAACACACTAAAAACAAAAAAGTACAAGTAAATGGATCATTCTTATTTTGGCAGGCTGCGATTAGTGGGCACTGCAAGGCTTAGTATTTGGGTCCTGGCCATTCACAACATCTATCAATGAGTTAGGGAACCAAATGTAATATTTCCAAATATATGGACCATACAGAGCTAAGTGGGAATGTGTATTGTGAGGAACGTGTAAACTGGCTTCAGGAGGATTTGGACAGGATTAGTGCATGGGCAAGAACTTGGCAAATAGAGTATAATGTGGAAGAGGATTAGATAGGGTGGACAGTGAGAGTCTTTGTCCTCGGATGACGACATCTGCTTGTACAAGGGGGCATAGTTGTAAATTGAGGAGTAATAGATTTAAGACAGCTGTTAGGGGCAGGTTCTTCACTCAGAGAGTGGTAAGGGCGTGGAAAGCCTTTCCTGCCAAAATAGTTAACTCAGCCACATCAGGGAAATTTAAACAATCCTTGGATAAGCAGGTGGATGATAATGGGATAGTGTAGGGGGATGGGCTTAGATTAGTTCACAAGTCGGCGCAACATCGAGGGCCAAAGGGCCTGTTCTGTGCTGTATTGTTCTATATTCTAAAATTGTGAGATTATCCACTTTGGTAGGAAAGGCAACAACAGAAACATCAAAAATGGGAAATAACACAGATAGAACTTCATATTCCTTAATGAAAAGTATTAGATGTTTATTCTGATCTTGGTAAGTTTGATTGTACTTCATGTATGAAATGCTTCCTGAAAAGCTAAATGAGAGCCGCAAATGAACTGTGACAGAGAACAATGGCATCCAAAGATTCGTAATATTTCTGAACAAAGCCATAGAATCGCAGTGAGATTACCAAGCTAGAAAATGACCGAACCTTTGTGGAAGAATAATTGGTTGAAGGTACTTGCATGCATTCTTCTGTGTTGTAAAACAGGGAGCAAGAATTCAGTAGTGGATTGTACACTGTGCAACTCCACTTACCAGCATGCTGCCTTACATAGCATTGTGAAATATGGAATGAGAAAAGAACATTTGACTCATTATATCCATGACTTCCAACAGCCATTGTTGATGGACCCTTTCAATTTGATCAATCTATTATGGTTCACTAACCACAGAATAACCAAAAAGTGTAAACTGCATTAACTTCTTACTGACCTAAAAATCTTAAGGTAGGTTCGGCAAAATTGCAGATTGCAGTTCTTATCCCAGATCAGTTTAAGTTCACATTTAAATGAACCTTGAAAAAAGATAGTGTGAAATGAGTAGATCATTGCTCAAAAACTTTAACACTCATGTTTCCTCAATGTAATGAAGCACACAAAATGTCACCTAATTAAAGTCTTAAAGGATGTGACTTTTTCGCAATATCTAGTCTGCAGCATTTGCCAGAAAAAATATGTTTGTTTTGTGCAGTTAGGAAATTATCACAATATCTTGGCATACAGACATAGAAAAAAATATTTTAATGAGAATTTGATGATGGTAGTGATGATACGTAGTTGAGTTTAATTAATCTATTTACAAAAGCACAATAAGGAAGGGTGCAAAGGATGTAGGTAGCACCCAGTAAAAGCTTAAGCAATTATGAAATGACCATGTGGTGTCTGAAGATTTGGGAACATTCTGAGTCATACACAAGCAAGCTACAGAGTTTGAGTGATTAGAACTTTGGACAGAAAAGTAAAAATGTCTGGTAAAAAGTATTGCACATGCACTTGCACCTGGAGTACAAAAGAAAATCAAACGATGGTGATGCAATCTTTATTTCTCTGGGCTAGTAATCCAGATGACCAGGCTAATGCTCAGGTCTTGGGTTCAAATCCCACCATGGCAAGTAGTGAATTTTAATTCAACAATAAAGCTGGTCTGTAACGCTAATCTCAGTAATGGGGAACATGTCAATTCTCACTGATTGCTGTGAAAACCATCTGGTTTCGCTGATGCCCTTTAGAGAAGGAAATCTGTTATTGTTACCTCATCTAGCCTACATACGACTGCATACAGTAAGCAATGTGGTTGACTCTTTGCAATGGCCTAGCATGCCACTCAGTTCAAGGACAATTAAGAATAAACGAAAAGTACTGGCCTTGCCATGAAAGAATAAAGAAATTCAGCACTAAATTAGATTACATTCCCTACAGTATGGAAACAGGCACTTCAGTCCAACAAGTCCACACCGATCCTTCAAAGAGAAACCCACCCAGATCCATTTCCCTCTAACTAAAGCACCTAACACTATGGCCAATTCACCTGACCTGCACATCTTTGGACTGTGGGAGGAAACCCACGCAGACACGGGAAGAATGTGCAAACTCCACACAGACAGCTACCCAAGGCTGGAATCGAACCTGGGTCCCAGGAGCTGTGAGGCAGCAGTGCTAACCACTGACCCACCGTGCCGCCCAATAGATATGCTTGGTGTGTTAGGGGAATGGGATTGCTGGAATATCACTAAGCAGAGACCACATCAGGTTGACAATGGACAGCACTTCCATTGTGGTTACTGATAACATTAACAGGAAACTAGATTAATTTTCATGTTAAAGCCTCTTCAAATGCAATAGGCAGACATTATTGTTAATCACGCTTCTTACAGGGACCTCAAAATTGAGGTTGGATGAGGTGGTCAGTGGAATACAGACTTAAAGTAGAGTTGAAGCTTTCAAATGTGGTTGGGTGAGGGAAATCTATCGAAGCAGCATATCCTCCGCCTGCTAATTTTTTAATGCAACTATAAAGGTGCTGGTGGAGCAAGTGAGCAGCAGAAGTGAGATCAATTTTCCATCCAAATGGCACAGGTATCTTGTGAAATTGGCCAGCAGCAATGGAAAAAAAAAAGTGGTTACAGTTCAGTGAGAAATTTGTCAACTTCACCAGAACTGAAAGCAAAGATTCTCACTCATATCGCTCTGGCTCACTGTACAGCCCTACACCATCTAAACTGTGCTTAGTTTATCCTTCGTCTGTTTCCCAAGCTTTTTTCCAACAGTACACATCATCACATTTCCTTCTGCTATCAACCACAAACTCAACGCCTGCAATAGTTTGCCGTTCTTAGCTTCATCCTCATGGAAACTAGTATCAATATGAAGGTTGTTGGATGAATTATTGGAACTGAAGGTAGTTAAGTTCACAGGACCAGCTATGCTACATCTCAGTCTTTTAAAAGATAGCTATGGAAAAAATAGATGCATTGGTAATCTTCTTCAGAAATTCTAAAGATTCTGATTCACTACTTCATTGTCACATGCTAATTAGAGTAGAAATAGCAGGATATATCAAACAAGTACATGGCTGGGGAAATGGTGTAGGGGGTGAACAGGTGTTGGGACAAACACAAGTTGGACGGGTTGCACCTGGGCAGGACCGGAACTGGTGTCTTCAGGGGGTAACTTGCTAATGTGCTTGGAAAGGTTATAAACGAAAATATCAGAGGAATAGGAACCTATATTGGAAGACAAAGAGAAGGAAACAAGGGCAAAAACAAAAGACAGAATGGCAAATAAGAAAGGCAGAGAATTGAAGGGTAAGAATCAAGAAGGATCTAAGAAGTTTAAAAAGACAAGCCTTAACGGCCTATGTCTTAATGCACAGAGCATTTGTTACAAAATGAATGAATTAGTCATGCTAGTACATACAAATGAGTAAGGTGTAGTTGGGATTGCAGGGATGTGGCTGCAGGGTGATCAGTTGATTCAGTTTATAGGAAGGACAAACAATAAGGAAAAGGAATTGGTGTAGTGTTGCTGATTAAAGAGGACATTAACACAATAATGGGGTAAGATATTTTCTGTGGTGAATGGAATCTCTATGGGCAGAGCTTAGAAACAACATGGGGGAGAAAATTACATTGGGTGTTGTGTATAGAGCCCCAAACTGTAGTGGTGATGTTGGGGAAGGCATTAAAACAGGAAATTAGAAATGCAAACAATTAATGAACAGTTGTAATTAAATTAAATTTAAATTAATTTGCATATAGATTGGGCAAATCAAATCATTAACAATGCTGTAGAGGAAGAGGAATTCCTGGAATGTGTATGAAATGGCTTTCTGGATCACTGCATTGGAGAACTAACCAGGCAATAGGCCGTCCTAGATGAGGTATTGTGTAACAAAGAAGGAATAATTGATAATCTAGCTGTGCGAAACACCTAAGGCTAGCAACCATAATAAAATGAGAAATGACATAGTTGGTTCTGAGACTAGAGTCCTGAATTTAAGTAAAGGAAACTACCATGGTGTGAGGCATGAACTGGCTATGATAAATTGTGGAATATTAGTTAAAGCGGTGACGGTGATATTCCATGGCAAACACTTAAGAGTGCATGGAGGAACAGAAACCTACAAAGTAAATTAGAGATACTATTAGATCCAATGAAGAGGCATGAAAATTAGCCAAAACAAAACTCAGCAGACTTGAAATTGGAAACAGTTTACATTTAAGCAATGGGGAGCAAAGGGATTGATTAAGGTGAAGAAAATAAGTATAAGAATAAGCTTATGTGGTACATACTAACTGATTGTAAAAGCTTCTATAGGTATATAAAGAAAAAAAGATGGATGACGACAAATGCAGGTTCCTTACAATCAGAAACAAAGGAAGTTATAATGGGGCTAAAAGAGATATCAAATGAATTAAGTGCATATTTTGGTTCTGTCTTCTTAAAAGAGGACACAAATTATATCTCAAAATATGAGGAACACAGTATATGACAGAGATTACTATTAATAGGGAATTGGTGTTGATGCAATAAATGGGATTTATCCCAAGGCCCAATAATCCATACGCTAGTGTACTTAAGGGCGTGGCTGTGGAAATAGTGAATACGTTGGTGTTCATCTTTCAAGATTCTACAGACTTGGAACAGTTCCTATGGATTAGCAGGTCGTTAGTGAAACCCCACAATTTATAAAAGGAAGTACTGAGAAAACAGGAATTTATTGATGGGTTATCCTGACATCAATAGTGGAAAATATGCTAGAGTCCATTATAAAAGATTTAATAGCAGAACACTTGGAAAACAGTGACAGAATTGGACAGGGTCAGCAAAGATTCATGAAAGGAAAATCATGCTTGACAAATCAACTGGAATTTATCAAAGATGTAACTAGTACAGATGATGGGGGTGTCAATGGATATGGTTTACTTGGGCTTTTAGAAGGCTTACAACTGGGTCCCACATAAGAGACTAGCATGTAAAATTAAACTTGAGTGGGATTGAGGCTAATGTGCTGACATGGATAGACTGCTGGTTTGCAGGCAGGAAATAAAGAGTCATTTTCTGAGTGCAACCAATAATCAGTGAGGTACTATAGGGATCAGTATTTGGAGCCCAGATTTTCAAAATGTATATGACTGATTTAGTTGAGGGAACTCAATGTAATATCTCCAAGTTTACAGATGATACAAAGCTGGGTGGGAAAGTGAGCTTGAGAAAGGTGCAGAGATGCTTCAGTATGATTTGGACAAGTTGAGGGATAGGAAAATGCATGGCAGATGAAGTATAATGTGGATAAATGTGAGATTATCCACTTTGGTAGCAAAATCAAGAAATCAGGTTGTTATCTGGCTGGCTAAAGATTGGGGAAAAGGGAGGTGCAAAGGTACACTAGTCACTGAAAGTAAGCATGCAAGTGCAGAAGGCGGTGAAGAAGGCAATGGTATGTTGGCCTACATAGTGAGAGAATTCAAATACAGGAGCAGGGCTGGCTTGCTGCAATTATACAGGACCTTGGAGGGACCACACCTGGAGTATTGTGTGCTTATTTGTTCTTGCTGTCAGAGAAAGAATGTTCTCATTATCAAGGGACAGCAGCAAAGATTTAACAGACTAATTCCTGGAACGGCTGGACTGATATATAAAGAGACAGTGGACCAGTTAGGATTATATTCATTGGTGCTTTTAAGAATGAAACAGGACCTCATAGAAACCAATAAACTTTAACAGGATTAGACAGGGTAAACAAAGAAGGAAGTTCCTGATGACTAGCGTGTATGGAACCAGGGGTCACAGTTCAATGATACGGGGTAAGCCATTTAGGACTGAGATGAAAAGGAATTTCTTCACCCAGAGAATGGTAAGTCCATGGAACTCTTAGTTACAGGAAGCTGTTGAAGCCAAAACATTGAGTGTTTTCAAGAAGCAGATAGACATAGTTCTTAGGGTTAAAGTGACCAAAGGTAATGGGGAGAAAGTGGGAACAGGGCACTGTGTTGGATGATCAGGTATAACCATATTGAATGGTGGAGCAGGCTTGAAATGCTGAATGGCCTAGTCACGCTCCAATTTTCCGAGCTTCTATGTTACTGTCGATTGGAAGACAGCAAATGTCTCTGCACCATTTAAGAAGACAGGCAGAGGGAGAAAACAGAAAACTACAGACTTTATTGGCCTTATTCAATAATAGAGAAACTAGTAGAATCTGTTACCAAGGACATGATAGATGGACAATTGGATAATAATGATTTGATAGGGCATATTCATCACGGAGTTGTTAATGAGAAATCATATTTCATCAACTTGTTGTAGGTTTTGGGTATGTTACTAGCAGAATTGATAAAGAGGAGTTGGTAGATTTGACATACTTGGATTTTCTGAAGGCTTTTGATAACGTGCCCAAAGGACACTGCTTAGCAAAATTGAAACACATTGAATGGCAATGTAATGGCATTGATTAATGATTGGCTAACAGACAGAAAACAGACTGTAGGAATAAAACAGTCATTCTTATGTTGGCAGGCTGTGATTACTGGAGGTATTGCAAGTATCAATACATTGGCCCCAGTTGTTTATAATAGATATCAATTATTTGGAAGTGGAGATCAAATGTAATATTTCCAAGTATTTCCAAGACACAATGCTGGGTGGAAATGACTGCGGTAGGAAAGATGCAAAGTGGCATTGAGTAGATTTGTGTCTGTGAGCAGGAATATGGCAGATGGGGCATAATGTGGAAAATTGTAAGGTTATCCATTTTAGTAAGCAGAAGAGATATGCACATTATTTTTTAAATGGTAAGAGATTAGTAAATATAGATGTATACAGGAATTGGGTGCCATCAATGAATCCCTGAAAGCTAATATGCAGGTGCAGCAAGTTATTAGGAAGACTAATGAAATGTTAGTCTTTACCACAGAGAAATTTGTGCACAGGAATAGGGAAGTCTTGCCTCAGTTGAGTAGAAGCTTGATTAGAGTTCATTTGCAATACTGGGTGCAGTTTTGGTCCCCTTAGAAAGGATGTTATTGCCGTAGATTGTGTGCAATTACGGTTTACCAGATTTGCTCCTGGGTTGGTAGGACTGTCCTGTGATGAAAGTTTGTGGAAACTGGGCTGGTATTCTTTAGGGTTTTGGAATATGGAAGGTGATTTACAGAGTAACTGCAGTTTATATGTTTTCCCTAGTTGTGGAGTCTTAAACCAGGTAACGAAATTTCAAAGTAAGGGGGAATCCACTTTGGAATTTTCTTTTTTATTCAGGCTGGCTTGTGAACCTTTGGAATTCTCCATCCCAGAGGGCTGTGGAGGTATGGTAATTGAATATATTTGAGGTAGAGATGAATAGATTTCGAAACACCAATGTTGTAAAGGTGTACCTGTATAGGGAAGGTGTTGGAAAAAGACTTTGAAGTGGATGACCGGCCATGGTCATGCTGAACAGCAGAGGAAGCTTGATAAGATGACGAGTCTACTTCTGCTCCTTACAATTTTCATCATCTCACCCAACAACAATGAAGTCACATATGAGCTGGCATGGTTTTGGAGCCTCCAGTGCTGGCTACCCTGCTCATACATCCTCAAGTCCTTCGACAGAAACGCACAAACTAATGCCATTCTTCGAGGAGAACTAATATACAATGATGGGAGATTCCAAGTCATAGGAGACTGCAGTAGGGCAGCTATTCACATTAAGTTACAGGAAGGACAGAGACAGCACCAGAAATGGCAAGTTAGGCAGCGTGCACAATGGAAGTTTGTGCATTCTCCCTTTCTTTTTTCTTTTGAATTAATTGTCTTACTCATATGCAAACAAAAACGCAGACACAGCATGCCAATCTGGTGCTGCATTATGCTACAATTGCATATCCTGGCTATTACATGCTTTTCTTTCAACCCTAACTCTTTTTTCACATTCTGCAGCTCAATCGGACTGAAAAGGACAATCATTTAGGGCAGGCACCATCACTTGTTCAGTCCACTCCAAGCACGAGTGCGGGGAGCAGCACCCTGTATGATAATCACTTAACTGATTCTATCTGGATGTTTTGCCAAGAGCAAGCAAGCAGGCACAGATGCAGATGGATGAGAATGCAATGAAATGGCTCACAAGGGGGCCAGTTTGCACACTACATCAGCTGAATGGGACAGAGATACAGATTTTACAAACCCAGACTTTACAGAAAAATTGACTTCAGTGCTGTAGCTTTTGATGAAGATTTTGAACAGCAGCATGTCAGACAGTGTCAAGGAATGCACTACTAGCTTGTGTGAGTTGAGTTTTCACACACTGTATTGTTAACTCACAGTCAATCATAGAATGCAAGTACACTATAGTGAACACTGCAATTTGACCTTGCAGCAGGATTCTTTGCAGACAGGAGTCTCTCAGAAACTGAGGGATTGGTTACCCTCAGGGAACTAGTCCATACCTAGTTCTAGATTACATCAGCACTCAGCTCTAACATCTGCCTAGACTGGCTACAAAACTGAACAGATAAATTCCTCATTTACATCATGGGTGTCCTCATTTGCTCTCCCACAAGCGTGTGAGATGTTCCGTAAATTCTTTTTGATTTGAACTATAGCCTCATCCTGTTATCAATACTTGCACACACTTGAGTGTTGCTGAAGGAAAAAGAAATTCTGTCAAAGCTTTTCATCTTTGAGTCATCAGGACAGACACAAAAGTGTTTCCAAGGGAACAACAATTTATGTCGTATGAGCCGAGTCTGTTGATTGGTTTGTTAGAAGTATCTGAGTGTTTCAGGTGTTGCTGTGAAAATGCACCAGCGAACAGTCACACTTCTCTTTTCCCTTCTTAGTTTCAGTGAGAACATTGGGCCAGCTATGCTCAGGTGCAACTGGCTTTCTTGTTCAGTACGGCTTTATCAAAACCAACCATAAGAATCTAAAACACTTCTTCCGGTATCGCATCTCCAATCGTACATTAAATGAACTATCTCACTAAGATATGGCTTTGTAGTTCAGGAGATACTATAGAATATAGAACATTACAGTGCAGTACAGGCCCTTTAGCCCTCGATGTTGCTCTGACCTGTGATACCAATCTGAAGTCCATCTAACCTGCACTATTCCATTCTCGTCCATATGCCTATCCAATGACCATTTAAATGCCCTTAAAGTTATCCTGAGATTCCTACCTTTGGGATCCTGCTTTTCTAAAAATAATTTCCCTTGTTCCTGAAATTTTGCTTGAAAAGCAAAGGTTAGGGTGGATAGCACCAGGGCTTGATTCCACTCTCAGTGACTGTACGGAGTTTGCATATTCTCCCTGTGTCTGTGTGAGTTTCCTCTGAGTACTTTGGTTTCCTCCAACAGTCCAAAAATGTGCAGGTTAGGTGGCTTAGCCATGCTAAATTGCTCATAGTGTACAGAGATGCATAGGATAGGGGTGGATTAGCCATGGGAAATGCAGGGTGATCGGATAGGGGGTTGGTCTTGGTGGGATGCTCTTCAGAGGGTTGGTTAATGGGCTGAATGGCCTGCTTCCACACTGTAGGGATTCTCTGAAGGACATCAACATTTGTCCCCTTGCGTTATTGATTCCAATATGGAATATGAATTTTTAAAAAATTCATAGAATCCCTCCAGTGCAGAAAGAGACCATTTGGCCCATCGAGCCTGCACCAACCTTCTGAAGAGCATCCCACCCAGACCCACCCACTCACCCTTATTCCTGTAACTCTACATTTACCATAGTTAACCCACTTAGAATGCACATTCTTAGACATTATGGGGCAATTTAGTATGGCCGTTCCAACTAACCTGCACATCTTTACACTGTGCTAATCATTGTGCCACCACTAATTCATTCATGGTTTGGTTGGGCCATCATTTCTTACCCATCCCTAGTTGCATTAAGAAGGTGGTGGTGTGCTGCCTTCTCAAAACATTGCAGTTCATTCAGTACAGGCACTCCCATGATGCTGTGAGGGTGGATTTTGACCTACTGACACTGAAGGGATGGTGATATATTTCCAAGTCAGGATAGTGTGTCCCTAGGAGCGGACCTTAGTAGATGGAGAAATTAGAAATCAGTAAACAACTGGAATTAAAAAGTGGCTGAATAATGATGATGTAATAATGTTAATTATTGTAAAAATACACCTTGTTCCACTGACATTCTTTAAATGAAGGAAATCTGCTCTCCTTACTTGGTCTGGCCTATACATGAACCTAGACCTATTGCAATGTGATTGATTCTTCACCGCCCTTTTGAGTGGCCTAGCAAGCTACTCAGTTGTATCAAAATACTATGATGTCTAAGAAATGAATAAAACTGGACAGCCCACTTTGCATTAACAGCAAACATAGCCATGCTCACCAGCATCAGGGGATTTGTGCCAGAATTGGGAGATCTGTCCTTAAGACTACTCAAACAACAGACCGACATAATCATCCTCACAGAACCATACATTGCAGGGTATGTTCCAGACTGCACCATCACAAACCCTGGCTCTGTGCTGCCCCACTAGGAGGGCAGACCCGCAGAGTCAGTGACACAGTGGTTTGTGTCCAGGAAGAAGTTTTCCTGTGAGTACCATTTTCAAGAAGCAGCACAGTTTTGTGAGTGCACAGCAGCTCTAAGGGAATAAATGCGAGGTTATTCACTTTAATGGCAAAAATAGGAAAACAAATTAATATTTGAATGGCTGTAAATTGAGAGAGGGTAATGCTTAATGAGCCCGGGGTATCCAGGTGCACCATTTGAAAGTAGGCATGCAGGTGCAGCAGCCAGGAAAGAAGACAAACTGTATGTTGAGGATTTGAATACAGGAACAAAGATATCTTGCTGCAACTGTACAGGGTATTGGTGAGGACTTGGCTGGAATATTGTGTGCAATTTTGACCTCCTTATCTGAGGATGGGATGTTCTTATGAGAGAGGGAATGCAGTGAAGGTTCACCAGATTGGACACTGGGATGGCAGGACTGACAGATAAGAAAAGATTGAGTCAGTTAGGATTGTATTCACTGGAGTTTAGAAGAATGATGGGGATCCCATAGAAACCCAAAAAACATTGAACAGATTTAAACAGGTTAGATACAGGCAGGATGTTCCTGATGGTGGGGGTGGGGGTCCACAAGCAGGGGTAAACCTTTTAGGACTGAGGCAAAAAGAAATGTGTTCATCCAGAGGCTGGTGAGCCTGTGGAATTCACTACCACAGGACATGTTTGAAGCCAAAACATTATGTGCTTTCAAGGAGGAGATAGATACAGCTCTTGAAGTTATAGGGATCAGGAGATATGAGGGGAGGGTAGGAATAGGCTATCAAACTCGACGATCAGGCATGAATCATAATGAACGGTGGAGCAGGCTTCAGGGGACAAATAGTCTACTCCTGCTCCTATCTTCTATGTTTCTACGTCTGTGCACAGCGACCAGTCTACCAACACCATTCACAGCATTCTGGGTTCAAAAATCACTGCTGCACACAGACCTGGTAGGACCACGTCAAAGAGAGGAAATTGGGGGGAATGCTGCCTGGGTCTTCTCAACATTGACTCTATCCCATGGAATCTAATGACATCAGGTCAAACAAGGGCTTGGAAATTTGCTGAAGCAGGATGGCCAACTCTGGTTCAATGAAGAGACAGCCTTCTGTCTGGTTGTCCTAGCACAGAATGTCAAGAGAAGCCTGATACCTGTCCAGGAGATTCCACATGATCAGGCAGCAACTCAAGGCAGTCAGAGTCAATCTCTCCAATTGAGGGGTGAGGAGCCAGATGTCAGGCAACCCATTATCTGCCATGAGTTTTGGTCCTATTGTGTGATGTTTTCCTCCTGGAATAAGAGAGACTATTACAGGAGATGAAAGTGAGTGATAGCTGTTAGTGCTGGAGGACATGGGGAGGTATCCCAAGCAACTGAGTCGGCAGTGTGCTTACAGGGCGTCTGGTGTCGGGGGTTTGGGGTGGGTGAGAGCGGGTGAAGTCAGATGTTGGAGGTAATAGTGAGAGTGGATGGAGTATAACCTTGGTGTGTGGTGGGTACAGTGGCAGAAATACATTGAGTGTGAGCAATGAGAAAAAAGATAGTGGGGCTTATGTTGGAGAAGTGGAGAAGGTCATTGGCATTTGCCATATTTTTGTGCGTTCCTCCAGAGCGTTGAGGCTGTACTGATGCAGGTAGCTACGAAGGACTATGCTGGCATGGTCTAGCATCATAGTCTCCATTGCCAGACCTGCAGCCACTGCCTCAGTCAATTCACCAGGACATTGAGGAAACTGTCCACAAAGTAGGATATCAACTTTCCCTCGTTTACCACATCTGGGGAAAATATCAGGAACTATGCAGGACAGCTCCAGACTGACAGTACTTATTCGGGTGCACAACTGTCACTTAAAGATGGTGCCTGCACCAGGGATGTTAGTCCACTCTGGGGTTTCTGATCAGTTGCAAGTTGTTCCGTGTGCAGCAAGTGATGGAATGGAGCTACAGCTAGAATCAAATTAGAGGGAAGCCATAGGGGCAGGGTAAATAGTAACTGAGGTGAGTTTGGCAAGGTAAAGTGAGCTATCTCACTAGGCCTTGGAAAGAGAAACTCTCCATGACAAAATTGACACTGAGCCAAAAAAAAAAGATTCATCCTTATCATCAGCTTACTTCTGTAACTTGTCCTTGATTGCTGTTTAAGACAAGAATCTTTTCTCATTAAGACTCACTAGTGGCATTCCTCTACTCCTGTAAACCAAGTAGGCCTTTCGACCCCGTCAAGTAGAGTCAAGTATCCTCAATAATAAGTTGGTAATAGTTGGCATTGCAACATTTATTGGCAATTTACAGATAGACAATGATATTATCACTAGACTAATAATCCAGAGAGGAGAAAGTGAGGTCTGCAGATGCTGGAGATCAGAGCTGGAAATGTGTTGCTGGAAAAGCGCAGCAGGTCAGGCAGCATCCAGGGAACAGGAGAATCGACGTTTCGGGCATAAGCCCTTCTTCAGGAAGGGCTTATGCCCGAAACGTCGATTCTCCTGTTCCCTGGATGCTGCCTGACCTGCTGCGCTTTTCCAGCAACACATTTCCAGCTAATAATCCAGAGACCCAGATAATAGTTTGGGCACTTGAGTTTGAATCCCACCTGGATACAGTATTGAATTCAATAAGTATCTGAAAATAAGAGTTTAATGATGACTATGAAACCATTGCCAAATGTCAGGACAAACCCATCTGGTTCACTAACATCCTTTAGTAAATTAAGTCTGCCATCCTTACTTGGTCTGACCTACATGTGAACACAGGCACACAGCAATGTGGTTGACTCTTAAATACCCTCTGGATAATTAGAGATGGGCAATAAATGCTGGTCCAGCCAGTGATAGTCATATCCATGAATGAATTTTTTAAAAAACACACACTGCAGTGTCATTCAGAACAATAGGGTCAGTCCTGACACTGATGAATTTTCAGTTGTGCAAGGTTAAGGTGTTCTCTGGCTAGAGGGCTGACAATTGTTAAGTGCTGACTGACAGTATGATCAGACTACTGTGCATACATTCAGTGCACACTCAAGCACTCACACTAATGGCATACCCAATGTGGTGTCTCGGTCAGCCGACATCAGAAGCATGTACATATGACGCAGATGCTATTTTGGTGCATTCAGACACTTCACAACAACATTTAGCAGCATAAAACTCTTGGATGCATTGAAATGAGTTCGGCTGCTCCTTGAACTCTAAAATTGGTCCCTGCATACATCGTTACCAAGGTCACATTCCTAGAGTTCTCATTTAAGACAGGATGTGCATGCATTGGGTCCCTGCTGGCCTGCTTTTGTCATCAGTTCATTGATTTCTAAATCACTGAGACCCTGTGCACTTCTGACATTGAGTTCTAAACATCTAAATATAAATTAAGATGATACAATAGGAAAATATTAAACAATCATCTCAGCTTTTACATTTACTGTAATTATCAATTAATTAACAAATCAAATTTAGAGCCATTGAACATACTGGTATTAACTTAATACTTGATATTATAAAGGCATTTCCTTTTGTCAGACATTAATAACCATGGAAATTCAATCACACAAAAACAGATTAATGTGAATTTGAATTTGGAGATCTATCAAGCAGACTGTATACATGATTTAATTCCTGCAGTGTCATTGCATTAATGTTATTTTCTCAGCATGGTCAATGAAATGAGGTTGAAGCTGTGTTAGCTCTCCCAGAAATAGCTACTGGAGACTTTTGGACTAAACCTGTCTCCTAAATTATTCCATTTTGGAATTAAAATGCCAGCACTCATGATGACGTGGATAAACAACAACAAAATCTTAAGTAAAATTGATTGCTCTGATGTAATTGGGAAGATAGCCTTTCAGGATGAAGTGATTGGAAAGAATGGTAATTAGAAGGTGGACTGATGGATGACAGAGTGACTGACTGCCAGCAACAGTTTATGAGACTACGTTCGAGCTGGGAGAATTAGGTTCTGCATTCAAGCAAAATGTTTCAAATTAATCTTACCGTTTTAGTGAAGTCAGAGATCCCTTTTTTGTTGGGCCACACCTAGACTCTGTCTCTCTGAATGCAGCCATCCCAAGTTTACTAATCCCCATTTAAAGCATGCGTCATGGCCACATTTTAAAAGATTCTAAGGAGGTGTGTGGATGTTGAGTGGATGCTTCACATTTTGGGGAATCTGGAGCTAGGGAACACAGTTTCAATATAAAGGTTTTCCCATTTAAGATGGAAATGCAGAACAATTCTTTCTCTCAGAGGATCCTTAATCTTTGGAATTCTCTTCATCAGAGAGCAACTGAAGCTGGACAGTCAAACCAACTATAATCATTTTATCATCAATAGTCACAGGTGAAGTGCCGGAAAACTGGAGGTTGGCTAACGTGGTGCCACTGTTTAAGAAGGATAGTAAGGATAAGCCAGGGAACTTTAGACCAGTGAGCCTGACGTCGGTGGTAGGTACGTTGTTGGAGGGAATCCTGAGGGACAGGATGTACATGTATTTGGAAAGGCAAGGACTGATTAGGGATAGTCAACATGGCTTTGTGCGTGGGAAATCATGTCTCACAAACTTGATTGAGTTTTTTGAAGAAGTAAGAAAGAGGATTGATGAGGGCAGAGTGGTGGACGTAATCTATATTAATTCAGATAAATGCGAGGTGCTGCATTTTGGGAAAGCAAATCTTAGCAGGACCTACACACTTAATGGTAAGGTCCTAGGGAGTGTTGCTGAACAAAGAGACCTTGGAGTGCAGGTTCATAGTTCCTTGAAAGTGGAGTCGCAGGTAAATAGGATAGTGAAGAAGGCATTTGGTATGCTTTCCTTTACTGGTCAGAGTATTGAGTATAGGAGTTGGGAGGTCATGTTGCAGCTGTACAGGTCATTGTTGGAATATTGCGCGCAATTCTGGTCTCCTTCCTATCGGAAAGATGTTGTGAAACTTGAAAGGGTTCAGAAAAGATTTACAACGATGTTGCCAGGGTTGGAGGAGTTGAGCTATAAGGCGAAGCTGAAAAGGCTGGGGCTGTTTTCCCTGGAGTGTTGGAGGCTGAGGGGTGACCTTATAGAGGTTTACAAAATTATGAGTGGCATGGAGAGGATAACAGAAAAGGCTTTTCCCTGGGGTCGGGGAGTCCAGAACTAGAGGGCTTTGGTTTAGGGTGAGAGGGGAAAGATATAAAAGAGACCTAAGAGGCAACGTTTTCACACAGAGGGTGGTATGTGTATGGAATGAACTGCCAGAGGAAGTGGTGGAGGCTAGTACAATTGTAACAATTAAAAGGCATTTGGATGGGTATGTGAATAAGGAAGGGTTTGGAGGGGTATGGGGCGGGGGCTGGCAGGTGGGACTAGATTGGGTTGGGATACCTGGTCAGCATAGACAGGTTGGACCGAAGGGTCTGTTTTCATGCTGTACATCTCTATGACTCTATGACTCTATGTGGAATGGTGGAATAGACCCAAAAGGCTGAATGGCTTAAACTGATAGCTTGTAAAGAGCATAACAACTTTCTGCAAGTTCATATATGGAGTTGGGTCATGAAAATTGCTGTGGATAATTCAAAAAGAAAACAAGGGACATCAATTTAGCTACTCAGATCAAACAACTTACCATGAAACACAATCTCAACAATCCTCTTTTCATCATGAAATTGTTGCGGATCATAAATTTAAAATGCTAGAAAATGGAATAATGTCGTAATTAAACTTGGAATCCAGAAGTTATCCATAAATTATTTGAACTTTGCTTTATGATTTTTAATGCCATTAAAACCATAAGAATAAATTATTGCCATTCTGCCATTCACAACTCTAGAATATTTATGTCTAGCCAATTCTATTTGTAAAACTGTATGCATTCCAGTAATAAAATGTTACTGTTGATACATTGATTTTCAGGTCATGGAAATTTCATTTCTCAAATGAAACTGGTCAGTGTTGAATAATGCAGATTGCAATACCACATTGTTACTCTATTGCTTTGCTTTATAAATGAACAAGAAGTCACTTCCATTAGGGTGTTCACCATGCTTTTATACTCAAAACCTATACTGTCATTCTATGTTGAAGGAAGTACAGAGCAAAGAATTGAGATACTTTAATAACAAAGCATAGGGAGAGTTATGTGGCAACTTTGTTTTATGTACATTGACTTTGACATAAAGCAAACTCAGTAGAACAAATGCTCTTTCATCCTTCCATACCTTGCAGTTTTCCATGTATGCAGTAGGTTGGCAATAAAACATCAGAACAATATGAATACAAAACACAACAGAATACCAGGGGACCATATATTGAATCTTTAAAATCTTAAAGAAGGAAGTCAGCAGATATTTCATAGAAAGGCTAACAGACTTGCAGAATAAGTCTATTATAGGATGCTATTGAGACAGAGTAACTGAAGAAATTGTTTATCTCTTCACAAGCACTGGCACACTGCAAAGTAGCTCCAGCAATTTCTGTTTTTGTTGCAGAATAGACAGTATTTTGCTTTTGTATTTGAGTAAATACTTTCATGTGGCAATATGATGTCTTTCTGAAAAGTGAAAGAATTGAGAGATACGTTGATAATAAGGCTTTGCACAGCTAACTCTGATCATAAAGGTTTGGCTTGACAAGCCAAATTGTCTACTTATTCTTCTAAAAGTGTCTTAAGGATAATTCTCATCTCATTACAATTGAAACATGGAAACAAAATTGATTGGTGGCTTGACTCTCCAACTTACTGCTGGAAAAAGTGAGGACTGCAGATGCTGGAGATCAGAGCTGAAAAATGTGTTGCTGGAAAAGCGCAGCAGGTCAGGCAGCATCAAAGGAGCAGGAGAATCGATGTTTCGGGCATAAGCCCTTCTTCAGGACTGCTGGAAGTCAGGCAATCTGCATTTTGCAATGATCCTTGATTTAGACAAACTGAACATGTGTCAGAAACTTTAACAAAGTAATGGTCCTAATGAAAACTGAAGGCAAATTATATTCTCAGGAACTTAATGTCTCCATCTACATTGCAACTTTGGATGTTCAGAAACCATTGCCAACATAACAGTGAACACAGATATTTCTAATATTGATTTTAAAAATTCATATTTACATTTGGTTGAAATATAGAAAGTATTTGAAGATATTTTGCTCTTCTATCAGATAGGTTTTTTTTTGCTGTTGAGATAATTTCAAAATGCTTGTCATGAATGGGCAACCATCAGACTTTCAAGGGTTTACGAGCAACACTATTTCTTCATCGAAGTCTTCCTGCCAAGTCTAAAGATGGCAGCGGCAGAGTAGGCAGCATATGGGCTCTGGTGCTTGAGTTTGTCCTCTTCATCTGCATATCTGCATTTTATTTTCTATTTCTTTTTCCTTCTTTCCCTTCTGTTTTCACAAACGTACCCGATAAAGAGACCTCCGGAAGCCCGGAGCAGAACTCTGGCGGTGGTATGTTGCAGCAGCAGAAAAGGAAAAGTTGTAGTTGGTTATCTTTTTAAAAATTTTATTCTAAGTTAATGTAAATGGCGCTTATGTATGGACAACAATACACACCTTTTATCATATTTTATACTGAATACTTGTGACAATAAAGGAACTTCTAAAGGATTCTGAAGTCCCTTGTGGCTATAGAGAATGGGGTGGAGGAGGAACAGCAGCAAAAACCAACTAGCAAACCTACAGCTATAAGGGGACCTTGCTGGATTTCTTTCCCTCCCAACTCAGTATATAGGTCTCGGCAACATTCCAGCAATTGTCTGAGGAGCAATGTAAAATGAGGCTTCAGTGAGGTTTCACAAACTTGAGTTGCCTCTGTGATAAGACTGGCATTCAACTGCTATCTCAAGCATGGTATTGTCTGTTAGAGCCTGCCCTAAGCTCTTGCTTCCAGATCCATAACATCAGTCAATCTGCAGCTCAGCGCAGCATTTAGCAGGTGATGGTGATACTGGGAATAAACACTGAAATTACTCTCTTAAACTGAGCCAGAAACAACAAGATAGGAGTCTCTGGCTTGCGCAGATTGTATATTTTCTCCAGGCACTCATTTGTTACGTCCTTTTCACCATCTAGATTCTTTCAGACAATCCCCACTTCTTCCATGAAACACAATAGATCCCACTTCACTAATGAATAATTGTTGTGTGATCAGAATCAACACATCATGGAGTTATACAGTCATAGAGTCATACAGCATGGAAACAGATCCTTTGGTCCAATGATACTGACCAGGTTTCCCAAACTAAACTAGCTCCATTTCCTTCTGTTTGTTCATATCCCTCCTATTCATTGACCTTTCCAAATGTCTTCTTAATACTGTAACTGTAGCCGCAGCTCCCAGTTTTCTCTGGCAGTTCATTCCACATAGAAACCATCTTCTGTCTGAAAATGTTGTCCCTCAGGCCCCTTTTAAATCTACCTTCTCTTACCTTAAAAATATGCCCTCTAGTTTTGAACTCCCCTACCGAGGGAAAAGACCTTTGCTATTCACCTTATCAAAGCCCCTCATGATTTTATAAACCTTCAGCTCAACTGGCTGGAATGTGCTTTAATTGAATCTATGACTTAATCTGAGTCCTTATTGACAAACCACTGGAGTCCTGATAAAGAGCTTATGCTGGAAATGTCAATTCTCCTGCTCCTCGGATGCTGCCTGACAAGCTATGCTTTTCCAGTGGCACAATCTTCAAAACCACTGGAGTCCTCAAGCAATGATTTCAATTTCTGGACAGGGCTCAAGATGTAGGGCCCACAGTTCATAGAACAGTTATTTGCATTACTTGGTTCTATAAAGAGGACAACACAGTGAGCCTTGAGTAAGATAATGAAGAATACTAATAATCTAGGTGATGGTGAGGAAACAGAAACTCTCCAACACCTGGCTGCATTTAGAGCTCTTCAGAAGAACTCATTAAAGTACATTTCAATGAAGTAGCCCTCATCTCATCTATGTACAGTTAGGTTGAGCAGTTTTTTCACCTTTGAATAAACTGCCTGCACTCAAAAAAACGACATTGACATTCATGTCAAAGCAGTTGATAATTCTTCTTATTTACACATATGCAAAAACACTAATTATTGCTTGCCTGAAGTGCTCTTTTGCTTGTTCTCGTGGTGCTCCCCCAGTGATTTCAGTGTGGGAGGTGGAAGGCTGCATTGGTTTAGTCAAGGGCTCTTGAGGTGCTTCTATTCACAGGCCTTGAAGAGCACAGCTCTGAGAGGGTCTGACTGAAATCTGCAGCAGCTCCTGGCACTGTCTGACATCCCAATCCCATGGGCATGTGTTGGGAAGTATGAGGATACAGTTGGCAACACGTTCCATTCCTATTACATGACTACCATAATACAAGGACAGGTCATGGCCTGAAACATGAACTCTGCTTCTCTCTCCACCGATGCCGCCTAACCCACTGAATATTTCTAGCACTTTCTGAATTTATTCCAAGAATATTTCATTGTCAATTATTCATTTTGGCATGGGGAGTGCTTATGTAAAACACCAGATAGATACTGGTCCAAATGTTCATGTGGCTTAGAACAAAGCAAAACATCTGATAGAAACATAAATTTATATTAGGCCTCTTGCCATCAATGACAACACACGATTGCTATAGTGTCTTTAATGTGGTAAAACATCTAGAACAGCCCAGGAATGTTATTGAACAAAACTTGGCACAGATGAGTGAGAAACAAGTTCAATGTCAATGTCTAAAAGCTTGGTCAAAGAGAAAGAGTCTGAAGAAGGGTTTAGAGGATGAGAAAGAGAGGAAAGATTTAGGAAGGGGATTCCAGAGTCTAGAGCTTCAGCAATTTAAGGCATGGTCACCAATGGTGGAGCTAATAAAATTGGGAAAGTGAATGGTCAGAATTAGAAGGGTGCAGGTAACTCAGATAGCTGTGGGACAGGTGAAGACAATGGAAATTATTAAGGGAGATCCATGGAAGAATTTGAAAATAAGGATGAGAATTTAAATTGAGACATTGCTTAACAGGAGCCAATGAAGCTTGGGTAAGCAGAACTGATGGGGCATTGGGACTTGCTGCAAGTTGAGACATGAGCAGCAGAGTTTTGAACAGCCCAAGTTTATGGCGAATAGAAAATTGGAGGGCAGCCCAGGGTGCGCTAGAATAGTTAAGTCGAGAGTAAACAAGCAGGAGGCTGGAAGAGCACAGCAAGCCAGGCAGCATGAGGAGGTGGAGAAGTCCGACGTTTTGGGTATAACCCTTCTTCAGGACTGGAGGTGGGTGGTGGGGAGGGGGGGGGGGGTCTGCAGATAAAGAGAGAGGGAGGAATGGTTATTGGTGGGGAGAGGGGTGAAAGTGGTGAGGTGGTGATAGGTGAATACAGGCTGTAGGTATGACCTGGTAGATTGACAGGAGGATCGAGAGCAGAATTGTCCGATTGAGGTTCCATTAGCAACAATGCAGTCTAACAAGGAGTCCTATCCAATGTATGAAAGGGGTTCTAATTATAGGAAGTAAGCGAAAGATTCCGCAAAGCGATTTTTGCCCAATCAAAGCCAGTTTTCTATGTCTGATATTTAATGCAAATAGTTTCACAAGGAATGCAGAATTAAAGCTCCAAATTGTTGGCTAGGTGGGGGGGGGGAAAGAAGCCCCTTGACCAAGAGCAAATCGGAACTGGAGCAAAGAGGCAGTAATAAGGCTCTCTCCTCCTCTCCTTGTAGCTCAGGTGCCAGCCTGAATAAGAAAGTGGTCAAATTGGCATAGCATGGTATCTCGCCTTGGGTAGGTGGGAGAGTTAATAAAGGAAAGAAAGTGTGAGAGAATGAGGCAAGGAGAGAGTATGAGAATGTGAACATGTGAGAGTGAGTCAGGGTGAGTGTGAGACAGCAAGGGGAGTGAAGGAGGCTGACAGAGTGAATGTGAAGAAAGAAGGTGATGGGGAAGGGAGAGAAAGGGAGTTATTGGGAGGGAGGGGAAAGGCAATAAAATCGTTAATTGTTAGCTCTGCTTCTTGACATCTTTAACCACCATTTTTATTAATTACACACTTCTTTAAATTAGACATCTATTGCTTTAGAATTGTTTTTTTCTGAAATCCATGGTGTAGCAAAACTTTTCTGACTGAAATTTATTCACTGTAAATTCTGTCCTGCTCTTGAATAAAGATATTTTATTTGTAGTTTTCCAATCTGCTGGCATCCTTATAGAATCTAGTGAATTTTGGATGCTTACAACGAATACATCCATTATCGTTGTACTGTTTCTACCTCTTTTAAAACCCTCACTTGCATCTTCTACTGAGACCTGAAGCTTGCAAAGTGCCTCGATGGAAATTGAGGACGTGCTCCTCTAGATTTCCTTGGGCTTCATTGGAAAATGGTTTTAAAAAGGAAAAAGACACTGACTTAAAGTGGCCACAACAATCAGCTGACTACACAGGTCAACCAAGCTTTATAAAACCAACAGGGAATAAACTAAATTATCTGAACTGAACTTAACGTTTTTATCAAAAGGCACTGAAACTAGTCTATCTGTCAGCTGTGAAGGAAAGTCAATCTTATATTTTCAATTATATCTGCATGGCGTTTCAGATGATGGTTGGAAGAACATAAAGAATTGGCAGTCACATTGATGATGATTATAGAGATAATTATGTGGCACCAGCCTGGTGCAGAGTTGGAAACAGTTGGAGAACAGAAGCTCACATATTGTGACATGGACAGAAACTGTTTTATGATGTTGTTCACGGACAGCAATAACACATTGGTTTGGATCTTTTCCAAAACTAACAGACGTTCTACAAGTTAGAACTCTCTACCAAGTTACTTCTCTAGTTGACTCTTCCTGCTCCCTAGGATTGAGGCTGGTCCACTTCATGTTGCCCTTAAGCTTAGTTTTTGTAGTTTTTACATAGCTAATATTTGTGCCTTTTGCTCAACCCTATCTCTCCATACTGCAGTAGTTCAGAATGGGATAGTCTTCTATTCTAGTTACATGCCTTAACCGGTACAGTAAGACTTTTAGGAGCACTGCCTCAGTACTGTTGACTAGGCTCAATTTAAAATCTCAAAATCTATAAGTTACTCTTCTCAGTGGATGCTGATAATAGAGTGAAGACACACATGGGAAATTGTTCTAATTGCATTATATCTTTTGGGTATAGAGTCCAGGATTCACAGGGAAGTTGTGACAAGAACAATTTACATCTTGATTTTTATGGATAGTTTAAGGCTGGGTGGTAGTTTAATACCTTACTGTGTATCCTTCTGAGAATCAGGTTCACCTTGTTGATCCTGGCTAAGATCTCTTCATCAAGCGATCTCCCCAATGGTGATAATGCTTTCATGGTAGTTAAATGTATCAACATTCTTTAAATTTATATTATAGATAGAAATGTCTATGGGAACAGTTCTGGAAGTTAGCAAGGGTTGGTAAGTAACTTCAGTCTGATGGTCAATTCAAGAACCTTTGAAGCCTCCTAACAATGATTTACAAATCTCCCACAATTTATAAATGACCTATTAAGGCGATTCACGGCAGAAACAACTTCGAGAATAAATTTTGCAAAACATTTGGTTTTTACACAAACAGTTTTTAGGTCAACAAATGAACTATCAAGACAACATTGAGACATTTTTTCTCCTCAAGATCCTCGAAAACAGAACTAATGACACAAGTGACAAACAATTTATAAAAGGAATGGTGCTAGAACCGAATCTTGCTTCAATTTGTTTGAGATTTCAAAGGGAAACGATGATTCTCCATGAAAAAGTACTTAGTCCATCAATCCATCTGTATATGTATATACTGCATATAATAATGCAGGAGTGAGCAGCATTTCAACGCTCAAGTTGTGGTGATAAACAATAGAATCACTAAAAGGTCTGCAGTATAGCAGAGTTTTCTCAGGAATAACAAAACAATTCTTCATTCATAAACATGAGAATCTTAAACTCTGGTTTCAACAACCAAGAAAATAAAGTTATTTTTCTCTTTAAATTGATTTCTCAGAAAATAGGCTTCCTGTATCTTTTGACTAACGTTTGACTATCCTGTGCCTAATCTCACTTCATTCTCGTTCTCACACTACTACTTCATCCTTAGAATTCATCTCTTTAGTCCATGTTTGGATCAGGTGTGAAATGAAGTCAGGAGCTGAGTGGCTCTGGTGGGACCCAAACTGGGTTTCAAGGAGCAGTTTATTGCTGATCAAGTGCTTATTGATAGTTTATCATAGGGGTCAGCTTGGTGGTGGATGGGAAGGTAATGGGTGACCATCTAACTTAGTTTGCGAACAAGCTTCCACAGAAAATATACGTGGTAGGGGCACCTAAAATCCATCCCATTGTAGCTTGAGCTGTTTCTGTTAATTGAAGGCCAACTTTGGGGATCTAAGTCATAAAAACAAGTCAGAGCGAGAATGAATAAAGTTCTGTCAATGTGTTGTTCTGATGAAGACTATCTCTGAGGAACTTGGTTTGGAGCTGATGTCAGTCGAGGACCAAATTAATCGTCAAAGACACGTAGCTGAAATTCTTCATGAGGAAGATAGAGAGTGCCATTTTCTGATGTTTTCCAAGCGTGGAGACAAGTGTGTTAGGTGGGGACTAACACATCACCCGACTGACAAGATAACACCCAACACCCACCAGTAGGCTGACAGGGGGAGAAAGAGCGAGTATCTCACCCAATGACTGTGATGATCGAGATTGCTAAAAGCTGCCAGTCGATCAGATTCTGGTCAAGGCCTACTCTTTGTGGGATCCAGTGTCAAGAAGGTAAGCTTTTTATCTTCTGCTGCAGTGGGGGCTTTGGGGAGAGGTTATTTTCCAGTGCAACCTTCTTGCCAAGCACTTAATTACTGAATTGGTGAGAAGAGACCGGGTTTCTCTCCAGTGCCAAGCACTCCATTTTCTCCTCTTTTTGCCACCTCCAGGGAGGGGGGAAATCACACCCAGAGTTTATGGCAGCATCTGTAGATAGGAGCAGAGTTAACATTTCAAACCTATGACCTATCATCTGGTTCTAATGAAATGTTGTGGCATGCAACATTAATTCTGTTTCTTTACACAAATACAGCTATAGTCAGTTGAATACTTCTAGCATTTTCTGTGCTTTTTTTCAGATTGCTTGCATCCACGGTTTTCTGACTTTCAATTAGAATTCTGAAGTTCCTTATGACTGAGATTGATGATATATGCTGGAGGCACTACCAAGCCAATTTATAGCCCTGTCTTAATTGTTTCTATCATTTACTATGTAATTTATAGTTCATAATAGATTGCAAATTGTCTGTTAATTAATGTCTAACTGATGTTGATTGTGGGTTTTAGAGTATGGGTGGTTAAGTATTTGCTTTGTTTGGTTCTTGAATAGCAAAAACTATTTTGTTTTAAACCACAGAATCTTGATACTTTATTCTTTCAGTAAGTATTTAAGATTCAGGTCTTTTTTGTCATAATAAAAATGTTACTCATCTTAACAATTTCAAAGCACTTGTAGATGGTGAACAGACTTCAGGAGTCAGGAGGCGAGTTAACTGACCCTTTTAGACACTAGTTATATGACAGGTTAGGTTAAGTTTGTGGTCAGTGAGAACCCTCAAAGCATTTTTTATTCACTTGTGGTATGTGAATGTCACTGGATGGCCAGTATTTATTGTCAGTACCTAGTTGCCCTTGAGAAGGCGATGGTGACCTGTCTTCTTGACTGCTGCAGTCCATGTACTCTGGATCGACCCACAGTGCCATTAGGGAGGGAATTCCAGGATGTTGAACCAGTGAAAGTGATATATTTCCAAGTCAGGATGGTGAGTGTTTGGAGAGCAATGTACAGGCAGTGGTGTTCCCAAGAATTTGCTGCTATTGTCCTTCTAGATGGAAGCAGTTGTCGGTTTGGAAACTGGTTTACAAAGATCTTTGGTGGTTTTCTGCCGTGTATCTTGTAGATAATACACGCTACTACTACTAAGCATTGGTATCTGTGGATGTTGATGCTTGGGGCCTGTGTGTATGCCTAGAGGGTGGGGTGTGTGGTTTGGTGAGTTTGTGTTTATGTGGGGGTGAGTTGGTATGTATGTGGGAGTGAATTTGTATGTATTTTGGGGTGAGTTGGTGTGTAATGTCATGATAATGATCCAGCAACAGTGAAGAGAGTTCTAAAGTTTTACAACCCTCAAAAATTTCACCTAATTTGTTTTAAATGTCTGACCCTTTATTTTTGAACAGTGGCTCCTAATTGTAGATTCTCTGATAAGTGGAAACATTCATTCCACATCCACCTTTCTAAGCCCTTGCAGTATTTTATATATTTTAATCAAGTTGTGTCTTATTCTTGTAAACTCTAGCAGACACAAGCCTATTGTGTCCAACAATTTCTCATGAGACAACCTGCCTATTCTAGGGATTAGTCCAGCAAACCTTCTTTAAACCACTTCCAAATCATTTCCATTTTTTTATATATGAGGACCCACCAGCAGCAGATGGCGACAGTGGAGGAGGTCATTGAGTAAGGCAACTTAAGCAGTTGTGCTGGGACCTGCAGCAGAAGTAGATAGTGAGGAAGGTTAGCTGGAATAGTCCCCATCCTGGAGGAAGAAGGTGGAAGAAGGTCTCATGGGAAGAAGAGTCAGACAGACAAAGGTCCCAGAAGTAAACCACAGGCTGAATTCCATGAAAATACTGTGTCTGCCTGAATTTTAATTTCCCTTTTTGTTTGTAATGACTGAATGATCGAGCGAAATAAAGTATCTTGTTTCATGATCTTTAGACTGTCCCTGTATTCAAATCTCATGTTGCATTTAAATAAGGAAACCAGTACTGTATACAGCATCCCAGAAGGAGGATCATCAGTGCTCTACTTTGATGCCCTCAGTTGACTTTATTTAAGATTAAAATAATATTGCAACTGCTTTTCTCTCCCTCAAGTTGAATATAAAATTCAATCATATTATGATCACGCTACTTTGGGATGCAATCTCTGCGAAATCATTAATTGATCCTATCTCAATGCACAATACAAGATCTGGTTGATCTTGTTCAACACAGTAATTACTGGTGAAACTCAAAAGGTCTGGCAGCTTTTTTGTGGACTGAAAGTAAATGTTTCGGTTCTGGTGACTTCAACAAGTTCTGACGAAGAGTCACTGGACATTGAAATGTTAACTCGATTTTCTCCCCACTGATGCTATCAGACCTGCTGAGTTTTGCCAGCAATTTTTGTTTTTGTTTCAGATCTCCAGCATCCACATTTCTTTGGTTTATTTATGGTCTATCTTATTCTGTAGTTATCTCTAGAAAATGTTGTCTATATTCTATGAACTCTATATCAAATTTATCTTCATCTGATTTTTCCAACCTTTATGTTGACTAAAATCTCCAAAGATTATTACTGCACCTATCTGTCAAGTTCCCATTATTTCATCCTTTATGATCCACCCTATCATGTGATTACTGTTAGAAGGGCCTTGACACACTCCCACCAATAACTTTCTGCCTTTCTCATTTCTCATTTCTACCCAAACTCCTTCCAAATCAAAGCTTCTCTAACTTACGCCATCAGTCTTTATACTATGAATACATTGATTAATTAAAAGAGCCACCTTTCCACTTTGTCCGAGCTTAGTGTCCTTTCCAAATGTAGTTACATTTCAAGATTCAGTTTCCAGCTCATGTCATCATGCAACTGTGTCTCTGTAATTGCAATCACATCACATTTGTTTCAATTTACACTATCAGTCATCTGTTTTGTTTTGGATGCTGTGAGCATTCAGATACAGTCATTAATGTTATCCTTTTATTAACTTCTAATCTCATCATCATCATTGGCGGTCCCTTGCAGAAGAGGATGACTCTCTTCCACTCTCAAGCTGAGTCTGTAGGTGGCAGTACAAACCGATATGGCTACTGCAGGCTCTGTTACACTTGGGGTAGGTGGTCATTACAGGAAGGGGTGGGTGGGGGCATTGGTGTAGCAATAAGCTCCTTTTCACTGTTTTCGCCTGGCTTCCATTTTTGTCCCGGTGGCAAGTCTCAAGGTTCTTGATACCTTCTCAGATGTTTTCCTCCACTTTGTACAGTCTTGGACCAGTGATTCCCAGGTGTCTATGGGAATGCTGCACTTCTCCAGCGAGGTATTGAGGATATCACTGAAGCATTTCCTCTATTCCCTGAGGCTTGCCTGCTGTTTCAAAGCTGGGAGTAGAGCACCTGCTTGGGGAGTCTCATGTGGATGACATGCCCAGCCCAGCCCATTGCAGCCAATCAAGGGTGTCAGTGCCTTAATCCCTGGGGATGTTGGCCCGGTTGAGTACGCTGGTGTTGGTTCATCTTTCTTCCCAGCAGTTCACAGGATCTTGAACAGGCAGCTTTGATGATACTGCTCCAGTGCCTTGAGGTATCTACCGTAGACAGTCCACATCTCAGAGCCACATAGGAGGGTAGGAACCATCATAGCTCTGTAAACTATGATCTTAGTGTCAGATCTGATGTTGTGGTCCTTGAACACCCTTTACTTCAGACGGCTGAAAGCTGGAGGAGGTGCTGGATCTCTTCATTAACAGTTGCTTTGGCTGACAGGATGCTTCCTTGGGATTCCTCCACAATGCTAGGCCAGATTGATTTAGGTCTTTCATCCTGCGGATGTTCAAGGTGAGACCTGTGCTCTCATATCCCTCCGTAAAGGTACTGACAATGGTCTGCAGTACATTCTCTGAGTTTGCACATACACAAGCATCATCTGCATACTACAGCTCAATAAGATTGGTCAGGGTAATTTTGGTTTTGGCTTGAAGGTGGTGGAGGTTGAATAACTTCCCACAGGTACTGTAAGGTAGCTCCACTCCACTGGGGAGCCTGTCGGCAGTGAGGTGAAGCTTTGCAGTGAGATAGATGAAAAACAGTGTTGGGTAATGATGCAGCCCTGTTTCACATTGGTCCATATGGGGACGGTGTAGGCAAAGCAGCGAAGGACACTCCATAATGCTTCCTGATTGACGGTGTCAAAGGCCTTTGTAAGATTGAAGGCCAAGTACAGGGGTAGGTACTTTTCACTGCATTTCTTTTGCAGTTGTCACACGATGAAAATCGTGTCTGTTGTGCACCTCCATGGCTGAAAGCCACACTGCAACTCCAGGAGGTATTCCTTAGCCACAGGGAGGACCCTGGCAATGACTTTTCCAATAGTTGACAGCAGGGACATTCCCCTGTAGTTACCACAGCTGGATTTATTCCCTTCTTTGAAAACACTCACAACTGGTATCTTGGAGCTCTCCCAGGATTCTCTCCACCTTTCAGATGAGGCAGACACATGTACGTTGCTCCAGCAGGAGCTCTTTGCCTCTGCACTTCAATGCCTCAGCATTGTTGTTCTCAAGCTGGTGGGTGGCCTTCTCTACTTTATGGAGAATGTGAGGACTGCAGATGCTGAAGATCAGAGCTGAAAATGTGTTGCTGGAAAAGCACAGCAGGTTGGGCAGCATCCAAGGAGCAGGAGAATCGACGTTTCGGGCACGAGCCCTTCTTCAGGAATCAATTCTCCTGCTTGTTGGATGCTGCCTGACCTGCTGCGCTTTTCCAGCAACACATTTTCAGCTTCCCTACTTTATGCAAGGCTGAGGTGTTGCTGAGCTCATGGTGTGTAGCATGCTGCAGGATGCACTCAGGAATGCTCGGATCAAAGGCAGAGGTCTGGTTGACGCGTCTTCTGATGTGCTCCCCTGAGCGTTTTTAGTATAGTTTATATTTCTAGTCAACATTTATACTGTCTATCTGTTCCATTCACACCCTGTTATCATTTCCCATATTAATCCCTTTCTCTGACACCTTTGCTTTTACATCTTATTTTTGATTTAGCTCTTCTTCCCAAATTTGATCCTTTGCTCCACCATTTTAAAGTAAACTCCTTTCTACTTCCCATTTAAGCAGCTCACAAGAACATCAATAACACTGTGATTCAGGTGTAGATGTCATATCATTACAATACTGCTACCACTGCTTTACATACCAAAACCCACTACTCACACAATTGACTTTGAACTGTGCATTCATTTCTCTAGCCACCAGGACACATGAACATCAACTAGCCACAAAAGGATATGACCCCACTCACTAATATCCTTCCATACAGATGAGGAAGGACACCACTTCGATGGGGACAACACATCCATCCTAGGACAGGCCAAACAGAGGCACACACAAAAATTCCTAGAAGCATGGCACTCCAAACAGAACTCTATCAACAAACACCTTGACTTAGACCAATTTACCACACTCTGAGAAAAAGAACAGTAAATGGCATCATGACAGGAAATGACATCACCACAATAAATGATATCATCAACCCAAGGAAACATAAACACATAAATAAAAATCGGGTCACTAACACCAATGCTTCACTGGAGGCTCACTGATGATGTTACCTAGTATGATGATGAAATGTCTGAAAACAAAACTTCCAGCTCAGTGAGCAAATGTACATCCATTCGTTTCTCTAATCTTAATTGCTTTATGCCATATTGAAAGTAACTCAAGTGGGGAAAAAAATTCCATTTGAGGCAACTCAGAAAAGGTTCCGTAGGTTGATATTATTTTTATTCACTCATGGGACATGGGCATCACTGTCTGACATTTATTACATGCTACTAGTTAGCCTAGAGAAGGTGATAGTGAACTTCCTTCTTGAACTGCTGAAGTCCATGTGCTGTAGGTAGACCCACAATGCCATTAGGGAGGGTATTCCAGAATGTTGACACAGTGACAGTAAAGGGACAGCGATATATTTCTAGGTGAGGACACTGAGTAGCTTGGAGGGAAATATAAAGGTTGGAGTGTTCCTTCATACCTGCTGCCCTTGTCCTTCTATATGGAAGTGGTGGTGAATTTAGAAGGTGCTGTGTAAAAATCTTCGGTGAATTTCTGCAGTGCATCTTGTAGATAGTACACACTGTTGTTACTGACTGTTGGTGGAGGGAGTGGATGTTTGTGGATGTGGTGCCAATCAAGTCAGCTGCTTTGTCCTGGATGGCGTCAAGCTTCTTGAGTGTTGTTGGAGCTGCACCCATCCAGGCAAGTGGGGAGTATTCCATCAGAATCCTGACTTGTCTATGCAGATAGTAGACAGGCTTTATGGAGTCAGGAGGTGAGTGACTAGTTCTGACCTGCTCGTGTAGCCATTATGTTTATGTGGTGAGTCCAGTTGAGATTTGGGTCAATGGTAATCCCCAGGATATTGATATTGGAAGATTCAGTGAAGGTCATACGAGTGAATGTTCGTTTGTTTCTCATTGGTCAGACTCTCTCTCATTGGAGATGGCCATTGCCCGGCATTATGTGGTGTGAATATTACTTTTCGTTTGTCAGCCCAAGCCTGGATATTGTCCTGATCTTGTTGCATTTGAACATGGAACCCTTCAGTATCTGAGAAGTCATGAAAGGTGCTGAACATTGAGCAATCATTGGCAAACATCCCCACTTCTGGTCTTATGATGGAGGGCAGGTCATTGATGAAGCAGCTGAAAATGGTTGGGTCTAGGACATTACCCTGAGGAACTCCTGCAGTTGATATCCTGGAGCTGAGGTGACTGACCTCCAACAGCTACAACCATCTTCCTATGTACCAGATATGACTCCAACCACTGGAGAGATTGCCGCCTGATACTTATCGATTCCAATATTGCTCGGGCTCCTTGATGCCACACTCAGTCAAATGCAGCCTTGATGTCGAGGGCTGTCACTCTCACCTCACCCTCTGGAGTTCAGCTCTTTTGTCCATGTTTGAACCAAGGCTGTAATGAGGTCAGGAGCTGAGTGGCCCTGCAGAACCCAAATTGGGCATCACTGAGCAGAAGCGGCTTGATAACACTGTTGATGACAACTTCCATCACTGTACTGATGATCAAGAATTGACTGATGGGATGGTAATTGGCTGGGTTGGAGTTGTTCTGCTTTTTGTGTCCAGGACTTACCCGGGCAGTTTTCCACATTTTTGGGTAGATACCAGTATTGTAACCATAGTGGAAAAGCTTGGCTGGAGTGTTGGCTAGTTCTGGAGCACAAGCCTTCAGTATTATTGCTGGAACGTTGTCAGGGCCCATACCCTTTTTAGTATCCAATGCCCCCAACCGCTTCTTGATATCACATGGATTGAATCAAATTGGCTGAAGGCTGGTATCTAGATGCTGGGAAGCATTGGAGGATGCCAAGATGGATCATCCACTCAGCTCTTCTGGCTGAAGTTTAAAGCGAATATTTCTTCCTTACCTTTTGCACTAATGTGTTTTGCTCATCCAGCATTGAAGATGGGAGCCTGTTCCTTCAGTAAGTTGTTTAATTGTGCACCACCATTCATGACTGTGAAAGACTGCGGAGTTTAGATCCGGTCTGTTGGTAGTGGGATCACTTGGCTTGGCCTATCACTTGCTGCTTAGGCTGTTTGGCATGCAAATATCCCAACTGAAAGCTTCACCAGGTTGACATCTCATTTTCAGCTGTGCCTGGTGCTGCTCCTGACATGCTCTCTCACACTCTCCATTGAATCAAGGTTGATCCCTGACTTGAGGGTAATGATTGAGCAGGGGGTATGCTGTCGAGCCACTCTTAGTGGTGGACAATGAAGTCCCTCATTCAGAGTACACTTTATGCTCTTGTGTTTTGATCATGTTGGAGTACTGATTCATCATCCTTGCCCATGTTTAATCTGAAGCCATGAGACTTCATTTTGTTTGGAGTCAATGCTGAGGACTCCCAGGGCAACTGTCCACTGACTGTATACCATTGCACTAACACCTCTAATGGATCTGTCTGCCAGTGGACAGGACATATCCAGGGATGATGACATAGTGTCTGGGACATTATCTGTCAGGTATGATTCCATGAGTATGTCTATGTCATGGTGTTGACATAGTCAGTGAGACCGCTCTCCCTTTTAGCACAAGATTTTGACACTAGCCCCCAGGTGTCAGTAAAATGAACTTTGCAGGGTCGACAAAGCTGTTTTGCTGTTGTCTTTTCTGGTGTCTGAGTTGGTACCAGCTGGTCCATTCGGTTTCATTTGTTAGTTGAGACTTTGCAGCAATTGATACTACTGAATGGACTGTTTTGGAGGGATTATCTTATAAACAAAAGCTAAATGGGGAATCTATTCAATGGAGTTTAGAAAAAGAGAGGTGGTCTCAATGAAATATATAGGATTATTAAGGGGTTTGACAGGGTACATTCTGACAGGATGTTTCCCCTTTTGGGAGCTACGAGAATGAGAGGGCATATTGTCAGGATTAAGCGGCACCAATTTAAGACCAAGTTGAGGAAGATTTTCTTCTCTCAGAGGGTAAGGAAGCTTTGGAGCTCCTTGCCACAGAGAGCTGTGGAACTAGAATCATTGCGCATTTTTAAGTTTGAGACAGAGATTGTTGATCTGTAGGAGAATCAAAGCTTATGCGGAAAAGGTGGGAAAATGAACATGAGGAATGTCAGATCAGTCATGATCCTATTGAATTGTGGGGCAGGGTTCAAGAGGCCAAGCAGCCTGCTCCTGTTCCTATTTCTTATGGCCTTGTGGTAATAATCCAGAGATTATTACCTTTGAAATTCTGCTTAGTTTGGTGTCTGGGTCCTCATACTGACTTATCATTGGCACACTCATGGACCATGATGACTGGACATTTCTCTGTGTCTGTAAGCTCCTCTCAAGGCCAGAGCAGATGTCTCAAGTTTAAATATAGTTTCCTGGACTCTTGGTTTTTTCTGCAGAGAATAGGGTCAATCAGCCTGACTATAATGTCCCCTATTGACAATATATTCCTTTTTGCTCTCCCCATTCAAATGGCTTCCTCTATCATGGTGCCATTGTCAGTTAGCCTATCCACCCAGCAGCCTTCAAATAATATGGAAGAACCTCATATCCATTGGATGCTTGCAAAGACTGAGGCTCCTGCCTTCTGGGTCTCCTTACCTATCTCACTTACAGTCACACTCACCTATTCCTGACCACTAACTACATTAGGAGATCCTATCCAAAGGGTGTGACTGCCTTCTGGTGTAAAACATCCAGTTTGTTTTCCCCTCCCTGTGTCATAGTATCTACAACTCAGTCTCCTGCCCAGCTGAAACTCCTCTAGACACAAATACCTACCACTGATGCATTTGTCTTGGATCGCACTGAAGTCCAGGACTCCCACATGCTGCAGCCATGACACATCACCTGTCTTGCCATCCTTGATTGGTTTTAATTAATTACTTATTATTTTATTTAATTATTTGGTTTCTTTTTGATATATTTTACTAACCCTATCACCAGTCCTATTCCATTTTAAGGCATAGGGCTAGGATAGTCCTTAAGCCTTTATTAGGCGAAAGTGAGGACTGCAGATGCTGGAGATCAGAGTCAAGATTAGAGTGGTGTTGGAAAAGCACAGCAGGTCAGGCAGTATCCGAGGAGCAAGAAAATCAATGTTTTGAGCAAAGGCCCTTCATCAGGAATCCTTCGGTATCACTCTAATCTTGACTTGACCCCTTATTTGATACTCACAAAGCAGCTAGATTCTTCTCCCACAGGGGAGTAAGAAACAATTCACAAAGGGTGAAAAAAGGTTAGAAAAAAACAAGATAAAAAGAGGATTTTTACTTCTAATCACAAAAACCTCCAGCTCTGGGTCCATAAAACTTGCTTTCATAAGTATTTTAATCAGCCTGTTCAAACATGTTGTGGCACACAGCTAAAGCAGATGGGACCTAAAGCTTCTGAAGCTTGTCTTTATAGATGCCTTCTATTCAAACCTGTTCAGAAATATGAACACACACACTTGAGCGGGTGAGGTTTATGCTCAGGCCTACTGGGCTCATGAGTAAGAACACTACCTCTGCACCACAAGACCCCTCCCAGGCCTGCCTTTGTATGCTTCAGAAATGCAAAACAGCTAGTTGATCCCAATTATGGAAAAGTAGTTTCAGTGCCTTGTCTTAACTAACTAAACTCAACTGCTCTTCCAGCTAAGATCTTATGAAGTCCAGCTTAAAACTGGGAAATTTAGAATTGAACTAGTAGATTTCAGTTTATTGTTCATTGCAAACAAAATTGCATTGTTACAAAAAGTTTAAAACTCCCTTACTCACCAACAGGCAGCATCTGGCTTGAGAAAATCTCTGCTTGTATGATATTAAATATCAAATTGAATCAAAATACATGCTGAATTCTTTAATAATTAGTTGAAATACACATAGGCTTGTCAAAACTTAACCACATAAGTATTGTTAAGTTACCAATTTTTAAAAATTTAATAATCCATAGATTAAATCAATAACACTTAATCACATTCTATGCAATATGATTTAACCTGTGTTGAGCAATGTAATTATAACCTTATAAGTAAACCATTACAGCATGCAATGATCGAACAGCTTACTAATGAATGTTTTCTAATTTGTTAATAAGGTTTGTAAAGAAGCAACACTGTTTCTCTGGGGACTATGACATTCTAAAGTACAGCTACCATTAACCCAGCCACACTGAAATCTTAGGCTCAATAAGACTGATATTATTGAAAATATTTCTAATGAACACATCAAAAAAAATGTTTTCTTTGATTACTGCCCAAGAAAATCTGCAACAGAATAATTAGCTGCATTCATCTGAGAATATTACTGATCCATGTACAAGTCTTTTGGGTTTTCATTGTTATATACAGTATTTTTTAAAGTCTCATTTGCTTTCAAAATATTAAGTAAAACGTGAGGTACAAAAACACCAGTAGACAAAGTATAAAGTTTGAAAATAGAATCAGAAAGTCATAGAGATCTAAAACGCAGAAAAAGACCCTTCAACCTATCATGTCCACACTTTTCAAAAACAATGATCTAACTATTCTATTCCCATTTTCCAATACTCGGCTCATAGCCTTGTATAAAAGGAGAAAGTGAGGACTGCAGATGCTGGAGTGCCACAGTTGAAAAATGTGGTGCTAGAAAAACACAGTAGGCCAGGCAGCATCCAAAGAAGGGCTTATGCCTGAAACGTCGATTCTCCTGCTCCTCGGATGCTGCCTGGCCTGTGGTGCTTTTCCAGCACCACATTTTTCAACCCATAGCCTTGTATGCCTTAACATCGCAAATGCACTCTAAATGTTATGATAGTTTCTGCCTCGACTACCTTTAAAGGCAGGGGGTTCCAAATTCTCACCACACTTTGGGTGAAAATGTTTTTCCTCACATCTCCTATAAACCTACTGCCAATTACCCTAAACGTATACCCCCAGTCAGTGATTCCTCCATCATGGGAGAAAATGCCTTGCTGTCTATCCTATGCTCCCTCATAATTTTATACAGCTCAATTATATCCCCTTCCAATCTCCTCTGCTCTCAAGAAAATAACCTTAGTTTGTCCAATGTCTCTTCATAGCTAAAACAGTTCAGCACAGGCAACATCCTGGTAAACAAAAACAGAAATTGCTGGAAAAACTCAGCAGGTCTGGCAGCTTCTGTGGAGAGAAATCAGAGTTATGTTTCAGGTCCAGTGACCCTCCTTCAGAACACCTGGTAAATTCAGTCTGAATTCTCTCCAGTGCTTTCTACAGAATGAATTCCAGAACTGCACACAATACTCGAGTTGTTGTGTAACCAACATTTTATACAATTTTATACAATTCTGGCATAATATTACATGCAACAAGAAACTAACAATTGTACATCAACAAAATAAATTAATGCTTCAGTGTAGTTTTTGAAGTATTTTCCAATGATATAAAAACAGATTAGTAACTTATTAAACACTTATTACACTGATTTATTGTTATGAAAAGGTCATTTTCAGCTGTATTAAGTTGCCATTCTTAACTGTATCAAGGAATCATTTTTAATGTAAGGGATAAATAAATAATTATGTTCAATTATGCTGCCCAATAGCACTGGATCATGGAACATTTTATATTTGTAAATAGGCAAATGCATCAAGCAGTAAATTGAATGGGAACTTCACTGCAAAAAAACAGTGCAATTTCTCCATGGATTGCTGGTTACATCCAGTGTGGAAATTCCACTCCTGGTTGTGTAATGGGTAAATGATTTATAAACAGTACGTTAAGGTTGAAATAACAACAGTAATTATACAAGGTAGAGCCATCTGTCTGCCAGAAAGATTATACTATTAACAACAAAAAAGAAATTGCATTTACGTAGTATCATTAATGTAAGAAAATAACCCTCTATAATCTACAAAATCATGATGAGACAGATAATGTTATTGCATCAATGAATAAGATATCAAATTTCACTAATGTTGACATAAGCTATAGATGTGCTTGAAGCCAAAGTACAAAAGTGCTCCAGAGGGAGCATCATCATCCCATCAATAAACCTAAGGAAAATTAAAAGGGAAGATCCATCAGGCACACAAACAGCACCTTTGAAACTGCAGCACTCCATCTGTACTGTACAAGAGCGTCAATCCTGATTTTGGATGTTCAGGTCCGTGGGGCACTGCTAGAAACCTGCCCAGGCACAGGCAATGCCAACTGAGTTACAGCTAATACAAATTCAGACCAAGAAAGTCATTGCATATGTAAGAAGAAAAAAATATTGAATGTAGCTCTGCTCACAAGAAAATTCAATAGTAATATTAAACCAATATTCTTGATTTTAGAATGATAACCCACTAATCATCACACATTATTTTATTAAGTCTGTATATTTGTGTTCCAAATTAATTTATCTAAATGTTTTCAGTTATATTTTAATTCAGTTTAATATATCATTTCAACATACTGTATATTTAGAAATGTTTAATAAATATGAAAAATACAGTTTTTAAATTGGAAAGAAAATATGTCAACTATTTAATTTTGATTTCTGTTCAATAGTACTTTGAACCTGTGATACAATTAGAACAATTGGCACAAGAATTAGATTAAAATTAGATCCATTAATATTTATTCAATGATATCAAGTGGTATCCTAAGCTATGAAATGGAAGGTTTAGAAGGTGCTTCAGGTACAGAATACCAATATACAAGCAAATGCATAACCAAAATAAAACAAAAATCTGTTCATTTTATGCAATTTACTTGATTACTTAAATTTTTAAAAATGGTATTAACCATAAAGAGGTGATTTACTTATATGTATTATTCTCTTTTAGTTACCATACTCTAAGTCATCATTAAAATGGGCAGTGAGAATATAGTGCGCTGCATTGAAATAAATTATTCTGATTTGACTTTCACCCACTAATAATTGTAATTCCAGTGAGCAAGAGTGACATGCATTTTTCCATTGGTTCAAAATGAAGAAAACTAGCTATTAAAGTTATTATTCTAGTGTTACTCCCCTGACAACCATTAACCATCATTAGCAATACAGACATCGAAGAATTTGCATGATAGATTCAGAGCAATTTGGACATCAAAGTGCACTTTGTGATGTGGACTATGAAGGACTAGGGATTACACTGGGTTGAATTTTCTCTTCCGCTGCACAACACGGGAATTGGCAAATCAATTGAAAAAGTATGGTTAGGTGGGAAAAAGTAGGTTTCCAATGTGGAGGAACAAAGTAATACTATTTCCCACCCAAGGTCTTAATGACAAAACAAGAATCTTAAAAGTGAGCAGTGAGAGCCTATTCGCATGCATTAGGATTGCATTTTTACATCATCTCACTTTAAACATATGCACTGTTTGGTTAAGTTAGTTTGCTGGACGGCTGGTATGCAATGCAGAGGCATACCAGCACTACAGATTCGACTCCCACACTAAGTGAGGTCACTGTGAAGGTCCTGCCTTCTCAACCTTGCCCCTCGCCTGAGGAGTGGTGACTCTCAGATTAAACTCACCACCAGTTCTCTCCCTCTAATGAGAGAGCAATCCTATGGTCCTCTGGGACTATGGTGCCAACTATTACTACGGTATGCATTTGCTATTCTCTCACGCAATGGAGAGAAACTAGATGGCAACAATTCCTCACATGAAAGTCAGAGTGAGTACTAGGCAGCTCCAGCTCACTATTTGCTTATAAAATTCTATATTAATGAGTGGTGCCCAACAACTCTGAGCAGTCATCATGGGTACAAAACACCCGCACCTGCCACTTTAATTCATAGAGGTTGGCATCAGAAGGCACCAATGTCAACACATTATTATGACTCATTTCCAACTCAGAATGTAGCTTTGCACTCCAATACTGCGCTTTGGAGTACAGCAACACCTTTCATTGTAATGCTGCTGCCAGGCTGCTTTGCACATAGGAACTGGTACCCATCACAGTGCAAGGATTTATCTCAGGGCTCTTACTCTCTTAGAGCTCACTCACTTTGCATGTAATTGGGTGTAAATAGCATCTCTGTCTTTCCTTTTGTTTGTACTTTTCTGCCTCTTTTACAGCTTACAAACTCACAGTTTTTCTGAGTTGCTTTACCGTTTAATACTGAGACAAAACCAGACAGCTTGTCATGTTTGACAGCGGTGATCGGTTTAGTGGCTGGGTGTGTTGCTATATGGCAACATGCTATGTCAATCTTACACCTGGACCATGTGCCTGGAGTTTTTGTGGTAAACCCACTGAATGAGCTTCAGCCAATTGGCCATGTGTGAAAGTCTGATGGGAATACGCATCAGTCAAGTCAAACGGGACTGTTATCAGTCAGAGGATCTCACTACTGTCAGTCAAGGGCAGCAGATGATCACAATCCAGGGGCTTGAAAACAATCAGTCAGCTTCTTGAAGTGTTCCAGGTAAGAGGGTTGTGTATCAGTACAGACGGAGAGCTGCACAGGGGAGGGTCTGGTTTCTCATCAGTTGTAGCTGTCATTCCAGTTTGCTCAAGAGGGTGAGCCACAGTCAATGGAATGCTAAGCATGAGGGAAAGACCAGCTCTCCCTTTTGACAGGATTCTGACATGCTTTGGCACTAAGGACAGGTAGACTGTGTAGATTCATTCTTGTAACTGCAGTTACAATAACAGTCAATCAGACAGGTGAGAACATAAAGAGGCAATACGTTTACAAATGTCAGGTTTTATTTTTAACAAAGTGTCACATGTGTCAGTGTGTGCCCTCAGAAGCCTTCCTTTGTCATTTCATTTGTATTGCATGTTCTGTGAAGGGTTAATCCTGAGTGGCAGTCATTACCCTGGTGCACAGATGGGCTTTAAATATGGCACCAATCCTGGAAAGCCCCAACAGTGATGAGTACTTCTGCCTCCAATGAGTGAAAGACATGCAAAAATCTTCCTATAGAGACATGCTGCGTCCATAAACAGATAAGCAGTGGAGGATCGAAAATCAAAAATGAAACCAGAAATCGTAGCCGGAGATTTCAACCATGCAAATCTCAAGAGTGTGCTCCCTAAATTCCATCAGCATGTGTTCTTTGTGACGAGGGAGGGGAACAAGCTGGATCTTGTTTATACAAACATCCCCAATGCATACAGGGCAGAGCCCGGGCCCACCTCAGCTCCTCAGACCACATCGCTGTTATGCTAATGCCAGCGTACACTCCACTCGTCAGACGGGTCAAACCAGTTCGGAAGCAGGTGAAAACCTGGCTGACAAGAGCCATTTCTGCTCTTCGAGACTGTTTTGAGCGCACTGACTGGTGCATGTCCATGGAGGTGGCAACCAAGAGTGATTCCATCAACTTAGAGAAGTACACAGTGTCGGTGATTTGCTACATTAACACGTGCACTGACAATGTCTCTGTGTCTAAGACATCACTTCTCACCCCAACCAGAAGCCGTGGATGACCCAAAGGTGTATGCACCGCTGAGGATCTGAGATTCTGCCTTCAGAGCGGATGATAAGTCAGCCCTAACAGCGAGGGCCAACATGACCCGGGCCATCAAAGAGGCAAAGTGTGCATCACACAGGGAATACACAGCCTTTTTCAGGACAGCGGTGACACGCAGAGAACGGAGAAGGGTATCCACGCCATCACCAAACACAGAACAGCATCGACATGGCAGCGAGGACGTCCACCCCCCCGCTCCCCCCCCAGTGCTGTGTCTTACCACAGCCGATGTGAAGCAAACCCTATGTAGAGTCAACCTATGTAAGGCTGCTGTGGAGCAGACAACATCCCTGGCAGAGTGCTCAGAGGATACTCTGACGTACTGGCGGATGTTCTCATGGACATCTTCAACACCTCCCTGAGCTGCACCACAGTTCCAACATGCTTCAAGACCGCTACCATCATCCTCGTGCCAAAGAAGTCTTCAGCGTCCTGTCTGAACAACTACCGCCCTGTTGCACTTACACCCATCAACATGAGGTGTTTCAAGAGGCTTGTGATGAGGCATACTAAGACCCTGCTGCCCATGCCCCCCCTCACTGGACACCCCACAGTTCATGTATCGATCCAATCACTCAACAGATGATGCTGTTTCCACCACCCTCCATCTGGCACTTACCCACCTGGAGAAGAAGGACCTGAACGTCAGATTGCTGTTCATAGACTTCAGTTCTGCATTTAACACTATCATTCCTCAGCACCTGATTGGAAAGCTGAGTCTGTTGGGCCTAAATACCTCCCTGTGTAACTGGATCCTGGACTTCCCGACTGGGAGACCTCAGTTAATCTGAATTGGAAACAGCATCTCCAACACCATCACACTGAGCACAGGGGGGGCCCACGGCTGTGTGCTCAATCCATGCTGTTCACCCTGATAACACATGACTGTGCAGTGACACACAGGTTGAATCATATCATCAAGTTCACTGATGGCACAATGGTAGTGAGTCTCATTAGCAGGAACAACGAGTCAGCATACAGAGAGGAGGTGCAGCGACTAACGGACTGGTGCAGAGCCAACAACCTGTCTATGAATGTGGACAAAATAAATGAGATAGTTGTTGACTTCAGGAGGGCACAGAGCGACCACTCTCCACTAGACATCGACGGCTTCCCCGTGGAGATCGTGATGCACCAAATTTCTTGGCATACACCTGGCGGAGAAACTCACCTAGTCCCTCAATACCAGCTCCATAGCCAAGAAAGTACAGCAGTGTCTCTACTGTCTGCTAAGGTTGAGGCAAGTCCACCTCCCACCCCCACCCCATCCTCACCACATTCTACAGAGGGTTCGTTGAGTGTACCCTGAGCTGCTGTATCACTGCTTGGTTTGGGAATTACATCAGGTTGGGTCGTAAGACTCTACAATGGATAGTGAGGACAGCTGAGAAGATCATCGGGTTCTCTCCTCCCTCCATTACAGGCATTTACTCCACACACTGCATCCGAAAGGCTAAGAGCATTGTGGAAGATCCCATATGCCCCTCACAAAAACTCTTCTCCCTCCTGCTATCTGGCAGAAGATACCAGAGCATTCAGTCTCTCACGGCCAGACTGTGTAACAGTTTCGTCCCCCAAGCCATCAGGCTCCTAAACACTGTATAATCGGATTCTTTCCCATCTAAAATTCTTTCATATTGCTGCTAGAAAAATGTCCATTATTCATCATACTTCTGTAACACTGTAACTTGCGTGTTTTGTACTTCTTATGCACTTTATGCTGTGTACGATTGTGTAGTTTGTGCTGTCCATGTAGCACCCTCGGTACTGGAGGAACACTGTCTTGTTTTTACTGTACCAGTTGTATATGGTAGAAATGACAAATCAAAACTACTCTACTCTACTTTACTCTACTCAAAATGGATGATTTTGCATTGACCTAGGCACCAGAAACAACTATGGCAAAAACAGTTCCATTGTCCCTGCAACAGTATCTGGGGGCTATTGTCAGAATTGGCACAGATGACTCACAGACTAGTCAAGCTGCAGCCTGACACTGTAATATGGAATCATACCTGACTGACATCGACATGTGGATAATCCTTGGCCTCCTCCAGAAGTCCTCAGATCACAGATGCTAGTCTTCAGCCACTTTGATTCAATCCATGTGATATCAAGAGATGGCGAGAGGAACTGGATTCTGCAAAGGCTGGAGACTGCAAAGACAACATTCCAGCAACAGTACTGAAGACTTGTGCTCTAGAATCTGCTGCATCCATATCCAAGCTGTTCCAGTACAGTTACAACACTGGCATCTGACCAACAATTTGGAATATTGCCCAAGTGTATCCACAAAAGGCAGGATAAATCTAACCCAGCCAATTACCACCCAATCAGTCTACTCTTGATCATGAGTAAAAGTGTTGGCAAGTGTCATCAGCAGTACTGTGAAGTGGTATTTGCTCAGCAATAACCTGCTCAATAACGCCCATATTGCTTCTGCCAGGGCCAGTCTGCTCCTGACCTTGTTACACCTTGGTTCAAACATGGACATAGTGCTGAATTCCAGAGGTGAGGTGAGAGTGACAAGCCTTGACATCAAGACAGGATTTGATTGAACGTGACATCGAGGAAACCTTGTAATAGTGGGTTTTAAAATTTATTAATGAGATGAAGGCATCTCTGGCTAGGCTGGCACTTATTGCCCATGCATAATTAGCCAGAGGGCAGTTTAAGAGTCAACCACATTGTTATGGTCTGGAGTCACATGTAGGCCAGACCAGACAAGGACGGTAGTTTACTTCCCTAAAGGCATTAGTGAATCAATGGGTGACAGGGGCAAACTTTTCGGTGGTTGGAGTCATACTTGGCACATTGGAAGTTGGTTTTGGTTGTTGGAGGTCAGTTATCTTAGCTCCAGTACATCTCTGCAGGAATTTCTCAGGGTAGTGTCATCTTCAGCTGCTTCATCAATGAACTTCCCCCCATCATAAAATCAGAAGTGGGGATGTTCGCTGATAATTGCACAACATTCAGCATCATTTGGGAATCCTTAGATGCTGAAGCATTCCATGTTCAAATGCCAGATAATAACCGAGAGAGAAATCTAACCATCATCATTGATCAATACCATCAATCAGATACTAAACTGGATTGGCCACATTAATACAGTGGCTGCAAGAGCAGATGAGAATGTAGGAATCCTGCAGTGAGTAACTCTCCTCCTGACTCCCAAAACCCTGGGAGAAAGTGAGCACTGCAGATTCTGGAGATCAGAGTCAAAAAGTGTGGTGCTGGAAAAGCACAGCCGGTCAGGCAGCATCTGAGGAGCAGGAGGTGATGAAGGGAATCAGGAATGATGAAGAGCTTATGCTCAAAACATCGTCTCTCCTGCTCCTCGGATGCTGCCTGACCGGGTGTGCTTTTCCAGCACTACACTTTTTGATTCCCAAAAACTGTCCACCATCTACAACTCACAAGCCAGTGATAGAATACTCCCAACCTGCCTGGATGGACATAACTCCAAAAACACAAAAGAAGCTTGACACAATCCAGAACAAAACAACCCGCTTGATGGACATGACACCCACAAGAATCCACTCCCTATGCTACCAATGCTCAGTAACAGCAGTGTGTATCCTCTACAGAATACACTGCAGAAACTCACCAAGGCTCCATATACAGCACCTTCGAACCCACAACCACTTCCATTGAGAATGAGAAGGGAAAGATATCCATGGGAACACCACCACCTACAAGTTCCCATTCTGACTTGGAAATATATCACCATTCCTTCATTGTTGCTGGGTCAATGGCATTGTGGGCCCATCTACAGCATGTGGACTGCAGTGGTTCAAGAAGGCAGCTCACCACCAGCTTCTCAAGGGCAAGTAGGAATGGGAAATAAATGTTGGGCCCAGCTAGAAAAGCCCAAATTCCATGAATGATTAAATTTTTTAAAAATTGTATCAGATAACTTGCTACAGAACCCAGAGAAAAACCCTCAAAAAAATTCCCCTAAATTGATACTAAGCTGATTTTGGGTAAACTGTTGTCCGCATTATCTTAATTTTTACACTTCATAAATAGTCCTGTGTGCAGCATTAAACATTTTATCTTTTACATGATTAAGATTAAAAGCGATGGGTGAGGAATGATGGTTTATTTTTAAATATTAGGTGCTATTGAGAGCTTCTTTTTAGGCTTAATGTCGCTGAGGCATTCAAGAAACACAGAATGTGATGACTAGTAGATTTATAGAAGTGATTATACAGCAGGATCAGTCTGATAGGTCGGTGACAGTCAGGAAAGGTAAGATGATAGTTCAGAAGCCTCCTGTGGCTATTTCTTTCTCAAACAGACGTTCCATTTTGGGTACTAAAGAAGGGGGTAGTCTCTCAGAGAAAAACAGAAGAGGATTTCCTAAGTGGCAGTGAAAATAGGAAGACAGATGAGGATGGTTCTGATAAGAACAAGTCAGAGAATGAAATAACTCTGAAGAATTAAAGTGCATTTATTTCAATGCAAGGGGTCTTACATGTAAGGCTGATAAACTCAGGGCATGTATCGGAACATGGGACTGGAATGTCATAGCAATTACAGAAACTTGGCTGAGGGAAGGGCAGGATTGGCAGCTTTGTGTTCTGGGTTTTTAAGTACTAAAGGAAGAAAGGGAGGCTAGAGAGGAGAGAGAGCAGAGAATTTCAGTAAAGAAAACGTTACTGTAGAATTAGAGAGGATATTTCTGAGTGCACCCCTACTTGTCCACTTTTGTCTATTATTTATGTAAATGTTTTGGATGAGAATATACGAGGCATGCTTAGTAACTTTGCAAATGACAGCAAAATTAGTAGTATAGTGGACAGTGAAAAAGGTTATCTAAGATTAAAAAGGGATCTTCATCAATTGGGTAAATGAGCTGAGGAGTGGCAGATGGAGTTTAATTTGGATAAATGCGAGGCATTGCGTTTTGGTAAAACAAACAAACACAGGAATTATACAATCAATGGCAGGGCCCTGGATAGCATTGTAGAACAGAGAGAGACCTAGGGGTTCGGGTACATAATTCTTTGAAATTTGTGTCACAAGTCGACTGGGTGGTTAAGAAGGCGTTCAGCACACTTGCCTTCATTGCTCAGACCATTAAGTACAGAAGTTGGGATGTTATTTTGAGGTTGTACAAGACACTGGTGATGCCTCTCCTGAATAATGTGTCCTGTTCTAATTGCTCTGTTATAGGAAGGAGGGTTCAGAAAAGACTTACCAGGATGTTGCTGGGATTGGAGGATTTCAGTTATAAAATTAGGCTGGGGAGGCTGGAACATTTTTTTCACTAGAGCATAGAAGGGTGAGGGGTGACGTTTTAGAGATTTATAAAATCTTGAGGGGCATAGATAAGGTGAATAGCAAATGTCTTTTCCAGAAGGTGGGAGAGTTTAAAACTAGAGTGCATACTTTAAAGTGAGAGAAGAAAGATTTAAAAAGGACATGAGAGGCAACCTTTTTTTTACATAAAGAGTGGTTCCTTTGTGGAATGAACTGCAAGAGGAAGTGATGGATGCAGGTAGAGTTACAACGTTCAAAAGATATTTGGATAAGTACATGAATAGGAAAGGTTTGGAGGCTTATGGGCCAAATGCAGGCAGAAGAGTCTAGTTTAATTTGGGAACATGATCAGCGTGGTTTAGTTGGACTGAGGAGTCTGTTTCCATGCTATATGACTCTATTATGTGGTGAATTTGACTTAAATTATCAATTGAATGGAAGTTCAGCGTCAATATGTTATTAAATCACCTGTTTGCCAGTTGCGTGTTGAGAAATACTAGAGGCTAAAACCATAACTAGGGAGAATATGACTTAGAAATTTAAAAGTCATGGATAAATGCCAGCCACCGAATCGCTGATTGAGTTTTCACAGCCAATGATTCTATAATTTGTTGGAGAATTTCAAAGATTCACCACACTGTAAATAAAGAAATTTGTTCTTATCTCAGTCTTAAATGGCCTACCCCCTATTTTGAGATTATTTCCCCTGTTCTAAACATGCAACCAATTACCTCTGTAAGAAATTTGTAACTTCGGATGAGATAACCTCTCAATCTTTAAAACTGTAAGAACGCATACCCAGTTTCCTTAATCTCTCCTTCTTAGAAAATTCTACCATAACCTGGTAAATCTCTGTTGCACTCCTTCAACGCAAGTCTAACCTTTCTTAGATGAGGAAACCAAAATTATACATAATATGTAGGTGCAGTCTCATCTATTGTACAGCAAGGCATCTTAAATTCCATACTAATATTCCCATGAAATGAATGCCAATATGTAATTTGCCTTTCTAATTCTCGCTGTACCTGCCTGTTGTGCTTTTAGTGACTCATATGCCATGACATCCACATCCATTCAACACCCGCATTTACCTGTCTCTCACCATTTAAGAAATATTCTGCCTTTCTGTCTTTTTCTACCAATGTGAATAATTGCACACTTATTTACATTATATTCAATTGACTATATTGTATCCCATTCACTTTGCCTGCCCTAATTCTTTTGAATTCTCCATGCCTTCTCCTCCTCACAACTTAGCTTCCCACCCAGTTTGGTGTCATCAACAAATTTGGAAATATTACTACTGGCCCCTGCATCCAACTCATTTATATCGACTGTCACTGCTATTGCCCTTACACTGATCTTTGCAGCACCCCCCCGTTAACAACCTGCCATCCTGAGAATGATCCGTTTATTCCTTCTCTTTGCTGTCTGTCTGTTAACTAATTCTCAATGCATGCTCATAAATTACTCCCAATCCCATGTACTTATTTTACCAACCTCATGTGTGGGACCTTACCAAATGCTTTTTAAAAATCCAAATGCATCACTTCCATTGATTCGTTTTAACTATGCTACAAAATCTACAACAATTTTGTCAAAAGTGATGTCCCCTTCATAAATCTATATTGCTTCTGCCCAATTTTACCAATCTCTTCCAAGTGTATAGTCATCACATCCTTTATTATGCATTCTAACACTTTCCCTACAACTAACCCCAAACTAACAAAATTATTAATGTGGTTCTCCATTCTCATTCTTCTTCTCTTCTTAAATAGTAAAGTTACATTTGCAACTTCTAGTCCAGAGCTACCTTTCCAGAGTCTCTAGAAATTTAAAATAAAACCACATATGCATCCACAATCTCTGTAGCCACTTCCTTCAGCATTCTGCTCCCTCTCTGAAATTCTTCACCTCCTTCTCTAACTTTCCCTGATCTCCAATTCCCCAACCTTGTTCCGTCTCCAACTTTCCCAATCTCTGACTCTTTAACTCAAACCCATCTCTATATCATGCCTTTCACTTCTAACTTATCTCATGTCATCTCCAATTCCCTCCGCCCCAAATCCCTAGCTCCCCTGTGTTCTGCTACTCCCACAAATCTGACCTTTGTACACTGTCCCAATCTCTGACTCAAATGGGAAAGTGGCAGTGGTGCCAGAACTGAAGTTCAGAACACCATATAATGGGGTCTAATGTATCTGCAATGTGACATCTTCTTCCAAAGGGGCCACCAAAAACCATAGAATGGCCTGTTCACATCAGGTTTCCATGAAGATCATGCCTGGCTTTATACCAGCGCCATTCAGAGGATCCCGCTTGATCCTCGGAAACTCTGCTCTGGACAATTGGAGGATGGAGTCAAAAGGTGTGGTGCTGAAAAAGCACAGCCGGTCTGTCAGCATCCGAGGAGCAGCAGAGTTTTTCATAGAATAGAATAGAATCCCTACAGAGTGGAAACAGACCCTTCGGGCCAACAAGTCTACACTGACACTCCGAAGAGTAACCCGCCCAGACACATTCCACTATTTATTATCCTATATTGATCCCAGACTAATGCACCTAACCTACAGATCCCTGAACATGATGGGCAATTTAGCACGGTCAATTCACCCAAGCTGCATATCTTTCGAGCTTAAACTCTTCATATACTCCTGATGAGGAGCTTATGCTCGAAACATTGACTCTCCTGCTCCTCGGATGCTGCCTGACCAGCACCACATGTTTTGACTTTGATCTCCAGCATCTGTAGTCCTCACTTTGTCCCAGTTGGAGGATGGATCTAGGCTATAGGATGTACAATGGGAATCCATGAGAGCCACAGAATTATACTGTGTAAGACAATCAGATTTTCTGAAAGAATCACACCTTCAGCATCCTATGGCACAGAAGCATCGGCCAAAGCAACTCAGCAACATTTTGTGAACCTGTTTCAACGGAATTGAGTTGCATGAAGTCATTTTTTACTGATGTCGAATGTTTTGATTCTGCTGAGGCCAGCATCCCTTGTGTAATTCCAACTGCAAGTCCAACTTATCAGTTTTTTCTCTATGCAGTTCATGCTTTTTTTTAAAGAAAGTTAAGGCTGTACCCGAATGGAAGCCTTCACAATATCTGATGCTTCCTTATTCTATCATAACAAACTTTCATGACAATATGAGCTCTACAGAAAGGATAGCAATCACTCAGGCAGAGTTAGAATATTGTTAGGTACAAAGACTGGCTAGCATCTCAACTTGCGACATTTGCAGCTGAAATGCCATTCGTTCACCCAACTGATGGTGAAAGCTGAATATCTACTTACAACCATGATAATGTATTGTCAATTCATGCCACACCTATGTGCCATAAGATTTATTTTTCCTTTCCCTCCCACTATATCCAGCTAGAGGCCTCGAGGCCGCAGCTGAGGTTGAGGGACCCTGCTGTATTAGTGGAGCCTGTTGGCTTTTGGGTTTGCTTGGGTAATTTTGAGGACATTTGTGGCTAGAGGGCCTTGATATGCTGTGCATGCTCTGCCCAGTTTTAGATTCATCATCTTGGGTTTGATTTCCCATAGGGCTGAGGGTGACAGGCAGGGTGGAGGTAGAGAGGGGGCCCTGAGAATATGGTTCTTCCCCTGGCTGACTGCCCAATAGCAACACTCGGTATCCTTGTAAGGAGGGAGCACCTTGAGTGACAACAAGAACATCTGTCACTTTACCATTGGTAGTGAAAACTAATGACTAATGAACAATGGAGTGCAGGTCAGGGTCTATATCCAGCAGACTCTGTGTACGCTGGACTCTGGTTCTCCATGGCAGCAGTCAACCTGTCCATGAAGACAGTCAGATCCTCGCATGTCAGAGACATGTCGGTACAGATAGTGTTTGTGGTGATCCTCCAACCTTCAAGCATGTTTGCTCAGTGCCTCCGACCACTCAGCCTGCTGCTCCTGTGTCTGCCTGTGCAGTTGGATAAATGTGTGACACCATGGGATCCTTCCCTGCGTGGGGCTGAGCAGGTTCCTTATCTCCAATAGACCTCTGTGCCAGTGATCTGGGGTATAGCTTCCTCGACCAGCTACAGAGATGTGGCAGTGATACATGCAATGGAATGTACTTCCAACTCTAATCTAACTAATGTACCTATTGGTATTTCGGTATCTAAGCTGATGGAAGTTGCCCGGAGGCAGCGTTGTCTGTGCTTCTCAGTGGGGTCAGCGGCTACTTCTTCTGGGGTGCAGGAGTAAATAAAGCCCTGAGGGCAATCATATGGATGCCACTGATGCCGATAGAACACAAGAGAGTGAATGAGTTGTGAAGTAGGGGTAGGAGTTTAGGCATGTCCGTAATATATTTACAGTGCTAACAATGGGAAAGATGCAGAGCAGTTGATAATGAATTTGATTTGATTGCCAGGACATGGAGGTCTTAGTATCACCACATGAGCTATTGCAATCCTGTTTTGCTAGGGCAAGGATTCTCCCCTTGTAGGAGGTGAGGAGATGGATGCTGGGCACCCCATCACCTATCTTGGTTCTCTCCTGCTCTGTTGTGGAACATTTTCTCCTGCAATGAGGTAGACAGAGTGAGACAGAAGTGCCTGGGACAGCTGTTAGTGCTGGTGCAGGCAGGGGAAAGGTGGGGCGAATTGAGTGCATCAGCAGCACAGAGGGCAATGTTAGATTTGGAGGGTTTGTGGTCACAGTTTCCTCATATAGGTGTTAACCAGTTGTAAGCAATTTTCAGACAATGTATTGTGTTTGTTGAGAAGCAGCAGTTCAGGGTATGATGAACTATTTAAATGGACAAAGAAAGGGAAATATATGGCCTGTCACATATATTTACCGAACACAAAGCTGTTCTGCAGAATGAAGTAAAGATGGTGGACCCTTATGGTTTTGGTGTGGTGGAGGGCTCCTCCTTGATGTTACACAGGCTTTGGTTACAGGTTTTTGTTCTTCCCTTGGCATGATGTTGGGCAATTTCTGGCTTTTTGCTCAAGAGGTGATGGCTTGTTCCCCTGGATCTCCTCACTCCTTCCTGAAGAAGGGCATGTGCCCGAAACGTCGAATCTTCTGTTCCCTAGATGCTGCCTGACCTGCTGTGCTGTTCCAGCAATAAAGTTTCAGCTCTCCTCACTCTACCTCTTTCTCACACACTCACTTCCCACCGACCCCTGTTTATATTCCTTATTTTGTGGATGTAGGTTTGCTTGCTGAGCTGGAAGGTTCGTTTTCAGATGTTTCATCACCATGCTAGGTAACATCATCACTGAGCCTCAGGATGAAGCACTTGTGGTATGGCCCACTTTTTATTTATGTGATTAGGTTTTCTTGGGTTGGTGATGTCATTTCCTGTGATGACACCATTTTCTGTGGTGATGTAATTTCCTGCTCTTTTTCTCAGGGGATGTTAAATGGAATCCAAGTCAATGTGTTTGTTGATAGAATTCCGGTTGGAATGCCATGCTTCTAGGAATTCTCGTATGTGTCTCTGTTTGGCTTGTCCTAGAATGGATGTGTTGTCCCAGTCAAATGGTTTCCTTCCCCATCTGTATGTAAGGATACAAGTCAGATTGGGTCATGTCTTTATGTGGCTAGTATCCTTACATACAGATGAGAAAATGAACCTTCCTGCTCAGTGAGCAAACCTACATCCAGAACTTCTCCAAACCCACAAACCTTATTTTGTGGATGAAAATCTATGTTGTGTCATTCATCTGTCTGAACCCTCTTAGCCAATGACCATGGGCAGTTATTCATGATACCAGGATGATCATTGTTCTCTTGCCCATTTCCAAATGAATGTTAGTTTTCATTCCTTCTAAGACTAAAACATACTATTTTTCCAAACACTGCATTGATAATAGGGTGTGGTGGCATGTAATTTCTATTTACATTTATTGTAGTTTATTAACACAGTTAACTGAAGTCTCATTCTGCATGGGAATACTGAATATGGAATAGTCAAATAACTCAGAAATATCCGTATTGAATTCTCAAACTAATTCTGAACTAATGCATTGTGATGATGCTTCTCCTTTAACAAGGCTATGCTGTCCTTGGCTTTTTTCCAGAGAGATCATAAAAGCATCCATTCCAAAAAGTCTGGCTTGGATGGGTTTTAGAGCCAATTTGATTATGGCAAGCAGATACTTCCTCAGGCAAAAGGTTTTAAAAGAAACACCTGTACAAAAAAAGGAGAGTTTCCAGTTCATAGAGTCATAGAGATGTACAGCACGGAAACAGACCCTTCGGTTCAACCTATCCATGCCGACCAGATATCCCAACCCAATCTAGTCCCACCTGCCAGCACTGGCCCATATCCCTCCAAACCTTTTCTATTCATATACCCATCCAGATGTCTTTTAAATGTTGCAATTGTACTAGCAATCGCCATTTCCTCTGGCAGCTCATGCCATACACGTACCACCCTCTACGTGAAAAGGTTGTCCCTTAGGTCTATTTTATATCTTTCCCCTCTCACCCTAAACCTATACCCTCTAGTTCTGGACTCCCCCAACCCAGGGAAAATACACTGTTTATTTATTTTATCCATGCCCCTCATGATTTTACAAACCTCGATAAGATTAGATTACTTACAGTGTGGAAACAGGCCTTTCGGCCTAACAAGTCCACACTGACCCGCCGAAGCACAACCCAACCCATTCCCCTACATTTACCCCTTCACCTAAGACTACGGGCAATTTAGCGTGGCCAATTCACCTAATCTGCACATTTTTGGACTATGGGAGGAAACCCACACAGACACAGGGAGAATGTGCAAACTCCACACAGTCAGTCGCCTGAGGTAGGAATTGAACCCGGGTCTCTGGTGCTGTGAGGCAGCAGTGCTAACCACTGTGCCACCGTGCCGCCCAAGGTCACCCCTCAGCCTCCAACGCTCCAGGGAAAACAGCCCCAGCCTATTCAACCTCTCCCTATAACTCAAATCGTCCAATCCTGGCAACATCCTTGGAAATTTTTTCTGAACCCTTCCAAGTTTCACAACATCCTTCCAATAGGAAGGAGACCAGAATTGCACACAATATTTCAAAAGTGGCCTAACCAACATCCTGTACAGCCGCAACATGACCTCCCAACTCCTGTACTCAATACTCTGACCAATAAAGGAAAGCATACCAAATGCCTTCTTCACTATCCCATCTACCTGCGACTCCACTTTCAAGGAGCTATAAACCTGCATTCCAAGCTCTCTTTGTTCAGCAACACTCCCTAGGACCTTATCATTAAGTGTATAAGTCCTGCTATGATTTGCTTTCCCAAAATTCAACACCTCGCATTTATCTAAATTAAACTCCATCTGCTATGTTTCCGCCCATTGGCCCATCTAGTCAGGATCTCGTTGTTCTCCCAGCTCAGTTTTTCTCTGGTTTGGCTTTAGCAGTCTGGCTGTTCACTGAAAGTACTGAGTTCAGTTTGAAACTGCTGGACCCAAAGAAGCAGGTCCATGCTGAGCCTCTCTCTGTCTCACATGTCTCCTGTAAGACCCTGTGCTTGATTTTACCTTTTTTGTCAAGGGGCGTTTATGGGGATTGTTGCAAGTATTTGGAATAGCATCATTAAGTTGGGACAATTTGTTGGGTTTTCAGATTGGTTAAGTTATTCGATATTCTGTACTCTTTTGTTTGTATTTCATGCAGTAATCTAGTAAATAAATTCTGTTTTGTTTAAAACCAAGTGGTTTGACCAGCTGCACTCTCCTGGAATATCCACCCTACATCTACTTAAAACAACTAGCAAAGTTAGGGTCTAGGCTACTTCCTTGAAATGTTTTGAGAGAGCCTGGCCTGGTCCATAACAGTATCTATTTTTAAAGTAAAAATTTGGCTCCCTACATTCTTTGTAGTTTGTGAAGTTGTGAGAGTTTGTTGACAAGTTTGTAACTTGACAGAAGCAAAAAGAAGTTTAGCCAGCAGCCCAAGAAGGATGACTGGAAAGAAATCATAAATCTATCTCAGACGTGCTAGAAGGCAAACTGGACAGTGTTAGCTAAACAAGAAATTAAAGATTTGAGATAAGAGTGACATTTCCCTGGGACTTGAGTTTCCGAAATGGATATTGCAGGGAAAGAGATTGAAACCTTGTTTTGCTGTTTATATTAAGACTTTTCTAACTCTCTTATGCAAATATAATTTGGTTTGGGCTTATTTTTTGCTTTTATGTGATAAACTTGTGTTCTATTGTTAAAGAACATTTGAAGCCTCGTAAATATGTTTATATGATTAGCTACCAGGTTCACCAATTATAAATATTAAACTCATAATGTTTCAAGCCAGGTTTCACTCTGGGATCTGACTTGCCCTGTATTACCATCTCTGAGTCCTCGGAACAATCTTTGGAGCAATGTACGAAATGGTTCTGATGTAACAACACCGGACTCATCAGATGCTGCTGGACGTGCTCAGTTTCTCCAGCAATTTCTGTTGTTGCAATAAAGTACATCTTGTTTACTCTACAAGACTCTTCCCATTAGACTTGTTGGCTACCATTATGCACAGACCAGATCATGTAAGCACCTAAAAAAGTCACATATTTAGAACACACACATAGCAGCATATGTAACAAGTAGCAGATGAGCTAAGACACTGAGGTGTTGGACTGTGTTCTGGAGGTGAAAATTGGGAGTCTTAGTGATGGCATGGATGTGTGGTCAGAAGTTTATCTCAAACACAATTCCAATGTTATGAATAATTTGGGTCAGTTTCATACAGTTACCATGGGAGAGATATGAAAACAATGGCTGAAGAGTAGACACTGAAAATAATGGCTTTTGTCTTCTTAGCATTTAATTGGAGGCAGTTTCTTTTCATCCATTACTGGGTTTTGAGCGAACAATCTGCCAATTTAGAGATCATAGAGGTGTCAAGAATGGTAGTAGAGAGTATCCTCAGTGTGATGGTGGAGAGAAAGCTTTGTTTGCAAGTGATGTCATCCAGGGGCAGAATGTAGATGAGAAGTGAAAAGGGGTTGAGGATAGGTCAGAGAAAGTGAGAGGGAGACCTGAACCCCAGTTATTGTTTAGAATAGACTGATATATCTGGATGGAGAGACAGGTTTTTTTTTAAGCAAAGCTCCAAGTTAGAAAAGGATACTAGGGAATAAAAATGGCAAAATGAAGTAAAATATTTCTCCACTGTTATTTACACAGTGTATGCTACTTTTATGAGCTTCAGTGGAAGTCCAAGGAGTAGATGCTGTAGTGTATACTAAATTATCTTTACCAGAATATAAGTTTTGGTAAGAAAATCATACTGGAGACCCATAGTTGTTATTCTTTTATTTTGATCTATCACTGCCACTGAGACCAATAAAAGTAGCAAACTATGTAAGTAACTGTACATCATTACTTAGTTTTAAATCCTTTGAAAATATTAAAACAATTACTCCCAGAACATTTCAGAAATGCAAAACGCTGGCCAAATTCACTGGCAAATGAATCCTGGGCATTCAGCCAGCTATATGCCCATACTTAGACAAAGACAGCTTTACTGTCTCTCCAGTGTGTTTCCAAATCTTACTCAAATTAGGAGTATTGTCATGGTGAAAAAAATTGTAACAATAAATATAAGTGGGTCATTGGAAACTCAATAGCCTCACGTTGTCAAAACATTGGATAAAATAACAGAACAACACATAATCTCAGTAGTTCAATTCACTACAAAATAATTTGGAAGCAAAAAAAACAAACCTTTGTGATTTTAATTGTGATGTAGTCCAACTTTGGCAGCAGTGCAATCAGTGAAATGAATGAAATGTTCTGTCATAATTTTTCAAGTACCTGCCTTACCCTTAATTTGAAGCTGTGAAAACTCTCTTAATTTAGTTCTATCTAAAGCACTCACGCTTCCCTAACTGACAGCAGGCAGACAAGAATTTTTTTTCTTGTCTATCAATTTGTGTCTATCAATACTGCTCTGATTCAATAGTTAGCAGATTCCCAAAGGTGGTCGACCAAGAATTATTACTCTGCGAAGTGACTTAAGAGATGCCTCTTCCCAACATTGTGATATCAACAGAAGACTAATTGTATGTGGAAATCTGAAATATGGGTCTGTTTCCTTCAATTCAGTGGGAGCAAAGGCACACAGATAGCCTTGTCACAGTCTAGCATGCAGTGAAGTTTCTGCAGGGCTATGATAAATCATGGAGTACAGGTCTAGCTAGATGACAACCCCATTTTTCTGGCCCTATAAATCATATTTTTGAAATACTTTTCATGTAGGTCGACACCAATTTTCAGCTACAACATGTGATACTTGCATCAATAGTTAGTGTCAATCTTTCACACCATAAAGCATGTTTTATTTGTTGGCATCTTAAACTGGGCACAAGACATCAGTCAGGCAATACAGGCTGTGTTGCAAAGGTGTGTGGGAATTTATGGCAATCCCATACTTTGTATTGGATGCTGATGACTTTTGAGATTAGCAACCACTTATAGCTATGTCAGGAATTAACTTTTATACTCAGCGTACAAGTTACCCTCCACTTTTAGCAGGATTTTTAAAATCTTCAAAGGCAATTTATATGTCGATACTTAAATTTTGAATCATCATTCTTTGCATCTTTTCTGGCGAACTGAACAATGCAGAATTGTTTGAAGCCAATTTTGAAATGTGAGATGATAGGTCTATCCTCACTCCAAGCCACTGGGGATGATGGAAACCATGTTCAGATCAGCTTCATCATCAAATGGATTCAAAGTGGGAATTTTTATTTTGTCCGTAGTTCAAGTGTGAATAAGGATGCCCTGAAGTTCGGCATTTGGCTTTATTGTGGTCAATCATTTCAAAAGTGACCATCAGATTTTTGTGATAATTTCCCAGCGCTCCAGAATTTCTTAAAATGAATAGAATCTCGATGTTGCGATCCATTCTGTGTAAACTACTGGGTTTCCATGGAAACAACTGAAATTACTTTGACACTTCATGTAGATGTCATGACACCACACTGCTTGTTAATGTTTATCTTCCTGCTTGCCACAAAAAAACAAATACATAGGAGTTTTAATGCCAGTGAGTAAGAAATGAGATAATCAGAATGAGTTTGAGTTAGGATTGAATCTGCTGCCCAACTCTCTTTGATTCTATTCATAAATGGCCGCCTGAACATTCCAACTCAAAGCTGAATAATGGCCATGTTGTCAAGTTTTACAGAACGACAATGCATCATGATATAATGGCTTCCTTTAGACTGGATATTATAAAGTAATTTCCTTTACTAACGTCAGTTTTGACAGAGAATATAGATCTGGAATCATTAATGATAAGGAACCTAAATTGATATCTTGATAGTTTAAACATTATCAAATAGATCACAAAGGTCATTATGATCATTTGCAGGAATCGATTCAAAGAATACATTTATCTAGAAACCAAAATCAAATAATGTTACAGCTTTGTGTAAATTTAAATTATTAATGTTGGCTGTTGCAAATGTTGCAGTTAATAAATGTCTCCAATTTCACGTATCACTCATACTTCAACTTCGTGATAATGAATGTATTTTAAAAGTAACTCATTGGTTGCCAAACACTTGGGACAGGTTGAAGATTTGAAAAGGAACTTATAGATGCAAATTCCTTCTTTGAACATCTGCTGAGGACTTGCTAAAACCACAAGTTGACTACTATACTCTCACTTCTAGCTTTGGTGTTCTGTTATCTTTTCCATCTGAAAGATCACAGAAAAATGATCCCTCTGACATGTTACAAGGTCTTTACTTTCCTGACAACGTTAGAGTAGAACTTTGTTTCTCTCACCATCAGAAAAAGGTTTTTTTTCTGTACAGTGTAAAAATACTTGCTGTAAAGAGATCTGATGCTTGAATACTCAATGCATTTAATGCAATAAAAATGTTGGTAGCAAGATTACATCAAATAGGAATAGAACATATGAAATAAATGCCACAATGAGCAGACTTTTGCAGAAAATAAATCAGATTGTGGTGATTCTATTAGAGCATTTTAAGCAATTGTAAAGTCTTTTGGTTTTGGTTTGTTTGCTTAATGTAACGTTTAAGCTCTTAACTGGTAAGTGCAACATACAAATGCCATTCACATCAGCTTTTCTAAAATGTCTGCCATGCTAATACATCAGAAAAATATTCTGCTTGTCAGTCACAGAAAGTTTAAATCATCTAAAGCTAAACACTGGTCTGATTTGAATTGGAAATCTACAAGTCAAGCCGATGGATCAGTTCACTATTCTTGGCCAAATGTAGCGATGTTTCTCTTGCTGGCTTATTTCTATTTGAACTAAATGAACCTATAGGTTGAGAAGAAATAAATTCTCATTTGAACCTGTAAACTGCATTGCAGGTACCAAACAAAAACTTTAATTCACCTGTGCAGTTTCTCATGCAGTTTGCCATCCAAAATGTGCAAAGTTTTCCTTTGTGCATCTAATCTCTCAGAAAATGAAAAACAGAAAGGTGTTACAGGACTGCACATATTACATAAATGAAGGATACTAGGAAGGAATTATGGAATACAGTTTACATTCCACCATTAACTGACACCTTGGCAAGGGTATTAAGACTAAGGGCATTCGTGTTTAAGTTCACTTCAGGTCACAGGGTAAATTGTACAACCTTGTACTCCCAGCAGAGAATTGGCAATTGAAGGCAATATCCATTTCTAATAATATATGATTAATTTTCCAATTTATTCTTTTTGATCAAAGAATTGGATAATAGATCATACATTTTATAGACTCATAGAGTCTTAAAGTGCAGAGGCACCTTATCTTCATCATATGCATCCTGTTTCTATTATGCTAGAGGTAAGGAATTTAAAGTTATATGCAAATTGGAGTTGAAAATATGAGCTGGAGTGACATGCAGAAAGTTAGTTCGAAACGTATTTCTTTTAAATAATTTATTTTATAATTATGACATGACCAGAAACTCAACTGGCCTCACCACACAAACACTGTGGCTACAACAGCAGGTTAGAAGCTAGGAATCCTGCGGTGAGTAACTCACCTCCTGACTCCTCAAAGCTGGTCTACTATCTACAAGGCACAAGTCAGGAGTGTGATAGAATACTCCCCATTTGCCTGGATGAGCGCAGCCCCAACAACACTCAAGGAGCTTGACACCATCCAAAACAAAGCAGCCTGCTTGATTGGCACTATGGCCACAAGCATCCACTTCTTCCACTACTGACCCTCAGTAGCAGCAGTGTGTGCTATCCAGAAGATTCACCAAAGATCCTCAGACAGTATCTTCCAAACCCACGACTACTTCCATTTAAAAGGACAAGAGCAGCAGATATATAGAACACCTTCAAGTTCCTCTCTAAGTCACTCACCATCCTGACTTGGAAATATATTGCTTTGGATACTGGTGGGGGGGACAGCCGAGCAGGGGTAAGCTGCAGTGACCGGGTCTGTGGCGTGAGGTCTGGCTCTGAGACTCAGAAGGGAAAGGGGGAGAGGAGGAGAGCGCTAGTTATAGGAGACTCTCTAGTTAGAGGGACGGACAGGCGGTTCTGTGGGCATGGGCGAGACTCTCGGATGGTTTGTTGCCTCCTGGGTGCCAGGGTCCGAGACGTCTCGGACCGTGTCTTCAGAATCCTTAAGGGGGAGGGTGTGCAGCCAGAAGTCGTGGTGCACGTTGGCACCAACGACATAGGTAGGAAGAGGGGTGGGGAGGTCATTCAAGAGCTCAGGGAGTTAGATTGGAAGCTAAAAGCTAGGACAGACAGAGTCGTCATCTCTGGGTTGTTGCCGGTGCCACGTGACAGTGAGGCAAGGAATAGGGAGATAGTGCAGTTGAACAGGTGGCTGCAAGGATGGTGTAGGAGGGAGGGCTTCAGGTATTTGGACAATTGGACTGCATTCTGGGGAAGGTGCGACCTGTACAAGCAGGACGGGTTGCACCTGAACCAGAAGGGCACCAATATCCTGGGGGTAGGTTTGCTAGCAATCTTCGGGGGGGGGTTTAAACTAATTTGGCAGGAGGATGGGATCCGGACTTGTAGTCTAGCAAATAGGCTAGCTGTTTGTCAGGATGTCCAAGAATGTAGGGAGGCTGTGAAGAAGGTAGCACTGACAGGGAATACTTGCGGACACAGAGATGGGTTCAAGTGCGTATACTTCAACGCAAGGAGTATCAGTATAAGGTCGGTGAACTTAAGGCGTGGATCGGTACCTGGGACTACGACGTTGTGGCCATCACGGAAACGTGGATAGAAGAGGGACAGGAATGGTTGTTGGAGGTTCCTGGTTACAGATGTTTCAGTAGGATTAGAGGAGGGGGGGTGGCGTTGCTAATTAGAAATGGTATAACGGCTGCAGAAAGGCAGTTTGAGGGGGATCTGCCTTTGGAGGTAGTATGGGCTGAAGTCAGAAATAGGAAAGGTGCAGTCACCTTGTTGGGTGTTTACTATAGGCCCCCCAATAGCAGCAGAGATGTGGAGAAACAGATTGGGAAATAGATTTTGGAAAGATGCAGAAGCCACAGGGTAGTAGTCATGGGCGATTTCAACTTCCCAAATATTGATTGGAAGCTCTTTAGATCAAGTAGATTGGATGGGGCGGTGTTTATGCAGTGTGTACAGGAAGCTTTTCTAACTCAGTATGTAGATTGTCCAACCAGAGGGGAGGCCATATTGGATTTGGTACTCGGTAATGAACCGGGACAAGTGATGGGCTTGTTAGTGGGTGAACATTTTGGTGATGGTGACCACAATTCTGTGACTTTCACCTTGGTTATGGAGAGAGATAGGTGCGCACAACAAGGTAGATTTTATAATTGGGGGAAGGGAAATTACGATGCTGTAAGGCAGGATTTGAGGAGCATACGTTGGGAGCACAGGCTGTCAGGGAAGGATGTGGTGGAAATGTGGAACTTCTTCAAAGAGCAGATACGACGTGTCCATGATATGTATGTACCTATCAGGCAGGAAAGAAATGGTCGTGTGAGGGAACCTTGGTTGACAAGGGAGGTTGAATGTCTTGTAAAGAGGAAGAAGGAGGCTTACATAAGGTTGAGGAAACAGGATTCAGACAGAGCAGTGGAGGGATACAGGATAGCCAGAAAGGACCTGAAGAAAGGGATTAGGAGAGACAAGAGAGGGCATGAAGGATCAAGGATAACCCAAAGGCATTTTATGCGTATGTGAGAAACCAGAGAATGACGAGAACGAGGGTAGGTCCGATCAAGGACAGTAGTGGGAGACTGTGTATTGAGCCGGAAGAGATAG
>NC_057724.1:55946294-56025920 GCF_004010195.1 Chiloscyllium plagiosum
AGGACAAATAAGAATGTGGAATACAGGGTTAACGGTAGGGTTCTTAGTGAGGTGGAGGAACAGAGGGATCTTGGGGTCTATGTTCATAGGTCTTTGAAAGTTGCCACTCAGGTGGATAGATCTTGTAAGAAGGCCTATGGTGTATTAGCGTTCATTACCAGATGGATTGAATTCAAGAGTCGTGAAGTGATGTTGCAGCTGTACAGGACTTTGGTTAGGCCACAGTTGGAGTACTGTGTGCAGTTCTGGTCGCCTCACTTTAGGAAAGATGTGGAAGCTTTGGAGGGGGTGCAGAGAAGATTTACCAGGATGTTGCCTGGAATGGAGAGGAAGTCGTACGAGGATCGGTTGAGAGTTCTCGGCCTTTTCTCGTTGGAACGGCGAAGGATGAGGGGTGACTTGATCGAGGTTTATAAGATGATCAGAGGAATAGATAGAGTAGACAGTCAGAAACGTTTTCCCCGGGTGCAACAGAGTTTTACAAGGGGACATAAATTTAAGGTGAAGGGTGGAAGGTATAGGGGAGATGTCAGGGGTGGGTTCTTTACCCAGAGAGTGGTGGGGGCATGGAATGTGCTGCCTGTGGGAGTGGTAGAGTCAGAATCATTGGTGACCTTTAAGCGGCAATTGGATAGGTACATGGATGGGTGCTTAAGCTAGGACAAATGTTCGGCACAACATCGTGGGCCGAAGGGCCTGTTCTGTGCTGTATTGTTCTATGTTCTATGTTCTATGTTCTACGCTGTTCCTTCACTGTTGCTGGGTCTAAATCCTGAAATTTCCTCCCTAATGACATTGTGGGTCAACCCACAGTAGGTGGACTACAGTGGTTCAAGAAGGCAGCTCATCACCACCTTCTCAGGGGTAACTAGAGATGGGCAATAAATGCTGGCCAGCCAGTGACACACAGATCCCATAAAATAAATAAATAAAAAAAGGGATATGATTCTCATAACTTGCTGATATCAGTGAAAAGGCATTATGAATATGAAATGAGTCAGCTGCCAACATTCAGGAATGGGAAAAATGACATGTTGCCATCCTGTGATTCACTGGCTCTGCCCCCATTGCTGCCAGTGACAGGGACAATGAGAAAGCACACCGAAAGCATCTTTAATGTATGTTACAATGACCTGAGGCCACTTGTATCTCTCCATTCGGGTCTTAGGGTGCCATTATCCTAAGAGGCCCACCCTGTGGTCTTGTACTTAGAGTTGGAAAAAACACAGTCAATGCTGCAGATCTCTTCAGCCTGTACAGAGGTACCAACTCTTGGCTTAGAGCACTTCTACTCATTCTCTGTCATCCTCTACCCCTCTGATTCTTGGTGAACCAGGCACAGGCACATGCCAATTTGATCCAGTGACCTATTGACAAACTTTGAGAAATATGAAATAACCTTCTACTCTTTTGATACCCCTCTCCCACCACATTGTTTGCATTTTGGCTGTGCCTATTGGGCACAAACACTCCACCTATCCTACCTTGGCAGAAGCCCCAATTAACAGACCCATAAGCATTCTGACCCCTTCATTTTCCTTTTAGGTTTAGCTGAGCAAACACTCCAAGCTATGTGGACTGGAGAGCAAATGTTCTACCCATCAGAATCTTGACGATACACAGACAATTTTATGGAAATAGATGTAATCACGTGTGAGAGAAAACATCTCCCTCGCTGCTTTAAATGCAGTGTTTAAACTTCATTCTCCATTAGCCTAAAGTGCAAATCTCTTAAAGCTATTGCTTGACATTTATTGCAGCTGGCATTATTTCCCTCTCATGATAAATAATGCCAGTTACATTGTAAAAAATGTCAGCAAATTCTGCTTCACAGTTTAAAGTTGTCTGTCCATTTCTCAAATGTAATTACTAGATGATTGATCTAAATCTCAACTAGATTGCTGGGTTGGGGGGGTTGGAGGTGTGGGGGTGTGGTGGGGGGGGCAAGGGGGGGGTGGTGGGCAAGGTGGGTCATGCAGACAACAATTACTTTTAAACAATCTGTTTATATTATTAACTCAAATGAATTGCTGTTTAACATTTTTTCACCTTTCAGAACGCAACAGAAATTCGCCTGTGTATATGAAATCACTTTATCTGGATTGAACAAGGATGAATTTTATTGTAATATATACTGGGCCACGAGCACTTAACTCTATCTTAGGTATTCACGTACCCTTCAGATCATGAAAATTACTTACTAAAATGACCAGCGAATTTCAGCCTGCTCAGCCGACTTTTGCAAAACTAAAATTTGGAGTTGGTATCGTTGATTCTTTTTCTTCCCCATATTGCCATTAATGATTTGTTATAAGTTGATAAATTCGATCTGACTTTGAAGGTAATGTTCTGTTTTTTAGCAAGTAGTTCAGTCAGCGGGGTACGGGGCTCAAAGCCAAAAGGTTTTATAGTTAAATGTTGGGATTCACCCAATCTTCCATACTTCCAAAGAGAACAGCCAGTGAAATGTAACAAGTAATAAATTGTAGAGCAAATTTTGAGAGTTTGGGATTCTACAAAGCTGGTAAAGTCAGACAAGTATCTCATATATCTGATTCATTATGGAGTTTACAAGAAAATTAGGACAGGTCAAAGGCATGGCCTTAGCAAGATGCATAGCCCTATTACAAATACTCAAATTTTATCCGATTACACAAATTTGGTGAGGTTCCTTTTGTGCTGAAAATGTGTTGCTGGAAAAGCACAGCAGGTCAGGCAGCATCAAAGGAGCAGGAGAATCGACGTTTCGGGCCTCTATGTGGCCTCCTCTATATTGGGGAGGCAGGTTGCCTACTTGCGGAACGTTTCAGGGGACACCTCTGGGACACCCGGACCAACCAACTCCAAGGAACACCACCTTCCTAACCTGCAATCTTCTTCCTGACCTCTCCGCCCCCCACTCTGGCCTATCACCCTCACCTTTACCTCCTTCCACCTATGGCATTTCCAACGCCCCTCCCCCAAGTCCCTCCTCCCTACGATTTATCTTAGCCTGCTTGGCACACCTTCCTCATTCCTGAAGAAGGGCTCATGCCCGAAACGTCGATTCTCCTGCTCCTTGGATGCTGCCTGACCTGCTGCGCTTTTCCAGCAACACATTTTCAGCTCTGATCTCCAGCCTCTGCAGTCCTCACTTTCTCCTAGAGGTTCCTTTTGTGGTTACCATTGTCTTTCTTAAAAGCTGACCCTCACCCTCAGGATTTCACCTGGCAAACTCCTCCTTTCCAGTGTCTGAGTGCTTGTTAGGATTAAGACAACTGTCCCACAAAATAGTCAAGTAAGGAGGGCAGCGATACTTAGTGGTATTATCACTAAATTATTAATCCAGAATGTTCTGGAAAGCCAGGTTTCAAACCTACCAAGGCAGATGGTGGAATTTGAATTCAATGCAAGAAAACAAAATCCAGAATTAATAGTCTAATGATGACGATGAAACCATTAGTGATTAGTACTGATGGGAAAAACCCATTTAATTCGCTAATATCCTTTAAAGAAGGGAAAATCTACTGCCCTTACCTGGTCTGGCCTACATGTGACTATAGATCCACTATCCAGAAGGTGATAGTTAGGATTGTGGTAGAATACCGTCTACTTGCCTGGATGGGTGCAGCTATGACATAAAAGAAACTCACTTGATTGCCAGCCCATCCACCCTCTTCAACATTCACAACCCATCAAAGTAATGACCTCTCTCAATTCCTATCCCTACACATAGAGAAAATGATCAGTGAAGACAAACGTCGGTCCCTCACAGTCAGAAACAGGGGAAATTATAACGGGGAACAGAGTTGGCAGACTAATTAAATACATTTTTGGTTCTGTCTTCACAAAACAGGATGCCAAGAACATCCCGAAAATATTGGAGAACACAGTGAAAGGGATTAGTAGGGAAATGGTGTTAGGGTAGTTGATGGGGTTAAAGGCTGGTAAATCCCATTTTAGAGCTAAATAATCTACACCTCAGAGAACTTAAAGAAGTGGACCTAACAATAGTAGATTTATGAAAGGGAAATCATGCCTGACAAATCTATTGGGGTTTTTTAAATGTAAGTGGCAGAATTGAGAAGGGGAGCCAGTTGATGAGCTTTACTTGGACTTTTGATAAGGTCTCACATAACTGATTAGCATGTAAAGTTAAAGGGTATTGCACTGATGTGTATAAAGAACTGGTTGACAGACAGGGAATAAATGAGTCTTTTTCTGTGTGGCAGGCAGTGATGAGTAGGGTACCACAAGGATTAGTGCTTGGTCCACAGCTATTTACAATATATCTTAATGATTTAAATGTGGAAAAGAAGTGTAATAGTTCCAAATTTGCAGACAAAACAAAGCTGGATGAGAGAGTGAGCTGTGAGGAGGATGCAAGGATGCTTCAGTGCAATTTGGTCAGGTGAGTGAGTGGGCAAATGCATGGCAGATAAAGTATAATTAGGATAAATGTAAGATTATTCACTTTGGTAGCAAATACAAGAATGCAGACTAGTATCTGGATGATAATAGATTATGAAAGGGGGAGTTGCAGAGAGACCTTGTTGTCCTTGTCCCTGGCTGAACTACTTGCTAAAAAACAGGACATTACCTTCAAAGTCAGATCAAATTTATCAAATTATCAATGGCAAAATGGGAAAGAAAAAGAGTCAACAATTCCAACTCCAAATTTTAGTTTTGCAAAAGTCAGCTGAACAGGCTGAAATTCATCAGTCATTTTTGTAAGTAATTTTCATGATCTGAAGGGTACTTTACTGTCTGTCTAAGATGTAGTTATATGCTGGTGGCCCAGGGAATAGTACAATAAAATTCATCCTTGTTCAATCTGTATAAAGTGATTTCATGTACACAGGTGAATTTCTGTTGTGTTCTGAAAGGTGGATAAATGTTAAATAGCGATTCATTTGAGTTGCTGAAAATAAGTGTGCAGGTGCAGTAGGCAATGAAGAAAGCAAATGGTACAAATGGTAAAATTTCAAAGGATGAGAGACCCTTAAATAGCAACAGCATTAAACAGACACTTATACACAGGCTGTGAATAAAGTGTGTTTTGAACTTTAGGCACTAACCTAATGTGTGCCCCAAGTACTCTAGGCTCCATCAGCAATCAATGGTTGTGACGGACTAGCAATGTTTTGCTACCTGACCATCATTGCAAAAGTATCCAATTATTTACCTATCATGGCACAGAAGCTGCTCATTTCACATCCTGGACTATCGAACATGGATAGCACTAAGAATGGCAAGGTTCTATACTTCAACGTTGTAGTTGCAATGTTGTAAGACAGACGTTCACTCTCACAGCTGATAAAAAAAGTGAGCATATATTTACAGCTGTGATAATTTATTTATGTTGACTTGTCACTCGTGTCACCCATGTGTCTTCAGAAGGACTTATTTTTTTCCTTCCCACTGCATCTCAGTGTAGTCTCAGGTTCTGTAGAAGGAGTAGAGGAGGTCTGTCCTACATTGGAGCCAGTTGGTCTTGCTGGTTAGGTTGGAAATCACTGGAGTATTTGTATCTGGAGGGCCCAGACTTACTGAGTACATCCTTCCAGTGCTTGCACCTCAGCTTGTACACCCATGGGGCTGAGAGAGTGTTCTGCTTTGATAGTCTGATAGTCTTTGCGAGTTAAGTGATACTAATTAACAATTTTATTGGTGATAATATATATGTGTTGAGTGGTGATGAATATACTAAGTAGTAAATTAATATATTGAGATAAATGTATGTATGCACAATAAGCAGTAAATATGTATATATAGTAGTAAATATCTATTAAGCAATAATCTACTTTAGAACATAGAACATAGAACTATACTTGTTTAAATATATTAAAAACACATGCAAACTAGTGAGTGCTGAAACTACATTTGACATGTTTAATAATGAGTCTCACTACCTCCTGCCCATTGGGAATCCCATTTTACAATGTCTGGACTGGAGAACTCAGGATTCCTGGCATCATCCGCAATCTCAGTTCAAGCTGAAGTCCCTGAATAAGGTGAAGTTCCTGATATTAACACTATTCTGAATATAAGATTACATGCTGTATCATCATTCCACGATACTTTCAGTACTTTTCCAGAATTCCATGATGCTGAAACAACATGTCTAGGTGGCCCCATGTAATAGTTTTTCAAGGCAGCTCCCACTGCTAAGTTTGTACTTTTCAGTCAAAACAGGCTGTTTTCTTATTGGGCCTGTTTTCAGTACTTTTCCACTTAATTTAATTTGGTCATGTTGGGGTTGTTCTGTATATAGTTCCTGCTCAGGCTCTTTGTGAAGAAGGGATACCTGGACTGAGGTAGGGACCCCACCCACAAACCCCCCACCTCTCCCTGCACCCCTCCCCCTACACCCCCAGTTCCCCTATTACCTTTCCAACAATGTTGGCCATTCAACATTCAATGACTAGGGCAATGGAGGCTTATGTGCTTTTACAGCAGACTGGCAGCCAGCAACTGTCCAGATTATCAGTAGCAGGTTCCTAACTGTGTTGCTGCCATCCTGTAGCCTTTGTATCAGGATGCTCAGTGTGCCTGACCAACCTGTCCACCATTCCTGGGTCTTCCAATGAATTCATGCATTGCAGCCTCTATGGGATCATCTCCTGGAGCTGAACAGGTCCTTGGCCCCTGGCGGTCCTCTGAGTGCCAGTGACTTGGAGCATTTCTTCCTTGACCAATTGCAGAGAGTGGCAGAGAAGTGCTGACCAGTAGGTGCTCCTGACTCTTATATCGCTAAATTAAACATTGAGGTGTCAGTGTCTGAGCTGGATGCAGGACACAGCCTTGCAGGATCTTCCTCAAAGGCATTCGTGCTCTCTTCCTTTGAGGTGGAGGAAAGGATGTGTTGAGGTGTTGTCCTCTTGATCTCAGAGAATGCTTCACAACCAAAGGGTAGAGGTTGTGGCAGGTTAACAATCCATTCAGCTTCTTACTTGGTTGTTGGGACATGAAAGTTCCAGCATCTCCTTTCCTTATAGGCACCCCATCACCCATCCTAGCTCCTTCGGCTCTATTATGGGCTGATGGAAGAATTCAGTGAGGTGAAAGTGGGTGTCATAGGTGTTGGTACTGGTGCAGGTGAGGGAAAGGTGATGAGGAGTCCTCAGTGAGTGAGCAAGCATACATAGCATTCAGGATACATGCTCAGTTAGCAGGAGGAGGAGGAGGAGTGGGAAAAGGGATCGTATTGTATGCAATAGTGAGGCAGATCTAGCTTGAATCTTGGTGGGAGGTAAGTGCAGTAGCAGAGATAGAAGACAGAAGATCATAGCAATTATCCTAGTGGAGCAGTGAAAGTAATTAATCTTCTTTCATCACTAGGTATTTCTCTAGGCCATGAAGACAGCAATGACTGGGCAGTAAATTCTAAGAGCCTGGTTTTTGTCAAGTCCTCTAAATCCCATGTAATTTTAAATGCCTTTTTATGTTATGGTATGAGATATCCGGTATTTGTCCTGTTATCATTTACCAATTATTCTTACTCCTCATCCAATCTTAGTCGATTAGATTCCCTAAAGTATGGGAACAGGCCCTTCGGAACAAGTCCACACCAACCCAGACCCATTCCCTTAGCCTATACCCCTGACTAATGCGCCTATCACTATGGGCAATTTAGCATGGCCAATTCACCTGGCCTGCGCATCTTTGGATTGTGGGAGGAAACTGGAGCACCCAGAGAAACCCACACAGACACGGGGAGAACGTGTCAAATTCCACACAGACACTCACCCGAGGTAGGAATCGAAACTGGGTCCCCAGCACTAGGAGGCAGCAGTGCTAACCACTGAGCCACCATGCCACCCCATGCTGTCCTCATTCAAAGATCCTGGATCTCTAGCCCCCAGACTTTGGTTATGGCTAAATTGAGAAGAGTGCATTGATAATTGAACCCTACTATTCTACATTCAGTCACAAATATGAAAATACCCAGCTGAACCACCAAGTTGAGAAATTCGATGGACTGTTATCCTGGACAAAATCTGGATTTCATCACTAACAGAAAAATAGTTCTGTTTATTGTAAATATGTTTGTTAATCAACAAAATCAGAGAAATAAAGGATCACTATCTATTACTCTGTGACTTAAAGTACACCCCTTCGTGAAAAAGACGGGTGTAAGATAATATCATACAAATGTTGTGGGTGTAAAATGATAGACAGAGCACATAAAATCTGTAGATCATAAATCCAAACCACCAGATAGAGAGTTATTTTAATTTTAGTAATGCTAACACCATGTTGTCTGCAGAGCAATGACCATTCCTTGATTTGATATCGGATTAGGTGAACCTAGGATCTTTCTTGTGTTAGAATCCTTCCTTTTTGGATCTCTACGTTTTCTTCTTTTCACTCACACAGAGAAGGAGAAGGGAGAAATATATACTGTGTCCTAGCTATGAATGTCCCTGGCTGCATTGCACTCATTGATCTATAACAAACTGCAGTTGGACCAATTCTCAGGCAGTATTTCCTTAACTCATCAGGTGTGCCTCATAAAGTAGCAATCATGATACACCAGAAAGAACATATTCTAGTGCAGCTAAAAATGTTCAACATGCAATCCCACTCGATTGTCAAGCTGCAAAGGTCTTGGTATTTTAGGTCTGTAGCAGTGTCTCATTTCCATTCAAGTTTATCATCTAAATGGAAAAATATGTGATCCCTTACACTTGTAGTTAATGTGAATATGTAAACAAATATTCTACATCATAATTAATGGATGTGATGTTGCATCCCATGACTAGCGAGGGAAGTTTCTCTCAAATCTGATGTGATATCTTGTCCACTTGCTAGTTGCTATTTACCATGTTGATTAAAAGTCAAATATTGTAAAAGTCAAGCCTCCTGTAAACTTTATCAGCTCCACTCCTAAAAAGAACCAAGCTAGTACAAGTTGATAATTGGTGCCGGGTGGGGACTAAGGGGGATCTTGCAGTAATTTCAGATAGAAAATCATCAGCCCAGTCATAACATTAAGATATTGAAGGTCCAGCTGCCATATTAAAAGGGAACCCATCCAGGCGTTGTATCTCTGACAGATAGGAGCATCAGGGTCTAGATTAGAGTGGTGCTGGAAAAGCACAGCCGGTCAGGCAGCATCTGAGGAGCAGGAAAATCGATGTTTCGGGCAAAACCCCTTCATCAGGAGTAGTGCTCTTTGACCTCTATTCCTGATGAATGGGTTTTACCCGAAACATCGATTTTCCTACTCCTCGCGTGCTGCCTGACCTGCTGTGCTTTGCCAGCACCACTCTAATCCAGACTCTGGTTTCCAGCATCTGCAGTCCTTGTTTTTATCTAGATGGGAGCATCGTTCCTGCTGTCTGGGGAGCTTTTAGGAACTGTATATACTGCCACCCTCTCTCAAACATGATCAACTGGAATGTCCAATCACAGAAAACAAGTCACCATACGGTGCAGTCATGCCTCACGACAGGTTTGCCTCCAGGTCATCTGGGAAAAATGGGAGGCCTTGTTTCCCAGGGATGATAGCAAGAGGCCTGCCCAAGGTGGTCTGGACAGGGGCCACAGAGACGGTTTAGTGCCCTGGGGTCCACTTCAGAGCCTCAGTACAAGCAGAAAGAGGATGAAAGATATTTTGCACTGTGCCAGAGTAGATGGCAGCATGTAGTCACTGCAAAATTATACGCATAAAGGCATCAAGCAGTGCAAGTGAGTGAGTGCAAAGGTATGCTTGATAGGAGTTTGGCTTGGAGACCTCACTATCAGAAGGAAACATATGCACTGCACAAGCACAAGCCAGTTCAGGCTGTGAGTGTTGCACGAGTTGTAGGCCAATGTGGGTGTCAAATACTTACTGGGGAGGAGTCAGGAATTGTCACGGATATGCCTGCTCATAAAGTGGCAAGAAAAACAGACCATATTTGGCAGGAGCTTTCCAAGACAGGTGGTGGAGGCCTGGACATCAGGAACCTGAAACCAGCTAAGGAGAATGTACTGGTGAAGAGCGAGACAGTATTTGCGCTATTAGAGAGACTGAAGTTTTAAAGCCATCCAGTGAGTATACCACCAATCTGCTGTTGACATATGGATGCACCAGAGTAACACAACAGTATTCACCTCAGTGCGTATAAATTCTAAATTCAGCTCAGGCTCACAATCTATTGAGAACATGTCTGGAGCTGAAGACAAATGTGACAGCCAAGATGTCTGACACTTAGAAGACTGTTGGAGACTTCACTCCTGCTGAAATCCATGTAGATGATGAGCCTCTGGATTAGATTGGAAGAAAACTGATGGAAATACAAAGACAGAGAGAGAAACATTTGGCAGAGATGTCAGAGACTACATGCAGACTTGAGGGAAAGATGGAGGTGTCCATCCCATTCTGGCTGTTGTCATCACTCCAGCATAGGATCACTTAACAACATCTTTCTGATAGAAAAGAGACCAGAATTACATGCAATATTCCAAAAGTGGCCTAACCAATGTCCTGTACAGCTGCAACATGACCTCCCAACTCCTGTACTCAATACTCTGACCAATAAGGGAAGGTATACCAAATGCCTTCTTCACTATCCTATCTACCTGCGACTCCACTTTCAAGGAGCTATGAACCTTCTCTCCAAGGTCTCTTTGTTTAGCAACACTCCTTAGGATCTTACCATTAAGTGTATAAGTTCTGCTCTGATTTGCTGTCCAAAATGCAGCACCTCGCCTTATCTAAATCAAACTCCATCTGCCACTCCTCAGCCTCAATAGCTCATCTGATCAAGATCCCATTGTAATCTGAGGTAACCTTCTTCGCTGTAGTAGAATTTTGGTGTCATCTGCAAGCTTACTAACTATGCCTCTTAAGCTCATATCCAAATCATTTATATAAATGACGAAAAGTAGTGGACCCAGCACTGATCCTTGTGGAACTGCAATCTGAAACAGGCCTCCAATCTGAAAAACAACCGTCCACCACCACCCTCTCTCTTCTACTTTGAGCCAGTTCTGTATCCAAATGGCTAGTTCTCCCTGTACTGGCTCCACAGAAAGGGTGGGGACTGCTTTAGATAGCCAAAACATGCATTGGCTGCTGAATATGTGCTTGGACCTATAATGCAATATAGGCAAAAGTGAGGACTGCAGATGCTGGAGATCAGAGTCTAGATTAGAGTGGTGCTGGAAATGGTGCTGAGCTGGAAGGTTGGAACTGGGGTAAGGTGGGGGGGGGGGGAGGGAAAATGTGGAAACTTGTGAAGTCCACATTGATGCCCTGGAGTTGAAGTGTTGTGAGGCAGAAGATGAGGCATTTTTCCTCCAGACGAGGGAGTGGCGGTGGAGAAGGCCCAGGACCTGCATTTCCTCGGCAGAGTGGGAAGGGGAGTTGAAATGTTGGGCCATGGGGCGGTGGGGTTGATTGGTGTGGGTATCCCAGAGATGTTCCTTAAAGCTCTGCGAGAAGGCGTCCAGTCTGCCCAATGTAAAGAAGACCACATTGGGAGCAATGGATACAATAAATGACATTGGTGGATGTGCATGTGAAACTTTGATGAATGTGGAAGGCTTCTTTGGGACCTGTAATCCAATATGTTAGCCCGTGGGTGCAATACAGCAATGGCTGGAGAGAGAAAGAGAGAGAGAGAGAGAAAACAAGGTACCTTGACCTCCATCAGGTGCAATTTCTCCTCAGGGAGTCAGAAAAGTACTGCCATGCAGCCATTGGTAGGAGGAGCTCTAGCCAAGTACCAATCCAGGACTTTCCAAGGAGACCATTCTACCTACGCACTGCCAGTGACCTTATTCCTCCAGCAGGTCACTAGAGGGAGCACCTGTACCTCTACAAAAGAGCTTCTACAGGCCCAAGCCCTCTTGGCCTTGCACTGCCAGAGGATGATCGGGTCATCAGAGATAACAGGATGGAACAATAAACATACAGAATGCTGGAGAAACTCAGCAAGTCTGGCAGCATTCATGGAAAGAGAAACAGAGTTGACATTTTGAGATCAGTATGAATCTGAGTCGAGCAATATTTTGTTTAAGAACTTCAAAACTCGCATTCTGAAGAAGAATCAGACTGAACGTTAACTCTAATCCTCCCAGCTGTGGATACCACTTGGTAGTGGTAGGGAAAGAAAGATTTAGACACGGTAAAGGAATTAAAGTGGCACATGTTTCTAATCACTGTTTAGATGTAACAAAAATGGAAATACATGTTTAATTTTACTAACTCACTTATGCAGAATTTCACTGGTTGGTTTCATGCATTTAAGGGTGTTGTATTTTGTTCCTGCTCAGTTTCGGATGAAGTGGGCTTGTGGAAACACCATTTCTGTCACATCATCAATAGTCACGTTTCTGACAATCTTGACACTTGTAGATTTATACTTTGGGCTTCAGTTGTAAAGTCTGGAGGTCAGAACACGGCTGGCATCCCAGCAGGTAATGTTTACCCGATTACCATCCCTCCGGCTGCAGTCTGCAGGTCGAGTCACTGCATGTATTGCTCCTGTGTGCTTGGCAGAATTATTTGCAAGGCTTTGCCCCCATTTGTAGAATCTGTCAGTGAGACATGTGTGACATGGCTTCCAACATTGCATGCATATGGCTTTGCTGTACCAAGAGCTGACAGTACTTTTCCATCCAGTGCCAGAGGTTGCTGAAACGTAGTGTTATACACATGGCGTTCCAATCACCACCGCTAGCACTGCCTCTGTGATTTCATCTGAGCAGCACACCAAGCATCTGTAGGATATATTTTCTTTGATTGGCACGCCCACAGGATCATGATACTGACAGTGTTAAGGTGAAAACATGAATTTTAATCCAGCGATGAAAACAAAATAACAAGGAACTGAAGCAGGAAGTCTGCACAAATGAGAACTCCTTGGACTCCCAGCCACCAAAGGTTGATCTCTCTGCCTTTACATCTTTTCTAATACACTCTAATATTTCCCCAATTTCAAATGTTGATAACTGATCAACAATTTCTCGTCTCCCTCACGTTTTGATAAAGTTGTCACTTTAGCAGGTTTCCCCAGTCTAAGGATTCTTGGAAGTTTACCACCCATGCATTCATTATATTTGCAGTTAGAAACCTTTAGAATATAACCAATCAGGTCCAGGGACATATTGGACTTTAACCCCATTAGTTTTCTTGATATGTATTTTTTAATGATAACTATTGTGTTTGTAGTCTTCACCATATCCTCCCAACTTTTACCCCTTGATTTGGTATTTTTGGAATGATATTAGTGACCTCTGACACGGAGACTGATGCAAAGTATTTATTCAGCTCTCCTGTCATTCCTCATTATTATTTCCCCAGCCCGATTCTGAAAGGAGCTTACATTCATTTTGGCTTCTCTCTTCCTTTTTCGATTTTAAAGAAGCTTTTACTGTCCTTTAATATTACTTGCAAATTTATCCTGATTATTCACTTTCTCCCTTTTTTGGTTATTTTTGTCTCACTTTTAAAACTTTCCCAATCCTCTAGTTAATCATTAATATTTGCATTGTACATTTTTCCTTGCAATTTGATACCAGCCTTAACTTACTTGGTTCTATGGTATGTATGTTACTTTCCAAATGTCAGCCCAAACTTGGTAATTTCCCAGGTCTTGCTATATTTGAACAGTTCAGTTGGTTCAATATCTGAGGAGTCACAAATGGTGCTGAATATTGCACAATCATCAGCGAACATCCCCATTTCTGAACTTATCGATGGTAAGGGCACTGATGAAGCAGCAGAAGATGGTTGGGCCTAGGACACTACCCTGAGGAATTCCTGCAGAGATGTCCTGGAGCTGAGATGACTAATCTCCAACAAACATCACCATTTTACTCTGAGTTATGTATTAATCAAACCAGCAGAGAGTTTTCTTTCTGATTCCCATTGACTCTAGTTTTGTTAGGGTTCCTTGATGCCAAACGTGATCAAATGAAGCCTTGATGTCAACTGCAGTATTGTCACCACAGTTCTGGAATTCAGTTCTTTTGCTTATGTTTAAGCCAAGGCTGTATTGAAGTCAGCAGCTGAGTGATTCTGGCAGAACCCAAACTGAGTGTCAGTCAGCAGATTACTGCTAAGCAAGTGCTGGTTGATAGCACTGTTTGTGTGCTGTTCCATCACTGTAGTGATGATCAAGAATATACTTTTCTTCTTGTTTATTTTTTGTATACAGGACACACTGGGGCAATTTTTCATATTGTCAGGTAGATGTTAGCTGTACTGGAACAACCAGGCTAGAAATGTGACATGTTCTGAAGCACACATCTGCAGGAGTGTTTTCAGGCACTGTAGCCTTTGTCGTATTCAGTGCCTCTAGCTATTTCTTGATATCAAGTGGTTTGAATCAAATTTGCTGAAGACTGGCATCTAAGATATTGGGGACATCTGGAAGAGGCTGAGATGATTGTCCACTTGACACTCCTGGCTGAAAACTGTTGTAAATACTTCAGATTTATTTTTGCACTGATGTATTGGAATCCTCCATCACCTTTCCTGGTCCTTGCTGTTCAACTAACGGGAATTACTTTTTTTTGTCTACCTGATCTAAATTTGTCAGAATGTTTCACTCTTATAAGGAATCTGCCTTCAACCTCCTTCATTTCAAAGAGAATGACCTTACATTCTCCAAGCTAACTTTGTAGCTAAAGTCACATCCCTGGAACCTGCCTGGTACATCTCCTCACCACCCTTCCACATCCTTTCAAATGGGTGGTGACCAGAAGTGGACACAGTACTCTAATTGTGGCCTAACAAGAGCTTATTAGAAGTTCAACATAACTTTGCTACTTTTGTACTCAATACCAACATTTATGGAGCCCAATTTTCTGCATGCTTTTCTTGCCATTTTCTTAATATATCAAGAGTGTGGCGATGAAGGGCTTATGCCTGAAATGTTGATTCTCCTGCTTCTTGGAAGCTGCCTGAGCTGTTGTGCTTTTCCAGCACCACACTCTCAACTCTGATCTCCAACATTTGCAGCCCTCCAACTTTCTCAATATATCCTTACATCTTTAACGACGTATTCACATACACCCAATGAGCATTTTGTCCCCTCACACTCTTTACAAATGTGTCATTACATCTACATTTTCAATCCCTGGCTCTTCTGCCAAAATATATAATCTTACACTTCTTTTTATTTAATTCAATCTGCTGCTTGTCTGACCATTCTGCTAGCCTATCCATGTCTTGTTTCAGTTGCTATGCAGCAGCCTCGGTGTTCACCATCACTCTTATTCCAATATCCCGGTCATTTATATGTATCAAAAAAACAGTAATCCATGCACTGGCCCTTGGGAAGATGACCTTCTACCATTTTACAGTCTGATAAAAAGCCATTTACTACAAATTACTGTTTTCAGCCTTTAAACCAATTTTTTATCTAAGAGACACTGACCTCCTTACTCCACAAGCCTCAATCTTGTAAACCAGCCTCATATATGGTACTTTCTCAAATATATCCTTACATTTATTATGGCCAAGTTAGGGGTAAACTGATTCCTTTCCTTGTCCCCCTCCCCCCTTGGTCACAACAAAGATTGAATTTTAAAAGGAAGTAACATTGCCAATTTTGTATATAAACACACACACACACACACACACACACACACAATATGTAGAGAGAGAGAGAGAGAGCTCAGTATTAGAAACAAATCAGCTAGGTCCTTTTAGTTGCAAATAAGAAAGAAGTTTATTCAAAACAAAATTTACTCAAATGAAGACACAGAAACACATACATCTATACATTCACACCCCAACACCGAACCCACCCCACAGAAAAACAGATTGTCACAAATGCTGAAAACACTTTGCACCCAAGATGGTGGCAGTTGGTTTCCTTCCTGGATCAGGCATAGCTATCTGAATTCGCTTTTCTAGAGGTAGTGGTACAGATTTGAAGTTCATTTCTATAAACCTGCCACATTTGTTGAAGAGAGTTTTAAGTTGGTTTACAACACATGCTCTTTAATAACAGAGGTTTCAAAGAAAAGAAAATGGGAAGGAAAAAGTTGTTGCTCCAGGCACGTTATGTGTCTGAATAACTAATTGTTTTAGTACATGCAGTTGGTATGCAACAGCACATTGACTGCTGCTCAGATTGTGGGTATTCATGAGCATATCTCATCACCGATAATATGGCACCCATAAAGCCATGTGTGTCTGCAGTCAGTGACAGGTAGCAACATTGAGCAACCTGCTCTCCAGGCAACACTGCTAATACGTGCTCCTGTAGCAGCTTTCTATTTTAAGAAAAGACAATGAGGATCCCTATAGTGATTTACTGTTATGATATGCTTAATTTAAACCAGCAACACAGAAAAGATTTATCCCATGCAGTAATCTGTGAAAATCCAAGAGGCCAAGAACTATTTAAAGGAGAAATTAACAATTTTATTTCTTAAAGTATAACAGAGAATAATTAACTAACAACTATTTACAATGCCCTGCTCAAACCTATCTTTTACTTTCCCTTCTATAATACTACTCTGATAAACCCCCGGATTAAGATTCTGAAAAATTCAAATTTCAAAACCAGCCAGCTGTCGAATCTTCTCTTTGCAGATTTGCTCTCCAGGTCGGTGTCGATGTTTTTTCTCTGTCTTTCTCTAGACAGGTACCTCTCAGACAGTTCTGACTAGCAGTCTACATCCGTTGGTCTTGTAGCAGTTCTCTTCCAACTGTTCAACTTTACCCGGTCTTATACCCTAAAGCATTAGATTGTTTCATTTTTAAAAATATTGTCAATATACTAAATTCAAACTTGATTGAAGGTTGGTATTTTGGGATATAAAATTTAAACTGATTGGATGAATTTGAATTTGTTTTGTTGTTTCCAGGCAACCAGCTACACTAACTGCTGGACCAGAAGGTTACATTATATCTTGTTCAGAACACTTGGTGTTGTCAGGTAGTTCTGCTAGCTTTTAACTTTCTTAAAAGATACAGTACACCCATATCTTCATAACACCTCCTCCCTTAAGAAAAAAATGAACCATCGTAATGAAAAGATGGCTTCATTCTTTTTCTCTAATTATAAACACATTACCTGAACATACAGGTACCTTTAATTTAAGTTCACCTTAATTTCTTTCCATATAACTGTATAGATATATAACATTAAATAAATACAAATCTTATCTAAACTTTATCAGTTCAATCCACGATAACGCATCTGCGATTACATTCTTACGATCTGCAATGATTTTTAAATTAAAAGTCTGTAACATAAGATACCAGTGAAATAGTCTCATATTCTTGTCTTTCAAGCATTCTAAGAATGTAAAAGGATTATGATTCATGTACACAACTGTCTCTGACACATTGTTCACAACAGAAACATTAAAATGTTGCAAGGCCAGTACCAAACTCAATAGTTCCTTTTTCGATCATGGAGTATTTCCTTTGCTGGATGTTGAGCTTCTTCGAAAAGTAACCAACTGGCGGTTCAAACCCATCCTCATCTTCTTGGAGGAGTACAGCTCCAACTCCTATGTCATTAGCATCAATGGCGACTTTAGAAGTTTTGAAAAGTTTGGTGTAGCTAAAACTGGTTTGGTGGTTAATATTCATTTCAAATGGTCGAATGCCTCCTGGCATGGTTCTGCTCACTGAAACTTTGAGTTCTTCTTCAGCAAATGGGTTAACAGTACCACTACACTGCTGAAGTTTGGAACAAACCTTCAAGAGAATCAACAGTGCTAAAACTCGAAGCACCTCTTTCTTAGAGGTTGGTCATGGAAGTTCCTCGATGGTCTTCGTCTTTGAGTTCTGTGGGGTCAGACTTCCATGGCCGATGTTATGTCCCAAGAAAATCACCTCTGCTTTCGCAAATTCCTTTTTTTTTTTAAGTTTATCACCAGTTTTGCTTCTCTTAGCTGATCAAAGAGCTCTGCCAACTGTACCATGTGATCTTTCCAGGACTTACTAAAGATCACATCATCGTCCAAATAGACTGCACAGTTTGTTAACCCAGCCACAACTCTGTTCATGACTCTTTGGAATGTGGCGGGTGTATTCTTCATTCCAAAGGGCATCACTTTAAATGATATAGCCCATTTGGAGTTACAAACGCAGAAATTTATTTCGCCAACTCTGATAAAGGTACCTGCCAGTAACCACACATTAAGTCCAACTTGGTGATGTAACTGGCTTATTCAACTTTCTCGATACATTCCTCCAATCTAGGAATTGGATAGGAGTCCGATTTTGTAACTGCATTGACCTTCCAATAATCCACGCAGAATCGTTGATTCCCTTCCAGTTTGGGAACTAAGGCGATCGGCAAACTCTAGTCACTCTAGCTTGGTTCGATAAAGTCCTTGTCAAGCATGGCCTCCACCTCCATCTGGACCTGTCTCGCTTTGAAAGGATTAAGCTACTAGGGGTGTTGTTTTATCGGAGCAGTATCCCCTATGTCTACTTCATGTCCAACAGCATTAGTCCTCCCCCCCATCTGATTCTTACATATGTCTTTATACTACAGTAACAAATCTTTCAACTGCATTCTATGCTCCTGAGACAGATAGCTTACTAATCGATCCCATACCTCAAGGACTTCTTCATTTTTTAATCTATTTTGAGGCACATCAAAATCCACATCATCTGGATTTGATGCCCCACTCTGCAGGGCAGTAACTAACATCTGTTTCTCCAAATCTTTCTCTCTCATCTAATACAGTTTCAACATGTTCACTTGACATACCTGAGCCCTTTTTTCTATCAGGCATCTTTACTAGATAGTTCACCTGACTCAACTTTTTCTCACTTTGATAGGGTCCACTAAACCTGGCTTTTAAGGCATCTCCTATCACTGGTAACAGTATAACATGTCATCCCCTCAGGAAAACATCCGAATCTCAAAGTTTTTTATCAGCCACCTGCTTCATTCTACACAGTGTCCTCTTTAGATGCTCTTTAGCAACTCTCCTACTCCATTTAGTTCTTCCCTCACCTCTGATATATAATCTAAGTGTGAGATCTCCGACTTTGGTCCTGTCAGTTTTTCTTTAATTAATTTTAAAGGACGTCTCGTTTCATGCCTGAATATTAACTTGAAGGGAGCGAACTGAGTAGATTTGTTTGGGGCATCTCTAATGGCAAACAATATGAATAGGATAACTTTATTCAAATCATTTGGGTAATCCTGACAGTATGCTCTCAACATGGTCTTCAAGGTCTGATGTCACCTTTCTAAAGCTCCCTGGGATTCAGGATGGTACACATTGGATTTAAAGTGCTGTATATCTAAGCTATCCATAACCACCTTAAACAGCTTAGCAGTAAAATCTGATCCTTGGTCCTACTGAATCTCTCTGGGTAGCCCATACTGTGTAGAGAAAGCTACTAACTCCTCTCCAATCCTTTTTGCCTTGTTGTCCATAATGAAATTGCCTCTGGAAATCTGGTAGACACATCTATATGGTTAACAAGTACTGGTTCCCACTTTTAGTTCTCGGGAGGGGATCTACACAATCAATTATAACCTGTGTGAAGGGTTGTTCAAATGCAGGAATTAGCAACGAAGGTGCTGGTTTTATTACCGCCTGTGGCTTACCTTCCATTTGGCATGTATGACACATATGGCAAAAGTTAACCATATCCTTGTGCATTCCAGACCAATAAAAATGAGTTTGTACCTTAGCCTGAGTTTTCATACCACTAGGTGACCTCCTACATGTGCTACCCGTAACACCTCCTGTCTGTACGCTAAAGCAACACAATCTGGTGCACTTTAGCCCATTTCTCATCTGCATTAACCTGCTGTGGTCTCCATTTCCACCTGAGGATTCTATCTTTCAGATAATAACCCTCCAGAATATTCTCTGCCTCCATTTCCTCATATATATCTTGTATCATCTTGTCTTGCTGTTGCAAGTCTCTTAGACTTTCAGGAATGAATGCTTCTGTCTGACCCTTTCCCTGTACCATTACATCAAAAAGGGTATCTACTAACTGAACCTCAATTCCTTCATCTTTGTCTGTACTTTTCACTTCATGCTGTGACTTATGATAGCGGAATGTGGTTCCCACATAGTCTGGAAAAATACCAGGATATTTCTGTTTTAGCTCCTCAGTTTCTTGGTCTTCCTTGGGCTTCTCCACAACAATGGGTGTCATTCCCACCTTGGATCCTGCCAAATCATTCCCAAGAACAAACCGAATTCCTGGAACGGATACCCTGTCAATTCCTCCCACTGTAACATCCCCAGTCTTGAGTTGGCATTCTAACGTGATCTTACATAGGGGAATGCTGAAGTTTTGTCCCGCTATCCCACAAATTACCACACTCTTGGGTAACAGATCAGAAAAAGTGCATACTCACTCATCGCTTACTATCAGCGACTGATTCGGTGCTATATCTCTCAAAATGATAACTTCTTCTCCCCCTGTTCTTTCTGAGTAAACTTTACCCACAGAGGCAAATTCTTTGCAGTGATCAGGCACTAACTCCAACCCATTCCCTGCCTAGGCTGTGCACTCTCCTGCAGCTCCTCGGCTCTTCTTGGGGTCTCCTTCTCCCCCTGTTCTTTCTGAGTAAACTTTACCCACAGAGGCAAATTCTTTGCAGTGATCAGGCACTAACTCCAAACCCATTCCTTGCCTAGGCTGTGCACTCTCCTGCAGCTCCTCGGCTCTTCTTGGGGTCTCCTTTACTACCTTCACTAATGCCACAGGCTTAGCTTTTTTTACCACATCTTTGCCCACAGTGCCTTTCTTTAACGACCAGCACTGTGTCTTTACATGTCCCATTTTCTGGCAGTGAAAACACCTTTTCCCACTGCCCTTCTGAAACCACCGGCAATATAAATTTCTGGGTCACACTTTACTACAGTGGAAACACCGGAGGCCTTTCACCGCCTTTCCAACCTCTTGGACTTCTTTTTTATCCTGTGGTAAATTCTTACCAGTGGTCTTTACTCTTCGTTTCATAATGTAGGATCTCCCCTTCTCCCAATTTCTATCCCTCACAGGACAAAATACTGGCCGGAAGCTTATCTTATGCACCAACATGTACTCATCTGCTACTTTTGCTGCCCATCTCACTTTCTGAACTTTGTTTCTCCACATGAATTCTTGCCATCTCTGGAAATGAGTTTTTAAACTCCTCCAGCAGAATAATCTGTCTTAGAGCCTCAAAGATCCTATCTATTTTCAAAGCACACAGCTATCAATCAAAATGACTATGTTTAATTTTTTCGAACTCAACATAAGGTCTGACCTGGCTCTTTCTTTATGTTTCTGAACTGCTATCTATATGATTCTGGTACCAATTCATAAGCACTTAAAATATCCTGTTTAACATCTTCATAATTTCTTGACACCTCATCTGACAGTGCGGCAAATATCTTCCTAGCTCTGCCTACCAGCTTAGTCTGAAACTGCATTAACATCTGCAAATCATCAGACCACTCCATCTGCTTAGCCAATTTTTCAGTTGAAATAAAGAATTTCAACATCTTTCTCATCAAAATGTGGCAGAGTTTTGACATATTTGTATATATCACTACCTTCTCTTTTAATCTCCATCCTGTTAACTTGACTTTGCTGACTAATTCGCAAATTCTCAAGTTCAAATTCTCTTTTTGCTCAGCTAAGAACCTTCTCTCTCTTTCTCTCCCCCTTTCTTTCTACCTTTCTTCTCTCTCTCTCTCTCTCTCTTCCTTTCTTCTCTGTCCCTTTGCTAAGAACCTTCTCTCTCTTTCTCTCCCTCTTTGTTTATCTTCAGACTCAAAATTTCCTCAATTGTAATTTAAGTTTTTCTACTTCTACTGCACTTGTCTGTTTCTCTGACACACCTAAGTGTTTGAGTAACTCCCTCACAATTTCAGTTTTACTTTCGTCTTTGGTTAAACCCAAATCTAACTTCTTTGATAATTCTAAAAAAGATGGCATTTTTCTTTTCTTCTAAATGTTCTTGGCAAATTTGAGAATCATCTTCAAATCCCAGAACCTCTTTAATAATTTTAAGATCCATTTCCCTCACTTTTAACTTAATCAACCACAAGTCACAGTAATTAAACAAATTGCTTCACCTACATTTTATTTAAAGATCTAGGACACTAACCTGTAAGTGCTGGGATTTTTCATACTCCAAATCTATTCAAATCTGTCTAAACCAGTTCAAATCCCAAATCCAAGAAACAAACTGTTAAAATCGTGGATAAAAGCCCCCAAACCATTCAAATCCCAGATGAGGCCCCAAACCGTTTATGACCCAAGGTAAACCCTCCTGCTTAAGTTAAACCAGCAACACCAAAAAGATTTATCCCGTGTGGTAATCTGTGAAAATCCAAGAGACCAAGAAATTATCAACTTTATTTCTTAAAGAATAATAAAGAATAATTATCAACTAATTACAACTCCTTGCTCTAACCTTTCCCTTCTATAATACTACTCTGATAAAACCCCCGATTAAGATTTACTGAAAAATTCAAATTTCAAAACCAGCCAGCTGTCGAATCTTCTCTTTGCAGACTTGGTCTCCAGGTCGGTGTCGATGTTTTTTCTCTGCCTTTCTCTAGACAGATACCTCTCAGACAGTTCTGATTAGCAGTCTATATCTGTTGATCTTGTGGCAGTTCCAACTGTACTATTTTCCCCAGTCTTCTACCCCAAAGCATCGGAGTGTTTCAATGGTCTTTTTAATATTGTCAATATACTAAGTTCAAACGTGATTGGAGGTTGGTATTTTGGGGTATAATTTAAACTGATTGGCTGAATTCAAATTTGTTTTTGTCAACACTAACCGCTGGACCAAAAGGTTACATTATATCTTGTTCAGAACACTTGGTGCTGTCAGGTAGATTTGCTAGCTTTTAACTTTCTTAAAGGTACAGTATACCCACATCTTCATAAAATTGAAAATAGTAAACTACAAAATATTAGCTGTATTGCCTATACCAGCCTGGCACTGAAACCACTAGTATCATGGAGCTGAATTTGGGGCCACTTGCTTGCATTTTCTTAGTTGTTACAATGCACGTAGGAAGGTGTGCTTCTTGTCAAACTCCACTACACCCGGGGTCACCACAAAATTTAATAATTTAATCAAAGTACACAAAGTCCTACTGTATCTTTGGATTGCACTAAGTTAACTGAAAACACTGACCAGGTACTAAACAGTATTGTTTATTATAAATAAATTAATTCTAATTACATGTAAAGAGCTCTGAACTAATGACATAGAGACATACAAGATAATCAGAGGGTTAGATAAGGTGGACAGGGAGAGCCGTTTTCCAAGTATGGGGACAGCAAACACGAGGGGACACAACTTTAAAGTGAGGGGAGATAGGTATAAGACAGATGTCAGAGGTAGTTTCTTTACTCAGAGAGTAGTAAGGGTATGGAATGCTTTGCCTGCAATGGTAGTAGATTCGCCAAGTTTAAGTGCATTTAAGACGTCATTGGACAGGCAAATGGATGTACATGGAATTGTGTAGGTGGGATGGGCTTCAGATTAGTATGACACGGCGGCGCTACATCGAGGGCCGAAGGGCCTGTACTGCGCTGTAATGTTCTATGTTCTATGACTCTCCGAAGTAAAACTCTACCCCTTTTTAAAACCCATACACACGTACATCCAGACATAGACAATAAGGAAAAAAATGTTGTTCGGGAGAAAATTATGGAAACACCGTCCAATAGCACCAGTGTGTCGGCTTTGATAAGCCATTCCTGTTTCCTCCTGAGACCTTCTGCTCTCCAAAGTCCTTCCTTCCAGATTCGCAAACTCTTTGCCAAAGCCAGAGAGGTTTAAACATTAATTGTTCAGTTTCACAGTCACTGATTAGAGGCAAAACTTGCAGCAAATGACGGGAGAGAATAACTGAGTCTCTTCAGGCTTGTGTTACTTTGCGGCAGAGATATAGAGGCAGACCCTATGTTTTCCAGTCTGAAGTCTTCTGCCACTGTAACATGCACATACACACTCTATTCAGCTGCCCTGGAAATATCAGCACATTGTCATCAGGTTGATGACCTTTGGCATTGACAACTCATTACCATTGCATAAACCAATCAGCTACCTGTTGCTGGCTGAATCTCTCACTGCATACATTCCAGTGCCGTGACATCTTACCTCACCTCTCCCAAAGCTCACAATGCCTCAGTGGAAACACAATTCACAATTAGTTCCAATAACGTGTTTTATGATGTGCAGAATTTCCTTCCACAATCAGAGAGTCATACACCACAGGAGAGGCCCTTCATCTAATCTGGTCTCTGCTGACCCATCTACACTAATCCCACTTTCCAGCCTTTGGTCCACAGCCTTCAACTTCATGACATTTCAAGTGTGCTTCCAGGTACTTTGGGAAGTTTGTAATGTTTCCTGCCTCTACTGCCCTACCAGGCAGTGAATTCCCAAATCCTACTATTCCCATTCTGTCTAAACTACCTGCCCTTCACCTTATAATTCTGACCCCTCTTTACTGACCCTTCAGGCAGAAACAGCTACTTCCTACACACCCTGTCCATGCCCCTCATAATTTTATGCACCTCAAACAGATCCTCTCGTACCCTTCCAAAGAAAACAACCTGGGCTTATCCAAGCCTCTCTTCATAAATAAAATGCTTCAACCCATGCAACATCTGGTGAATCTCTTCTGCACCCCGTCCAGTGCAATTACAAGGTTTCTACAGTGTGGTGATCAGAACTGCACACAGTACTCTACTTGTGGCCTAACCAAAGTTTTATACAGCTTCTCCCTACCCTTATAATCTATGCCACAATTGATAACGGTAAGGGTCCCATATGCCTTCTTAACTGCCATACTAACTTGTCTTGCCGCATTCCGGGATCTATGGATAAGCACCCCAAAATTCCTCTGTTTCTATGAACTTCCTAATGTCCTGCCATTCATTGTGTACTCCCTTTTTTTTGTTACTTCTGCAAAAGTGTCTCACGCTTATTACACCTATCGCTGATGTGCTCAATCTAACAAAACCGTCTTTATTTTCCTGTTACCTAAAATCCTCTTCCTCAGTATTAACTGATATTTTATCTCCTGTTGGAAGTACTCTTAGTGGCTCAATGTATACCTGTCTATTCTTTCACTTTTGCTTGTGAAACATTTCTACTGTACAGACTCCTGTGATTCTTTGTGTAATCCAACATTGAGGATTTGTCTTTTTGTGTTAAGAAATTTTCTCTCATCAATTTTAATCATCATCTAATCTCATGGCCATGAAATGATTCAAAATAACTAAACCCAGTCAATTCATTTGGGAAATCTCTGGTAGCAAATAGTTCAAAATCTAATCCTTTGTCCCAGTCCTGTGGGCATTTGTGACAATGGGACTTAATCAGTGTTTTGGGAGACTGATGGCATATCTCCAAACTTCCCTGTGTTTGTGGGTGATACGCAATTGGCTTCAATTGTTTTATGCCCAAACTGATGATGTTCTGGAAAACTTTAGCTATAAAGTTGGAACCCTGATCAGATTTTATCACAATTGGTAGTCCATAATGTGTAATAAGTTAACTTTTGACTACCGCCAAATGATACCCCTGATATTCAGGTTTTCATATGAATAATTGTAAGGATATACTGATGAAAAGGAAAAAAACAAAGAACTGTGGATGCCAGAAATCAGAAACAAAAACAGAAATTGCTGGAAAAACTCAGCAAGTCTGGCAGCATTTGTGGAGGGAAAGCATAGTTAATGTTTCAAATGCCATGACCCTTCCCCAGAACAGGATATTCTGATGTCCTGATTTCATTTTTAGTTATGGACCTATACAATCTACTACCACTTGACTGAATGGTTTATCAAAACCTGATGTGGGCATCATGCCAATTGGTGCTGATTTTGTTACATGTTGATGTTTTCCCACCACATAATATTTCTGACACATATTCCCACATGTTCTGCCATAGGAATTTCATGTGTTACTTATAATATCTCCTTTAGATATCTGGGAGGTACCACTATTTGTTGACTAGTCATCTATTCTTTGACCTCAGGTCTGTGAATCTGTGTCTAACATCTTCAACAAAAATCTGTTCTGAATGTAATAACATTCTGAAACACCTTCAGCTTCAGTGTGAGCTGTCTGAGCTAATTTACTTAAATCTGGATCTGCTTTCTGAACTTCAATTAATGAAGACATGCCAAACACTTCTTTTAAATTATTGTCTTTTTCAATATACGTTTGTCTGCCCTAATACCTTCTTGTGGTTTTACTGTGATCCATCAGCATAGACTTTGTTTAGTCATTGTTCTGCTCACTACACACTATGGAAAAATACATTGAAACCATTTTTGCAATTATTCTATCTCTTCAGACTACAGGTAATTTTCTAACTCACCTGACAACCACTCATCCAGATAAGACATCACATTCCAATAGACTTTGCACTTTGGGATATACTTTCCATCTAGCCTGTCCTTTGACTTTCACTGAAACGTCTGGAGGGAAAACTAAATCCTTCACCAGCAAGATAGTTTGAGTCGCTCATGTATCCTTTAGTGTAGTTACAGGCTTGCCTGCATTATTTGAAAAAGGAATGATTATCATCCCTTTAGTCACAAACTCTTTTTCATCTACTCAATGTCTTTCTTCTGCACTCACAGCAGTGTTTACCTCCAATAAATTAGCTGGAGTTAAAACTTGAATTTTCTGTACCTTAACAATCAACTAACTCTGCATGAGTGAAGCCCAGTTTTCCTTTGGTCAATTCATTTGTCTCACTATTTTCTCAAACCTGAGACTCTATAGCCATTTCCTCAAACATAAACATTTCATTATTGGTCTTTTGATCATGATTCAGATTCTCCTCATTGGAGTGTGCATCAGCACTGACATTTTTTTTCAACTGCGGTATTTTAAGCCTTTTCAGTTCCCTCTCTTTACTTTTCTGTTCCCTTTGCAATCCTAATTGCAGTTGTCTCATTTTCATTTCCAGTCTTTTTCGCTGCCTGTTTTTGTATTTTTCTGCTCTTAGGAATTCATTTTTTTTTATTTCTGAAACCAAACACTTCAATTCTGACTGCATCCTGAGCTATAGCATGCAAAATCACCCCCAACTTACATGCCAATTCAATTAACCTAACTTTTGAAACTTCACTTAAGAATGTTGGATGCAATTCTGCCAACTGCAGGAAATCGTTTGGAATTTCCAGTTCAGTTGTTATTTTCAGTTCTTTACTTTCATCACTTACCAAATTCTCCTTGTCTCTGTTTCAAACTAGTTTGGGGCATGCCCCCACCTCTTTTTTAAAATTCAATTTGGGAATGTGGGCATCGCTGGCTGGGCAGCATTTGTTGCCGTCCTTAGTTTCCCTTGAGAAGGTGGTGGTGAGCTGCCTTCTTGAACTGTTACAGTCCACCTGCTGTTGGATGACGCACAATGCCATTAGGGAGAGACCCACTTGGGAAATTGGACTAATTCTCAAGACCCACTACTCCTGGTGTCATCACAGAATAAATAATCTAATCAAAGTACCCAAAGTCCCTAGTCTACTTATCCGATAGAATCAGGTTAACAGAAAAAATTGACAAGGCTCCTGAACATAACAAGAGCTATTTGTGACAAAAAGGTAAATTTGAGACATACCAGAAAGAAAAACTAGTAAAACGGGTCAATGACACACATTGGTCTGACTTGCATTGTCTACCTCAAAATAATGCTCCAGTATGAATGGTATGTTTATTTCCAAGTATTACTCTGTTTTATTGTTTTTCTTTTCCCTCTGGAAAGTAAACAGTTATCTACTTGTCAAAACTCTACTTCTATTTAACCCCTACATACACATACAGAATTACACAGAGAAACAAAAAAAATGGTGTTATGGGTGAAGGGAAAAAAGAACAAGGGAAACACAGTTCAATAGCGCCAATCCACAGGCTTTGATAAGATTTTCCTTTTCCTTCCCAGACCATGCTTTAGACCCTTTGCTCCAATGAGATACAGAAACAGACCCTACATCTTATAGTCTGGAAAATCTTCTTCCTGTGGAGTGTTCACATGCGCAAGTCATTCAGTTACCCAGGAACCAATCAGAGATTTTTTATCACGCTGATGACCATTGGCATCCACAACTAGTCACAACTGCACAAACCAGTCAACTACCTGTTGCTAGCTGAATCTCACTTTGTACGAAACCCCAGTGCCACAGTGTCTTATTTCTTCTCCCCATTCTTTTCTATAGGACAGTGTATACAAAACTCACAATGGGTTCCAGTGACTTGTTTTTTTAAAAAGTGCAACAATACCTTCTACAGCCTGCAGTATAAACAGTCTGTTTTCCATTTTAGTTTAAATATAAGGAAAATGAATGATTCTGTTTTTACATAGCTAATGCAATGACTTCCATAAAGAGAAATTACATAGAATAATACTTTAGCATCTTTTCAGGCAACATTTAACTCTTAATTCAGTTCACCATTAAACACTTCATAATTTCCGCAAAATATCTGTTTTGGTGTCAGATAACCAAAAGGGAATCTTCTAAAAATAACAGTAGACCATTGTTAGAATGGTCAGCATACAAATTTTGTATCACTTGGTGCCAGTTCTGTTTGCATCAATAATACTGTAAATCATATTCTGGTCACATTTGTTTACCAAGATACTTTTCCTGTCATGCTTCGTTGATCATATCCCCAATGCTTTAAAACAATCTAACCTCCAGCTTACTGTGAGCTAAAGAACAGGAGATCATTAATTAATCAGCTCTCACATGGAATTGTTTATATTAAGTCAGAAGTTTGATTAAAAACAAGGGATTAGAGACACCAATTTATTAACACTGGGGACAGACCTGGGATTTGGAAGCACTGGGAAAGGAAAGTCAGGAATAACAACACTAGAAAGAGGTCTGAGAACATTGGTCAGCTTATTCTGGAAATATTGGAGCAGGTGCCAAGATCTGAGATCATTGGCAAGAAAGTCTTAAGATCCAGGAACATTGAAAAGGTCCTCAAAGCAAACCACAAGAATGCAACTTTGTGGGCAGTGGGGAGTTAGTCGAGGCATTATGTGATCAAGGGACATGAGGAGCAGGTTCTTCTGGATTGGCAAGAATGAAAAAGGGCCTATGAGCATTGAAGAGAGAAGTAGTATCTGATACTTTTGAGATTATTTAGATATGATATTATTGAAGACTGATCAGACTGTGGGCTAGGGAATATTGGAAAAATGGGACCTCTTTAAGGCTATCAATGTTACTCACACACTGAAGTCATTATTGTCATTCAGTTCATGTATTTATATTTCAAAACATTAAAACACTTTAAAGTAAGTTTTCTCCTTCTCTAACATTAATGAAATCCCATGCAGGGTATGGAGAAAATTTGCCCTCAATACAAATTTTGATTGTCAACTTAGACAGTGTTCGAAAACCTTCTCTAAGTTCTCAAATTTTACCTGTTTCTCCTCCTCCCTAACGATTCTTCCTAAATCTACCTTTTAGACCAAGGTTTTCATCTTTTATTTTCATGCGCTCTCAAACTTCCAGCATTCTGAGGTAAATAAAATTTGAATTTGATTTATTGTCACATATTTTCAACTTACAAAAGAATAAGAATACAGTGAAAAAGTGCACAATGTTGCCAACACACGGTGCCATCTTATGTACAAACTATCTAGGTACAAATCTAGGGCTTAAAAGTGTTAGCAATGTAGTCGTGTTACAGACAACACATGTTTTAAAAGTTCATGCTGAAGAAACAATGTCCCCAAATCATCAATTGCTTTACAGTGAATTCATGTTGACGAAATGCATGTTATAACAGAACGATTTGTATACATATGGTATAGGTTAGGAAAGTAATAAATAAAGCTAAAAAGGTAGACATTACAATCTTTCTATAAGGGCTTCCACGTAGTCTGATTGGGCTTCACTGGTTCCCAACCAATAGCCATTATCGCTCCAGGCCGATGGACGGCCCTATTCCACGCCAGATCACTGGCAGAAGAGGAAAAAGACGGAACAGTAAAAAAGAACAAGAGGGAGAATGAAAAGAGAAAAAAATGAAAAGGAGCAGAAAAACCCTGGCTGGAGTGTCCTACTCTGCACTATCTTGGAGTGAGATGTTTAATGTCTGCCACAAACTGAAATATGAAATGTACAGTGGAGGTCAAGGTCACATGACTAAAGGAAGCCAGCTACTACACTACGTACAGTTGCATTTCTCCAAACATTCCATCTGTTTTTCAGCGGCAGCAGCAACTCAAAGAGTGGGAGCTTGTACCAGGGGCCTGCCGGGAGCAGTGAGTCACTGATGTGAAATTTTAAAAACTTGCCACAAGCACGGGCGTCCTCCATTTCTGTTTTTCAGTGGCAGCAGCAACTCGAAGGGCAAGAGCTTGCACCAGGGGCCTGCCGGGAGCGGTGAGTCACTGATTTGAACTTTTAAATTTGAAGTCAGAGCAGAGGTTTCTGGGAAAGGAGGGACTTCTTATTTTTATTTCCATCCAGCTATATAAGTCAGTGTTTTCTCAACCCGAGACCTTACCTTTGTAGGGCCTCCACCCAACCACCTCCTCTAACCTTAAACTCTAGGGACATATCAGGTAAGCGTCGCTTCTTTTTCACTTTGTGATATGGGGACTAGCAGGGATGGCAGTGCAGGGAGAGCAATGTTGCTCCTGCATGATGTTTGAGGTGAGGGATGCCATTTGTGTCCCATCCAAGTACATCTGCAGGAAGTGCACCCAACTCTCGCTCCTCCAAGACCATGTTAGGGAACTGGAGAGGGAGCTGAAACCAAAAGAGAAAATGCTGGAAAATCTCAGCAGGTCTGGCAGCATCTGTAAGGAGAGAAAAGAGCTGACATTTCGATTCTAACTGATCTTTTGTCAAAGCTTTTCTCTCTCAGTGTTAGACAAGGTATTTACTAAGACTCACTTCCACAGCCATATTTCCTTCCTCAGTGACTGTCTTCGCCTCCGACTTAATCCACGTGGATTTCAACTCAAATTCCACCCTGCATGCAGCCTCCAGAATTACAGGTACTTGCACGATATACAACATTTTTCCAACTGCTGTTCTCGCTGCATCCTAAAAGCCACACTCAGGGCCATGCGCCACCAAAGAGTCAGTTAGACTCGAAATGTCAGCTCTTTTCTCTCCTTACAGATGCTGCCAGATCTGCTGAGATTTTCCAGCATTTTCTCTTTTGGTTTCAGATTCCCGCATCCACAGTAATTTGCTTTTATGGAGTGGGAGCTGGATGAACTTTGGATTATTCGGGAGGCAGAGGCTGTGATAGATAAGAGTTACAGGGAAGTAGTCACTCCTAGGCATGAAGAAAGCTGGGTGACTATTTGAAGGGGGAAGAACAGTCAGTGGAGGGATCCCCTGTGGTCGTTCCCCTGAAAAACATGTATACTGTTTTGAATACTGTTGAGGTGGATGACTTACCAGGGATATGCAGTGGGGCCCAGGTCTCTGGCAAGAGCCTGTCCCTGTTACACAGAAGGGAAGGAGGGAAAGGAGATGAGTGTCAGTCATTGGGACTCAATGGTTAGAGAATCAGATAGAAGCTTTGTTGGGAGCGAACGAGATTCACGATTGGTGTGTTGTCTCCCAGGTGCCAGGGTCCATGATGTCTCGGATTGTATCTTTGGGGTCCTGAAGGGAGAGGGTGACCAGCCTCAAGTCGTTGTCCATGTAGGTACCAACGACACAGGTAGAAGGAGAGATAGGGATGTAAGGTAGGATTTCAGGGAGCTAGGGTGGAAGTTGAGAGGTAGAACAAACAGAGTTGTTATCTCTGGTTTGTTACCCATGCCACGTGATAGTGAGGCAAGGAATAGGGAGAGATATCAGCAGAACACGTGGCTGCAAGGATGGTGCAGGAGGAAGGATTTCAGGGTCTTGGATAATTGGGGAAGGTGGGACTTGTACAAACAGGATGGTCTTCACTTGAACCAGAGGGGTACTAATATCCTGGGTGGGAAATTTGCTGGTGCTGTTCAGGTGGGTTTAAACTAGCTCAGCAGGGGGATGGGAACCGGTGGTGTAGTTGCAGTGCACAGGAAGACGACAGTAGGAAGGACAGGGACAGGATTTCAGGGTCACAGGAATGTGCTGGCAGACAGCGAAGTGGTTTAAAGTGTCTCTACTTCAACGCCAGAAGTATCCGAAATAAGGTAGGTGAGCTTGCAGCATGGATAGGTACCTGGGACTTCGATGTTGTGGCCATTTTGGAGACATGGATAGAGCTGGGTGAGAAACAGATGTTGCAGGTTCCAGGGTTTAGATATTTCATTAAGAACAGGCAAGGCAGTAAAAGAGGGGGAGGCGTGGCCTTGTTAGTCAAGGATAGTATAACGGTGGCTGAGAGAACATTTGATGAGGACTCGTCTACTGAGGTAGTGTGGGCTGAGGTTAGAAACAGGAGAGGAGAGGTCACACTGCGTGGAATTTTTATAGGCCTCCACAGAGTTCCAGAGAGGTGGAAGAGCGGATTAGCAAAATTATTCTGGGTAGAAGTGAAAGGAATAGCATGGTCATTATGGGAGACTTTAACTTCCCCAACATTGACTGGAAATGTTATAACTCCAGTACGACGGATGGATCAGTTTTTGTCCAATGTGTACAGGAGGGTTTCCTGACACAGTATGTTGAAGGGCCAACAAGGGGGGAAGCCACACTGGATCTGGTGCTTGGTAATGAACCAGGCCAGGTGTTTGATTTGGTTGTAGGTGAGCACTTTGGAGAGAGTGACCATAATTCAGTTACATTTAGTTTAGCGATGGAAAGGGATAGGTACATGCCACAGGTCAAGAGTTATTGATGGGGCAAGGGCAAATACAATTAGGCAAGAATTAGGATGCATAGAATGGGGCAGCAAAATGCAGGGTATGCAGACAATGGAAATGTGGAGCTGGTTTAAGGAACAGATATTGTGTGCCCTTGATAGGTATGTCCCTGTCAGGCAGGGAGGAAATGATAAGGTAAGGGAACTGTGGTTTACAACAGAAATTGCATCTCTTGTTACGAAGAAGAAGGAGGCTTATGTGTTGATGAGGCAAGATGGTTCAGATGAGGAGATGGAGAGTTACAGGTCAGCTAGGAAGGATTTAAAAAGAGAGTTAAGAAGAGCAAAAAGAGGACACGAGCAGTCTTTAGCAAATAGAATAAAGGAGAACCCTAAAGCTTTCTATAGGGAGGTGATGAATAAAAAGATGATTAGGGTAGGAATAGGGCCAATCAAAGACAGAAGTGGGAAGTTGAGTGTAGACCCTGTGGAGATCGGAGAGGTGCTAAACGAACATTTCTCATCAGTTTTCACTCAGGAAAAGGAGAATATTGTTGAGGAGAAGAATGAGGTACGAGATATTAGACTAGAAAGGATCGAGGTTAGTTACACACAGATGTTATCAATTCTTGAAGGAGTGAAATTACACACAGATGTTATCAATTCTTGAAGGAGTGAAATTAGACAAGTCCGCTGGCCGGATGGGATTTATCCAAGGATTCTCTGGGAAGATAGGGAGGAGCTAGCAGAGCCTTTGGCTTTGATATTCGCGTCATCGTTGTCTATAGGTTTGGTACCAGGGGACTGGAGGATTGCAATTGTTGTGCCCTTGTTCAAGAAGGGCAGTAGAGATGACCTAGGTAATTATAGACCAGTGAGCCTTACTTCTGTTGTAGGAAAGGTTTTGGAAAGGCTTATAAGAGATAAGATTTAGAATCATCTAGCAAGCAACAATTTGATTTCAGATAGTCAACATGGTTTCATCAAGGGCAGATCGTGTCTCACAAACCTCACTGAGTTTTTTGAGAAGGTGACCAAGCATGTGGATGAGGGTAGGGCAGTCCATGGTATACATGGACTTCAGTAAAGCCTTTGATAAGGTTCCACATGGTAGGCTGTTGAAGAAAATGCAGAGGCATGGAATTGAGGGTGATTTAGCACTTAGGATTAGAAACTGGCTTTCTGAAAGAAGGCAATAAGTGGTGGTTGATGGAAAATATTCGGCCTGGAGTCCAGTTATTAGTGGTGTGCCACAAGGATCTGTTTTGAGACCACTGCTGTTTGTCATTTTTATAAATGACAGTACTGGGTCGATAAAAAGATTCTTAGTAGTGTGGATGTGCAGAGGGATCTTGGAGTCTATGTACATAGATCTCTGAAAGTTGCCACCCAAGTGGATAGTGCTGTAAAGAAGGCATACAGTGTGTTAGGTTTCATTTGTAGAGGGATTGAGTTCCGGAGCCGCAATATCATGCTTCAACTATACAAAACACTGGTGCAGCTACACTTGGAATATTGTGTACAGTTCTGGTCCCCATCTTTTGGGAAGGATGTGGAAGCATTGGAAAATGTGCAGAGGAAATTTACCAGGATGTTGCCTGGTCTGGAGGGAAGATCTTATGAGGAAAGGCTGAGAGACCTGAACCTGTTTTCATTGGCAAGAAGAAGGCTAAGAGGGGAATTGATAGAGACATACAAGATGATCGGAGGATTAGATAGGGTAGACAGTGGAAGTCTTTTTCCTAGGATGATGACGTCAGTGTGTATGAGGGGGCATAACTACAAATTGAAGGGTGATAGGTTTAAGACAGATATCAGAGGCAGGTTCTTTACACAGAGAGTGGTAAGGGTGTGGAATGCCCTGCCTGCTCATATAGTCACTTCAGCCACATTAGGGAGATTTAAACAATCCTTAAATAAGCACATGGATGATTTTGGGATAGTGTAGGGGGATGAGCTGAGAATATTTCACAGGTTGGCGCAACATCGAAGGCCAAAGGGCCTGTTCTGCGCTGTATTGTTCTATGTTCTATGTTCTATCTCTCCACAAAATAAAGTTTGCAGGTAAATGTTGCCCAATGTACATGATCAATAAAAGAAAACTAACATGCATGAATAAAACTGCAATAATTCCAATAAGTTCCACTTTGATCAGTCTATGCGCGTGCATTTCATCTATTATCTTTAAAGCATTTAGGTCTTTGCATGGTGTGTGTGGGTTGTCAGTTTGTCTTGTACTTGCTTGGTCCTGGGGTGATGTTCCTTCCTGTGTAGTGTTAATCTGAAGGTGAGTGCTCGATCATTGCAAGACATTTGTCTTTCACATTCAATGTTTCTGCTGAATTGATGACTCCTAGAAGACATTAAGGTGCTGTCCCTAGTTTCTTTTGATCCAAGTGAAATATGCTACTTGTTTTATATCCCAATACCACTGCAGCCACTAAACAATAGACAATAGACAATAGACAATAGATAATAGGTGCAGGAGTAGGCCAGTCTGCCCTTCGAGCCTACACCACCATTCAATATGATCATGGCTGATCATCCTTAATCAGTATCCTGCTCCTGCCTTATCTCCATAATCCTTGATTCCACTATCCTTGAGAGCTCTATCCAACTCTTTCTTAAATGAATCCAGAGACTGGGCTTCCACTGCCCTCTGGGGCAGAGCATTCCACACAGCCACCACTCTCTGGGTGAAGAAGTTTCTCCTCATCTCTGTCCTAAATGGTCGACCCCGTATTTTTAAGCTGTATCCTTTGGTTCGGCACTCACCCATCAGCGGAAACATGTTTCCTGCCTCCAGAGTGTCCAATCCTTTAATAATCTTATATGTCTCAATCAGATCCCCTCTCAGTCTTCTAAACTCAAGGGTATACAAGCCCAACCACTCCAGTCTTTCAGTGTCAGGTAGTCCCGCCATTCCAGAAATTGACCTCGTGAACCTACGCTGCACTCCCTCAATAGCCAGAATGTTTTTCCTCAAATTTGGAGACCAGAACTGCACACAGCACTCCAGGTGTGGTCTCACCAGGGCCCTGTACAGCTGCAGAAGAACCTCTTTGCTTCTATACTCAATCCCTCTTGTTATGAAGGCCAGCATGTTATTAGCCTTCTTCACTACCTGCTATACTTGCATTCTTATCTTCATTGACTGGTGTACAAGAACACCCAGATCTCTCTGTACTGCTCCTTTACCTAAATTGATTCCATTTAGGTAGTAATCTGCCTTCCTGTTCTTGCCACCAAAGTGGATAACCATACATTTATCCACATTAAACTGCATCTGCCATTAATCTGACCACTCACCTAACCCTGTCCAGGTCACCCCGTAATCTCCTAACATCCTCATCACATTTCACCCTGCCACCCAGCTTAGTATCATCAGCAAATTTGCTAATGTTATTGCTTATACCATCTTCTATATCATTAACATATATTATAAAAAGCTGCAGTCCCAGTACTGATCCCTGTGGTACCCCACTGGTCACTGCCTGCCATTCCAAAATGGAGCCGTTTAAACAACAAGCTTATATAAATATTCACATGATGCTATATTAGACAAGCACTTTGCTAGATACTTCATAAATCAGATATTGTTTTCCGATATTTTGACTTGTGCATCTATGCTACAATTCACACCTTTTTCAGATCCATACAAAATAATTCTGCTCTCAATAGATGTTTTTGCTATTTGAACTTGACTTCAGGATCTTCAATGACATATTTTCCTTCTGTTCTTATCATGCTTTTACATTTGCTGCTCTGTGATGATGGCCTCTTCTGTTTTCACTTGCTTATCATCAGCTCTTCAAAGAAAGATCTCTTGGCTGTCTGATCTTACTTTCCCTACTTACAAGGATGTCCTGGATCAGTATGGTTCTCTATTCCTCTATCTTATCTTTCAGATTGTATTTAAGAGCAGCTGGAAAGTTTCACATCAGATGCTGAGTTGGTCTCTCATCTCATCTACTTTGAAATTTGAGATCTGCAAGAACATTTTTATAATCTCCTTGGCTCTGGAAGCAGTCTATGAAATGCTGCAAACATCTTCTGGCATGTGCAGGGTTACCAAGCAAAACGTAGAGCTGCTTCACCTGAAATGATTTGCTGAACTCCAGATCATTCTTTTCACTGAATTGCTTTCTCAGTTTCGCCTATCCTCTTGGGATGAATTTAATTCCATCATATACTGTAGTCTCAACTTCTATAGCTGGGGCAACATCTTGATCGAACTTATGCTGGCCTGTGGAGCTTATGACGTTCCATTTGGCACCAGTGTCTATCTGACACTTCAAATTTACTTGATATTGTCTTTCTGCAGTCATTCTAAAGGAACAAGCCATTTATAACTTTAGACTTGACAATACCAACCTGTCGTATGGTATAGAGCGATTTGTCAGAATTATCAGCTGACATCTGTCCAGAGGCTGTATTTATTGCCTTGCTTTGCTTCTTTTCAGCTAAACACTTGCATATAACATGATTCAGCTTCTTTCAATTAGGGCATTGCTTCCTTCCACATTGGACACACTTCATTTTCTGTGGTGTCCTCTGCAATATGTATATCCTGTTCTTTGGTCTTAATCTTTCTGAAGTTGTTCAGTTAATAGTTCCTCCTTTCTTCCAAGATGTTAGTTTTGGCTGCCTGAAGCATCTTTCAACGTCATGCGAAATCTCATTTGTTCTCTCATTGATGAACTCTGGATCATTGTTTCTCAAAACGTTTCCTTTTGTGGCCCAATATTGAGGAACGTCACAAACCCTCAGTGAGATCAGCAAGAGTGGAGTTGGAGGACAGTGAGATCCAGACTGTTAAAGCAGGAACATGAACAGAACTCCATAGCAGCTATTGTTGCTTGAACTTATGATTGTGACCCCCAATTGGGTTCCCAAACTTCATGTTGGCAAGCCTCAGTCCAACTGATGATCGACAATCTTAGAGTTTCTGTACATGTCAATAGCATTCTTAAGAGTAATGTCTTTCCTCTCATAACAGATACACTCTCACAATGGAATCACTTGTGCATAAGGCAACCTTATCTCTGATTAGATTATTTTTCAGTTGTCCAAACTCACAGGATTCAACTAAATGTGTTAGTGCCATCACATACTGATCAATAGATTCCCTCTCCTTCTTTGAACATACAGATTTCAGAAGTATCATTAATATTCCAATGCTGTCCTTTACCTTCTTTCATTTCCACAGAAGCAGGAAAGGGAAATTTCACAGCGACTCTGTTTCATCCAGCCCATCAAAATTGCATTTTTAATTCACTCTAGTTTTTTTTTACAGTATCCAGCTCTCTTACAGCTCTGAAAATTCAATCTCAACTCCACACATCTGACACCATGTTTTGAATCATGTGTTTAATGGCTGCCAAAAACCAAAATGTAAGTAATTTATAGTAAGAGGTACATAATACAAGACTAGGGTAAGCCAGCTAGTACACCCTTTATTCAAGGAATTACTGTATCCAATTACATGAACTGCAAAATATTGGTATGCAGGAATAGCAAGTGATTATAAAAGCAAATAGACTGTTGTCATTTATTGCAAGAGAAATGGAATATTAAAGTAGGGATGTTTTATACAGGGCATTGGTAAGATCACATCTGGACAACTGTGTACAGATTTGGTCTCTTTAATTAAAGAAACATAATTCCACTAGCAGTAGTAGAAGAATAGTTTACTTGACTGATTCCTTTTAAGATGAAGTTTAGGAGAATTACTTTTCTCAGAGAATTGTGAGTTCTTGTAATTTTCTTCCCCAGAGAACTATAAAGGCAGGGGCACTGAATATTATTAAAGCAGAGGTAGATGGATTCTTGACTAATATTGGAGTCAAAAGGTGTCAAGAAGTAGGCAGAAAAGTAAAACCACAGTCAGGTAAATTATTACTTTACTGAATGGTGGAACAGGGCTGAGGGCTGAATGGTCTCCTCCTGTTCCCAATTTGTAGAATTATGTGCACTGCTGCGAAATTTTGTTTGATGCAATTAGATCAAATGCCTGAGGATATTTTACTATGTTAATTGCACCATCTAATGCAAGCAACTGTGGTTGTAAACAAATATAAATTACAATAGAGTTTACTGAATCATTTATACTTGCCAAGAATTTAATAAATGTTTAGAAGTAAGGATGGTTAAGAAGAATTTTGAACTCAATATAAATAAGTCAACACTACAAATAAATAGGATCCTGACAGCACACACATCACAAAACAACCTATTACTTTTATTTTCCACCAACAAAGAAACTATCATTATAGCTGCGGCTAATTTAAAGTCTATTGATTACAGTTATTACACTGAAAAGGGTAAGAACAGATCAGCTGATTCAAGAAAACTATCCCACAGTTGCACCCTGCAGAAATTCAACTTTTCCCATAATACACCAATTTAATTTCCCATCCCTCTTTCCCACAATCCCTTCTCATACAAGCTCTAGGGAAAAGCAGAACACCAGAGAAATAAAAACAGGCCAGTTCAGTAGAGGGAAACAAAACCTCTCGGAATTTCCTCTTGAATTCCTATCAGAGATCTGATAAGCTTCAGGAAACTATGGGTGACTGGTAATTGCATCTTCATCAATCTACCCACCTTCTATAACACAATGTGTCCTAAGTATTGCAGCTCCTTTTAAAACAATTGTACAAGATTTATATTAAATAGCTTGTCCGAGCATTCCAATTTTGAGCACAACAGTGGTCATTTTAATTTTCTGAGATGCAGTGAAATGTACGACGGTGAATCTGCAGCTCATTTGATGTGTCTCCAAGTTTTATTACCTTGACAGCAATAGAAATGAAAGTCATTAATGATATAAAATGGGCTGTTGTTGCTCTAACATCTGTTTGTGTAATATCTATTGTGTAAAGACAAAATTGCCTCCAACATGTTTTATTAATGTTAGAATAAGCTGACATAAAATTTTAACAATTCAATCGCCAGTGTCTTTCAGTCTCTTGAAAGAAGCAAATAAACCCACTAGATGAAGGAACATGTAGTTCCCCCTTTAAAGTCATTCTGATGTGTTGATCAAATTCAAGTGCACATAGTAAGAATGCTCAGGTGTCATTTAGACATCTCTTCAACTGTTATGAGGTAAAATCAAAATATTTAAATTAACATCATTACCAGCTTCCACTTGACTTAAAATCTTGGATTATATCTGGACATTACAGCTTTACAAAAAATATTTAAGAAAAGTTTTCAATCATATTGACAAAAGAGCATTATTTCAGAGGTGAGGTGACATCAAGTCAGCACTTGACTGAGTACAGTAGAACCTTGCAAAATGATGGGAGGAAGAACATTCAGGCTTTGGCTAATTACAGACAATCAATATTTGCCTGGCAATGGCCATTTCCAACAAGAGAGCACAAACATCACTGAATGCCTGTTACCAACATCGTGGAGGGTGACCTTTGGCCAGGTAGTGAACTGGACCAGCAAAAATAATACTGTGGCCACGAGAGCAGATCAAAGGCTGTTCATTCTGTGATGAGTTACTCACCTCCTGACTCCCTGAATTCTGTTCACTATCTACAAGGCATAGGTCAGAAGTATCTGGATGAGTGCAACTCCAACAACACTCAACAAACTCGACATCATCCAGGGCAAAGTAACACACCTGACTGGCACCACATCAGCAACATTCTCAACATTCACTCCTTCAGAATATCAGCAAAATTGACTGGGTTCACAAAATCATGAGGGGCATGGATATGATTAAAGGATAAGGTCTTTTCCTCGGGGTAGGGGAGGGCATAGGTTTAGATTAGAGGGGAATGATATACAAGGGACCTAAGGGGCAACTTTTTCACACAGAGGGCGATTAATGTATAGAATGAGTTGCTAAAGAAAGTGGTGGAGGCTAGTACAATTACAACATTTAAGAGGCATCTGGATGAGTATATGAAGGGTTTAGATTAGATTAGATTAGATTCCCTACAGTGTGCAAACAGGCCTTTCGGCCCAACAAGTCCAGCAGAGGCATAGGAGCCAAATGCTGCAAAATGCAGATTTATTTAGAACAGCATAGACGAGTTGGACTGAAGGGTCTGTTTCCGTGCTGTATATCTCTGTGACTCTGACACTATTTACAAGATGTTCTGCAGCAACTCACCTTTGACAGTGCCATCTAAACCAATGAGCTGCATCACTTAGTATGACAAGGGGCAAATACATGAAAGCACCACTACCTACACATTTCCCTCTAGGTCACATGCCATCCTGACAGTAATATATCGCCATTCCTTCACTGTCACTGTGAGTGCACCTACACTAAATGCACTGCAGCAGATCAAGAAGGCAGCTGACCGTCATCTTCTAAAGTAGGGATATTCAATAAGCGCTGGCCTAACCAGCAGCACTCACAGTGGCTGAAAGAATAAATATAAATAGTTCTGAGAACGCAACTTACTGAATTTCTGAGCAAGCAGTTAGTAACGTGAACAGGATTTGAAGTGCAGTTATCCCACACATCATGTAAAAATTTGATACATCATGTTTTTCATAAAGTCATTGGAAGAAACTAGAAATTGAATGCCTGATTTTAGATAAGGGATAAATCTGCAAAGCCTGAAAAGCACGCTCAAAGACCTTTGCTCATGTCCTCAGGATGACAGCACCTCCTACTCTGTGTGCATTTATGTGTCTGTGAGACCATTGATAAGATTATGTGCAAATGTGTGTATATATGATAATTATGTGTATGCGACAGACATTGGATTGGATTTTCATTTGTTGGTAGGATTGGCATTAGGATTGTAACTTAAAAATAGTGTTCCTGGAGGGAAATTCTCCAATTCCTACGGTTTTCAACTGGAATGTGGTAGAGTGTGGTGAGAATGAGAAACCCATTAACCTTCTATTAATGATTTTCTGAGCTCCCTACAGAGCTTACTAACAAGCCAGAGAGAGTCAGGACAGGATTTTCTATTGTTAATACAGCAAACCTGAACATCAGTTCAAAACTGTCTGATCGACCATAGGGACTACTGAAAGTTTGTTTTTAATGGATGAAAAGTGTCTGTTCTTGGGGCATCCTGCGCTGGAGCAAGTGCTTCATTTTGACTGCATCACCATTTTCCTTTCCCTTTTTGGTGCTGGCTCTTCAAGATGCTGTCTTCAACAAGGCTCCCATCTGCCTTTGCTGTTGGTGCACTGCAGGCATCTACCACCTTCTGCGTGCTACCAACTGGGCACCAAGCTCACCTCTTTATCAGTTAGGAGATTAGAATTTCAAAACAGTGATGCATGAGCAAAACAGGAGAGAAGCATGGTTAGGACACAGAATTTCATTCAGACATTGAGTTCCTGATCCCACTTTAGAAATCTGGCCCATTGTGTACTGTGTTTGTCAAATGAAGCATGTATCAGATTATGTTCATCTCTGCAACAGTAATGGCAGTCAGAATAATTTTCTCATGAAGGCATAAACTGAGTTCTGTTGATGCTTTCATTCTCTCTCAGTTGCTGACTGACTTAATGTGTGTTTCTAGAATGTTCTAAATGTTCTATTTTTATTTCATATTTTCACTATTCCTAGTCTTTCTTTTAACCTGCACAAAATATCAAAGCAGTTTCTCTATTTAGACCCTGCCAGGGTGCACTACTTCAGTCTAATAAGAAAAGTTGCTAACTAAATAGCAGAAAGCCCAGCTGTCTCAATTTTAATTTTATAAATCAATGCTATCCTTTGAGCTTTGTGCCAGTCTTGAAGGGCTGATGGTTATTGTTTGGTTTATATATACATTACAGTCACAGACACAAGTCTTTCAAACCTCAAAGATTTCTTCCTCAAAGAACAAGATTAACATTAAAGTCTTACCTTACAATTGTAAATCAACAACAAAGCCTTCAGTGCTTTAGAAACACAGCAGTCAATGTAACAATGCCCTTGGTGGTCAGTTTATGCTGAGAATACAATTTTGATTGTCAGGATGAAACAGTCACATGGTTTAAATATAGCTAAACACCCACATGTATTTTAAGCCCTACACACTCTTTTTGCCTTTTGCTCTTTTTACGAAGAGATGAACACCCAGTGGGGGAGGTTGGGACAAGAAGAGAACAATTTCGAGCTTGATGTGAACTTTGGAAGTGAGTAGCTAAACTAAATCTATCTAAAAGACATCACCCCAGAAACCAGTGTTAATTGCATTGCCCAAGATCTATTTATTGCTTTTCTCAGCAGGACTAGTGAGCAAATGTTTGAGGATGTAACTCTGAAGATGGACGAGGGAGATCCAGTAGATGTAGTGTACCTGGACATTCAGAAAGCTTTTGATAAAGTCCCACATAGGAGGTTAGTGAACAAATTTAGGGTGCATGGTATTGGGGGCAAAGTACTAACTTGGATTGAAAGTTGGTTGGCTGATAGGAAACAAAGAGTAGTGAATGGTAGGCAGTGACCAGTGGGGTACCACAGGGATCAGTACTGGGACTGCAGCTTTTTACAATATATGTTAATGATATAGAAGATGGTATTAGCAATAACATTAGCAAATTTGATGATGATACTAAGCTGGGTGGTAGGGTGAAATGTGATGAGGATGTTAGGAGATTACAGGGTGACCTGGACAGGTTAGGTGAGTGGTCAGATGCATGGCAGATGCAGTTTAATGTGGATAAATGTATGGTTATCCACTTTGGTGGCAAGAACAGGAAGGCAGATTACTACCTAAATGGAATCAATTTAGGTAAAGGGGCAGTACCGAGAGATCTGGGTGTTCTTGCACACCAGTCAATGAAGAAGGGCTTATGCCCGAAACGTCGATTCTCCTGTTCCCTGGATGCTGCCTGACCTGCTGCGCTTTTCCAACAACACATTTTCAGCAGTCAATGAAGGTAAGCATGCAGGTACAGCAGATAGTGAAGAAGGTTAATAACATGCTGGCCTTCATAACAAGAGGGATTGAGTATAGAAGCAAAGAGGTTCTTCTTAATCTGTGCCAGGACATTACCTCCCATCTCCCAGATGCTTTAATTTTTGAACTAGTCTCTTTTGCTGGGAGCCTTTATCAAAAGCCTCTTGAAAATCTAAATTTATTACATCCACTGACTCCCCTCTATCAAATACGGGGTAGACCATTTAGGACAGAGCTAGGAGAAACTTCTTCACCCAGAGAGTGGTGGCTGTGTGGAATGCTCTGCCCCAGAGGGCAGTGGAGGCCCAGTCTCTGGATTCATTTAAGAAAGAGTTGGATAGAGCTCTCAAGGATTGTGGAATCAAGGGTTATGGAGATAAGGCAGGAACAGGATACTGATTAAGGATGATCAGCCATGATCATATTGAATGGTTGTGCAGGCTCAAAGGGCAGAATGGCCTACTCCTGCACCTATTGTCTATTGTCTAAATGCAAGCACTGATCCCTTTCCTGAGTTATTGAGACTAGCAAGAAAACCTGTATAGCTCTGGATGAAACCAACTAACTCTTCAATACTTTGGATATCTGAGGTGCGAAAATCTACATTTTCCAAGCTCAATGGAGAAGGCTTGGAGGCTGGTACATTAGAAGAGTTTTGTAGACAGGCCGGCTTTCCATAACATGTCTGCCTATAGAAAGGTTTCATTGGAATAGACTTGACACTGGATGGGTTGCAGCTCCTCACAGTGAGGCACAGAATTAGGTAGTTTATGGCAGCGCTTATCAATTTGGCAATGATAACAGTACTTTCCTTACATAACAACCATGCATTAATCCTTACTGTGTATGGAGACTGTCAGTTCAATCAAGGTGTTTTCCTGGAGTCAGGGTCAGGGCTATTTCAGCCAGAGACTTCATGTTCCAACGATGGTGTTGCAGAGGTGAAAGGTCTCACTACTCCTGTGGAGGGGTTTCTTATCAACCCACTGGACCTACCAGCTTCGGATCTATTTATTTAATTGTTTCTCTGCAGACAATCAAGGGCACATCAATTCACACATCTGCAGTGCCCAACTCTCCCAGTGAGATCTAAATCACTGCTGGAGACCTCGAATTAGGAAGTTGTTTCAAGAGAGTTGTACCAGTAGCTATGTTCATGCCATGGATGGGCTTGGGCCACTGAGTAGCTACAGCATGTGTTAGTTTACAGTTTTATATCTAATTTATTCCTAGTCCTATGTCATAGAGACCCACTGTGACAAATAGCAGGAAATTTCCTTGCCTAAAGGGCATTAGTGAACAGCAATCAGGTAGCCCTTTGTTTAACATTGCTGGTACCATCTTATTATTCCAGATTTAGTCACTTAATTGAATTTATATTTCTTTGTTGCTATACTGTGATTTGAACTCAAGTTTAGTCCAGGCCTCTGGACTACTAGTCGAGTATAACCACAATGCTATCATACAGTATTTCACTCATAACATGAAATATTATCCAGTGCATTGTGAGAAATGTCACAGAGATTCAGCCACACAATAATGTCAAATAGCAATGGTTTGTGAAAAGAATTAATTCAATTTTTGGCTGCCGCTTTCATTTATAAACTGCTCAAATTTTTCTTTTTCAGACAATATCATCTGAAGATATCTGATTGACTCACAGGCTGCCATATTTCAGCTTCCAATCATTCACCACTGATCTCAATTCCTACCTGTCGTCTTTTATTCCAGAAAGAATCCAAAGAATTTTAAAATCCAGGTTTAATATAATCTAGCTACGATTTCTTAATTCACTTTATCTTCTGGTTTTCTTTATGGTTATTGACATTTCCCGCGGGCTTATTCACTTGAAAGATGTATTAGATTATATGACAAATGAATGGTAATTAAAAACTATTTTGTCTATTTGTTGGGTTTGCATTTTAAGCCAATGTAAAGTTTGGATTGGTTTGCTTTTGTCACTTGAATGCTGTAATGGTGAGTTTATAACCCCATTTCTTCTTTCCTAAACCTTCAAATTGAACACGAACACTTTGTGCTGAGAATACTTAGTAACAATCCAACACATACGCTTATCACCTGCTGTGTTGCCATTTCAGCTATCCTCACATTTTGTTATCTTTGCAGAAAACATAAACATAACAATGTGACTGCATTCAGCATTCACCAGATCACATTCTTTTGCCAATCGTCACAACTTTCACTTGCTCGAAACTGGTTACATTCTTAACTTTTCTGACAGGCCATTGACTAGGAATGTTAACTCTGCTTTTACACAGATGCTGCCTAACCGACTGAGTATTTCTAGCATTTACTGTTTTTCTATCAAAGATACAGTGAGGTTGGAGTGATAGAAAGAGAAGAACATGTGCGACATAGTTAAAGGGATATAGTCAAGATTGATTAAGCCAGAGGCAAAAGGGAACTGAGCCAAGATTTGAAGGTAGACAAGAATATAATGGATAGAGGGGAAGCAGGATGAAGAAGGTACAGTAACAGAAGGAAAAGAGACAAATGACAATCAGTTTGGGACGGGGCAATGAAAAGTAGATCAGATTCAAAGGAATGCGAAGATGATATTGAGGAAGAAATTATGAAACTGTAGTTTTGATTAATAAAAGGAACAAATAGAGCAAAAGGGAAATAAAGGGAAATAAAATAAGATTAAATGACCAGCTCCATTATCCATTATAATGGATGACTGAACTTCACGAACAACTGTATTCAGTAGATAACAAGAGACCCCACACTCAAGTGAACTATGGATCGCCATGTCCAATGAGTGAATTTAAAAAAAAAACAGCAGTAAAAACTAGAACTGATCAGTACAAGAGTAAATTAGATGCTAGGAATACTGCAGTGAGTAACTCATCATCTGACTCCCCAAAACCTGTCCATCATCTACAAGGTGTAAATCAGGAGTGCAATGGAAGACTCCACATTTGCCTGGACAGATGCAGCTCCAAAATCACTCTAGAAGCTTGACAGCATCCAGATCAAAGTAGCCTGCTTGATTGGCAGCTCATCTACAAGTATCCACTCTCTCCACCACTGACACTCAGTAACAGCAATGTGTACTATCTACAAGATGCACTGCAGAAATTCACCCAAGATCCCAAGAGAGCACCTGCCAAACCCACGACCACTTCCACCTCAAAGGGCAAGGGCAGAAGATACATGGGAACACCAACAACTCCAAGTTCCCCTCCAAGCCAACCACCATATTGACTTTCACTGTTGCTGGGTCAAAATCTTGGAATTCTCTCCTTAATGCCATTGTTGGTCTACAGGATGTGGACAGCAGCGGTTCAAGAAAACAGCTCACTGCCACCTTCTCAAGGACAACTAGGAAGGGGCAATAAATTTTGGCCAGCCAGGGATTACCATGTCCAATGTGTGAATTTTAAAAAATACAAGCACCGTCAACTGAATGTAAGATTTGTCTGATTATAAACTTGATCCAAGTGAGGAAGCAAAGCGTATCTTCATTTAAGCAATGTCTTATACAAAGATTTTAACAGATAATTGGCAAACAAATAATTGGAACCTGGATAATACAGAATTTGCCACAGTAGAATTGTAGTAGTTTCCAATATAGTGTCTTGCTTGTCCAAAAGCATGATACAGCTGGACAATACAAAGTCAAAAATGTCTATTTATTAACACATGCCTCATCACTGGATTGCAGGGCATTTTCAGCAATTGACTTCATTCTCTGTCAAAATACAATTTACATCTTGTCATCCCATACGACAGCAAGAGTCTATCAATGGTTCTCTTTTTATCTACTGGATTCAAAGAAAATTAGTCACAATAATGGACTCACTCATGCATAGTGACAATCAAATCAAGACTTGCCAAGTACCATTCACTGGAGTGACAAATGAACAATTTTGTTTTCAAAGTGTGCTTTGTTTTGATGAATGTCACTGTTAAATGGGTTTGCAATCTGTATGATGCTTACTGATCATGAATGTCACCCCTAACAGTTTCTTGATATAGATAACTCTAAATCAAGAGTATAACTATTAGAATACAGTCAAATGTGAGGATGTTCTGGTAGATATTTTCTGTTGTCTGTGTAACCATTGTCTTGACCTGCCTCCAAGTGGTATCAATATTGTGATAGCAGTATTAAGGTTCTCACCTAAGGAGAACCATCAGCCAATACACCAACTAAAATTTCAACCTTTTGACATTGAATCAATGAGACAGCTAATTGGATTTTGGAAATCTATACTGAAGACACAAAGATAATAATTGTGCTCTGTAGAAATTCAGATCTACTTCTTAATGAGTTGCAACTAATGTGTGTTAAGTCTGTAATGACCTTAAATTGGTTTGTTTGAAAAATAAATGCCTTCATGGAGCAGGGCAATTGATGAAAAAAAATCAATGAGAATTCTCTTGGAGGGACATCAGCATCATAGAAAGGAGCTTTCAGCTCATGACAATCCCTACAAACATTAGGAACGAGGTCTTCCTGAAACATTGATGGCCAGGAATTGTTTGCACTGTAACATCAGTGGTATTTATTTTCCATGCTTCAACCTTTTTATTATAGGAGGATAAGTAACTTTTTCCAAGTGAATTTTGTCAAAGACTACAGTAATATCCATGTCCATTATGTAAAGTTAACTTAGTAACAAAAGAACAAAGGACTGCAAGTTGTTAATGGATCTTTTAATATCTAATTGCATCCATACAACACTGCATTTAACCAGCAGTCCCTGATTATGGTTTTTTAAGCAAAGCATTTAGGCTGCCTTCCTGAACAGTAGAAAGTAATGATCCTGAAATTCTCTTGAAAACAAAATTGTCAAAGCAGGATTACCCATGAGTACTATTACCTAGAGAGACAAGAGCAGCAGATACTTGGGAACACTACGATACGTAAGGGTCTCCTCTAAGCACACACCAACTTGATTTGCAAATATAAAATCATTCCTTCAGTGTTGCTGGGTCAAAACCTTGGAACAAACATGAAAGTGAGTGTACCTACACCAAGTGGACAGCAGTGGTTCAAAATGGCAGCTCATCATTACCTTCTCAAGAGAAATTAAGGATGGGCAATAAATCTTATTCCATCAAGTCATGCTCATATCCCCTGAATGAAGTGAAAAAAATACAAGATTACTATCATTAAATTTGTAGGGCAGGTATATTTGGTGTAGTAGGTACTTTGCACTGCAAGTTCTGCTTCTGTTGCGTAAGTCCAGCATGCAGACTTCCAATTGCTTAAGTTTTAACCTGTGGCATCAAAAAGAAGTCACAGCAATTTGAGGGTTTTCTTTGGTCAACAACATCAAAATTATTTTGTGTGCGCTTTTCACATTGAAGTGAGCTTTGATTTCAAAGCAACAAATTGAAAGTTTTATATTGATGTTGCTAATCTCCACGTGATGTGTGTAACTCTGCTGCCAGACTCTGATTACGGTGCTCCATGGGGACCTTGGATCTTCATTCTGTTTTCTTCTTTTTCTGTTACTCCTTTAAAAGTATCAGCATTTCCCCATAATGGTATAACCTAGATAACTAACCTGTTTGAAGAGAAATTTTAGCTTTAAACCTGGTCAAACCATTTGGTTGATTATTTCAATATTTAAATCTTTTCCCACCTACTATTTTTCAGCAACCTAGGTCATGGTGAATAAGCATTCTAATGTCGAATAGATATTTCCTAAATATTCAAACTAGCCCCACATAAATGCAAGTTCAAAAAAGCACTAATGATATCTTGTCTGAACTTCAAATTATATTTGAAGTTAGATCGAAATGTATAATCCTGAGGGGACATGGAGATTATTTTTTTTCTCTCTGGTGCACTCTCCTTTTTCCTTCCCGAACCAAAATTGTAAATTAATTCAGATTTGTGATGTCAATTATCTTTCAAGTATACATTCATCGCTGGCATTAATTGATTATCTCACTTGGATAGCATAAGGATTGCTGATGTGAAAAATCGAAATTTCACAGTTTAAGGCTGTGTTTGGAAACTGAAGGTTTGTTGGTGAAACACACTGATTATTAAATATTATGCCCTACAACTTGTGCATGTTCATGTATCAATAATTTGTTGCATTTAATTCAGCGTCAATAATTTCCAATTGTCACTACCCATGCAATGCTTGAGGATATGAGCAACATTTGAGAAAATGTAATTTAGGAGATGTGACTGTGTTTAGAATGAAGGTGCACAGATGCTCACTGAATACTTTTCTAATTGTGATAATTTGTGTCATCTTTGGTCTGCACACTAATAATGAAGTTTTGATTGTTATAAACCACTTGGTGACAGTTATCCAGAGTAGAGATATTATATCTGCTCTTCAGTCACATTAAAGTTCAATTTACTGAGGTTTACAAATGACATTGAATTGTTCTGTCTTTGATGTGCAAAATATTTGAATTTGAATGATTTATTGTCAATTGTATTTTACAATAAATAATACAGTAAGATACAGTGAACAGCTTTAACTGTTGCCACAATCTAGTGCCATTTTGAATAGTTTAAGAATAAAAAGAAGAAAACAATATAAAAAGAGAATTTGTCTTTGTTCTGCCACTTTTTCCATGAGTCCTGAGCCCTGAACTAGCTCACCAACAACATCTGTGCTGTCACCCATCCTCCACTACCTCACCACCTCTGCACCGGACCCACCAATGTCAGAATCGCCACTCATCAGGCGCCATCTTTTCACCCCTGGGCCCACCTCGCCAATGCTGCTGCCGATGCGCTGTACCCACACTCACCCTTCTGTGTTTTCTCTCACCTTTATTCCAATGTTGCCTAAACATGTAAAATCTGCATTGAGATACCATTCAAGGGAGCTGGCTTATCCATTGAATAAGAGTCTGTTCTTCAAGTATTAGTGTTGACAGTGTGTTTTGGAAGTCTATTCCAATATTCCAAAGGAGGCTGGGGTAAAGATTAATGCCGGTATTTGTACAATGCACTTTCCTACAGGGGACACTGAATAATGACCGGGTATGAGAACCATGACATCCATCCTCATTAGTCAAATTGGTAAGCCAAATGTTACACTTCAAATGCCATGCTGGGAAGAATCTATTATTAATGCAAAGGTTGGGTTTCAAATATTGTGTGCCCCAGTATTACACTGAGGTATTAAAACCAAACATATAGAAAGTTTAAAGCAATTATTTGCAATTTTGCTACACAGCAAACTCATAATGGAAATTTCTGCCACTTGTTAAAAATATCCAAAAGACAAAATTATTTTCTGAGGATCCAGGAGTTAAGAATTACCATACGACTATAAGAAAAATAAACCATATGTAAAACTTGAAATACAAAGTAGGAATTTATTCCACGTAAATTAAAGTAATTACGATATAACAAATATTTCATTTTAAATTGATTTGTTTCTTTGTTTGCACAGAGACAGAAAAACATGATAAACAGGAACGGCAGGGGTGGCACGGTGGCTCAGCAGTTAGCACTGCTGCCTCACAGCACCAGGGTCCCAGGTTCAATTCCAGCCTCAGGCAACTGTCTGTGTGGCATTTGCACATTCTCCATGTGTCTGTGCGGGTTTCCTCCGGGTGCTCCGGTTTCCTCCCACAGTCCAAAGATATGCAGGTCAGGTGAATTGGCCATGCTAAATTGTATGTTAGTCAGAGGGAAATGGATCTAGGTGGATTACTGTTCAGAGGGTCGATGTTAGGTTGAAGGGCCTGTTTCTACACTGTAGGGGAATCTAATCTAAATTGTATCACGTTATAGCTTAAGCACCAAGAATCGACCTCTGCCTTGAATATACTCAAAGAATGAGCAAATTCCGCCCTCTAGAACAGAAAATCCAAAGATTCACAGGTTCATGACTTAGTGAATGAAGCAATTTCTTCTCATCTCAGTTCTAAATGACCCCTTGTCTTGGAATGGTGATTCTTAGTTCTAAACTCTCCAGCCAGGAGAAAACAATTCTGAACATCCAACCTGCAAGTCCTCCAAGAATTTTATACATTTCAAAGAGACAACCTATCATTTTTCCAAACATCAAAGAATATAAGCAAACTCTACTAAACCTCCACTTGAAGGTCAGCCCTCTCATTCCAGGGAATTAACCTTTACATAAGAAAGAGGAGCTGAAGTAGATCATTTGGTCTCTCATGTTCGCTCTACAATTGAATAAGACTTGTGTTTCAAATTCCACATTCCCAACTACCTCCAATAACTTTGATTCCCTTGCCTAAGAAGAAACTGTCTACCTTACTTTAAACATTTTTTAATGACCACACCTCCACGGCTATCAAAGGCAGACAGTTTCAAAATCATACAGTCTTTTGAAAGAATTGTTTTCTTTACCTCTGCACAAAAGGATAACCCCATTTTAAACAAAAACAGAAATAGCTAGTGAAACTCAGCAGGTTTGTCAGCATCTGAGGGAAGAAAGCAGAGTTAATGTTTCAAGTTCGATGTTTCTTCATCAACTCTCCCCACAGATGCTTGCAGACCTATCAAGTTTCATTCGCAGTTTCTGTTTTGTTTCAGATTCCCAGCAGCAGTTCTTTATTTTGTTTTGCTTTAATTCTGTTGTTCTTCCAGTTTACCTTTGGCCTCAGTCTGACAGTGGAACAACACCTGATATGTAGCCTTGGGAACTTATAACCCAGTGGCCTCAATATTGACTTCACCAGCTTCAAAATCCCATCCCCAGCCTTATCTTATGTCCAGCTCTCCCCCTCCTCTTCCCTCCCTGAGCTATCCTAATCTGTCCAACTTCCTTCTCACCTATCCGCTCCACCCTTGCCCTCCGACCAATCACAATCACCCCCTAACTGCATCCACCTATCACCTTCCCACCTCCCCCAGCCCCTCTATTAACTTGTGGGGTGCCCTCCCCCTCCCCTCCCCAGATCAGACGAAGGATTTCGGCCTGAACTATTCCCTTTCCGGTTCCTCGGATACTGGCTGCCTTTGCTATGCTTCTGAAGACTTACATCTGTCGACTCTGATTTCCAGCATCTGCAGTCCTCACTGTCTCCAAGCGATTGTATACTCTTCCGGATTTATTTAATTTTCTAAAGGAATGTTTTGCTTAAAGTTTCTCTTCTCCCCATTGGCTAGCTTTAAAAACAACTCCGGAATCATCACGTCTCTCCACTAGTCAAATCTAGCTTGGCCCCCTGCCAATACACGTTAGCTGAAGAGTTTATATCGAATAGATGGAAGCTCAAGGACTATATTCTAAAAAATGAAAATAAGCCATTTGTGACAAATGCCTAATTTATTTACATATCATTAATAATTCATTCTCTTTTCATTCCACTTTTAACCAAGCCCTTGTTCTTTTATCCTCCATTCCAGTGTATTTGATCGTGAGGTTGAGATTGTGAAGGGGACTGCCAGATTAGCAGTTGTTTTTACCAATAAAAGGCTGTATACTCAACTGTGTCAGCGCCACATTTGGCTTAATTGAACTTTCTTGGGCCTTTACTCGGGAGGTCATGAGCTCAATCCTCAATCGTGAGACATGAGGGCATGAAGTAGGCAGGTACTTCAGTGCGATGCTGCTGGACGTGCTACTCGGGATGAAATGTGATACTGAAGCCCGATGGATGTAGAAAATTCCATGGCTCTATTGACGGGAGAATTTAAGAGTGCTCCCAATGTCCCGCAATAACTGTCGAACACACAACACTGAAAACCAGATTTTTTTTTGGTTTGATGCAGTTTGTCAGAACTTGTGCAAACATTGTCTGCTACATTTCCCCAGAGACTAGATTTTCAAAAGAACCTCATTTGAATATCCTAAAGTGGAGAAAGGTGTTACTAAAATCCAAGTTCTTTCTTTGGAGATTGTCGAACCAACCCAAATCACCCCAATGTCCAGGTGCTACATTGGCTAAAAAAAATCTCAAGCATGTCCTGATTTCTGTTTATTCTGGGCTGCGAGAGCATGGGGGAATATCGAACAGATTCTATCCGGAACTACAAGAGGGTACATGCTTTGCTAACGAGATGAGATGACAACCCCATGAAGCAGAAGCTGCAGTGTTTTTTCTTCCACTGCCCAAACACCGGCGATCTTTGAAAGGTCAAGGATGGGTAAAAAGGAAGGTAAGGAGGAAGGAACGAGGGAATAAAAACAAGAGAAACGAAGGAGAATGTGAAGGAAAGAACCTCATAACTTACCTGTCACCGTTTGCAGTGTGTGTGTGTGTGTTTGTGAGAGAGAGAGGCAGCCCCCGCTTCTGGAGCATGTGCTATGTGTCGGACTCGCGTTCTCACCAAAGGCTGACTGAGTGACGCCTCTGTCACATCAATGCAGAGCTGTACCTACATTACTGACCTATCGAAGATCCTGTCATCCAAGAGCGAATACCCCTCCTGCCCTGGCTTCAGAGGTGGGGAGGGTGTGAAGTGTGCTGGGTATTGATAGAGGCTCGGAATGTAAAACCCAGCTTCTCCTCAGCTCTCCTATCTCGATGGAGAGCAGCGCGACTGGGTTCCTAAGGAGGATCTGGAGAAGCCGAGAGGGACTGACAACAACAAGCCTCTCTGCTGCACTTTTTACCAGCAAGCCCCCGAACCTGGAGGATATCATAACGTTTTCGACACGCTAAATTAAAAGCGAAGTGTCCTCTGGCGGAAAAGTTCATTTTCACAACCGCCGTGTGCTGAGGAGAATTCTAAAACGATTGGGATCTTAGGATCTTCAGCGATTTACATTGTGTTGTGCGGCGAAGTCTTCAGGATGACAACGTTAGTACAATCGCTGCGTTATAAATTCAGCGAAAACTACACTGCACCGATTTATGGGGGGAACCGAGCGTACAGGTAAAGATAGATGTCTTATCCTATTCTAGTGCGTTTAGTTGGTTCTCTTTAAAGCCAAATTTAAATAAAAACATGAATCTTTTTATTTGCTAAGAATGGCAATGTTTAGGTTTTGAAATGATGCCATTGCGCGAATCGAATGCAGGCTATTTTTTCAACGATCCTGTCTGAACCACGTAAAGAATTGGATGGATTTTAGGAAATATCGTGTTTAAAAACAAGCCCCAAAATGGACCCAGTAGACAGAGAATCCGAACCCGTCCGTGCAATAGCAGGCAGTGCTAGCGGCCTTTCACTGGGGGGGGGGGGGGGGGGGCTATAGGATCTGGTCAGATGGACCTACGGGCAAAAGCGGGCAAAGAGAAGGCAGCCTTATTCGAGTTAGAGTCATAGAGTCATAGAGGTGTACAGCATGGAAACAGACCCTTCAGTCCATTATTCCGTTTACAGTTACTCAGAACTCTCTCACACTCATGCCCCCCCCCCCCCCCCCCCACACACACACAAACAAACACACAGCTTTTTTTAAAACAAGTCAACTGAATCAGTCAGAGGCAATAAACAACTCAGTAAGCTTTCATTAAACCCGTCTGGAAAAAGAACGTACACTTTGGAAGATCTACTGACAGTGGACAGGTCTCGCCTTCAGTGCGTGGGTCTGAATTAATTGATGGCACCCAGGCGCGTGAAACTACCATTGATTTCTGGCTTGTTTATTTGGGGGAAGTGGGCTGGGCTGGGCTGTAGGGGTTTAAATCCCTCAGCCTTACAGGTAGCTCTTGTAAAATTGCTTATAGTTTGTTTTTTAAATGGAATCTTCATCCTTGGTTCTATTGCTTAGTGGTGTTCCTGCCTGACTCAGCGAGGCAACTAGATGACAATTTCAGTCTCTAAGATACCAGTCATTTATGAACTATGTATGGGTCTTTTTAACGGGATCCCATCTTCCCGAACACTTAAAGCTGCCTCTCGGGCTGTGACTGTTTTTCTCTTCCTCCTCCTCCCCCCCCCCCCCCATCACAAGCAGTGCAATTAATGTCGAGGGCCGATTCTCAACAACCAGCGGAGGAAAGCAGTCTGTAACATACCCATAGCCTGGCCGGTACTCCTCACAATCTTTACAATTACATTGAAGCAATTTTTCAATTGTACAAGTGTAAACATCCACAGCTGCCTGTTGGGACGGGAGGGGGGTGGTGTGCGGGTTTGGTTTGAATAATGTTGGGATCTCTGTTGCTACAAGGAATATGAAAGGTTGGGGGGGGGGGCGGTCTTGGGAAATAATTTATTTTGAACTATTTATTTAAGTGTTAAACACTGAATATTGAACCATTGTTAGCAAACATGAATCTTGGCAATTGGCATTAGGGAACAGAGTTCCTATGCCGGTCCATAAGGCTGACAACAAATGGTTAATCCAGTTTGGATACGCTGTTCTTCAAAATCCTCCCAAAAAATACTCAGGAGATTGATGAAGCTTTTCCCTGTTACTACGAGCGCATTGACGAACACCAGGGAGGTTCATTCTGACAGACATGATTCCAATTTCCCACCGACTCCCACTTGCCAAGAGCAGCCCCGTTAACCCCAATTCTCGCAGGCAATTTCACAAATCGACCACAAACTGGAAAAGACTGTGCGCGCAGACTTTAGAAGATTCAGATTTTACGTGATTAACCTCAACCGCGCCATCTCCAAAAAAGAAAGTTAAAAATCACACAACACCAGGTTACAGTCCAACAGGTTTATTTGGAAGCACTAGCTTTCGGAGCGACGCTCCTTCATCAGATGGTTCAGCTGAAGAAGCGGCGCTCCGAAAGCTAGTGTGCTTCCAATTAAACCTGTTGGACTGTAACCTGGTGTTGTGTGATTTTTAACTTTGTCCAACCCAGTCTAGCACCGGCACTTCCAAACCAAAAAAGAGTGGAAGAGATAAGGTCAAGGAGATGAATGTTTGGAGCGGTCACGGCCGTAAATTTGGCGGAAGAGAGAGAGGAAAATGCCTAAGTGTTTTCAGAGCGTTTCCTCCGAAATTACGTCGGCTGGGGAACTGGCACTGACATTAACCCCATAAAGGTAAAGTCACCATAGTCTTACCAGACCACAGGGCTGCTCCCTCATTATAGAGAGGGAGAGAGAACTGGCGGTGGTTTAACCTAAGGGTCACCACACTTCAGGTGGGGGGAGGGGTGGAGAAGGAGAGTCCTTTATAGAAAAATAAGCCGGTGCGAAAATTGAATTCTGACAGCTAAACTTGCAAAAATCATTGGATGACATAACGCAGAGGAAATTACTATTAGCTAAATACAGCGGGTAAACAGGGTAACGTGGCACTAAGTGAGCCAAGGGGAGTAAAGCTCAGGACTGTGATGCCATGGGTAGGCTCTCTCTGAGACAAAAACTGGATTGGAGCCCCATTGCTCACTTGATAACCATGGCAGGTTCATTAATTGTCATTTCATTACAATAACAAGTTGTAATTCGTAATAGTAACAACTCACCAAGAGTGAGAGACCAGCCCTAATTCATGCAGAATTATAGCCTCTAACACCTGTACCTGCAAAACTTAGCGACAGAAACATACATCACAAGAGGCAGGAAGTCTGTAATTCTAAGAATAAATTCGAAGAGGTACTCGGTCATAATAAAGTGCCGCAGGGGTCTTCCAAACTGGAGTTATGACCTCAATCCAACCAGGATATAACAGCTCAAAAGGCAATCTGCTTCATTATATCTGCACAGACTCTCCAACTTGGCATCTCTTAATACTACTCTCTTTTTTCCCCTAACATTTTGCACATTGCTCCCTTTCAAATTACAGTCTCGCCCACTTTCAAATGCAATCATTGAATCTGACTGCACCACACTCTCAGGCAGTGCAGTCCAGAGCCCAACTGTTGGCAGAATGAAACAGCCTCTTCTCAAATTGCTTTTGTTTCTGTTGCCAATTACTTTAAATGTGTGCCGCCTTATTCTCGGTGCTTTCATAGCTAGGACGTTTCTCCCTATCTACTCTGTCCAAATATCTCATGGTTTTGAATACCTCTGGAGATCTCCTCTTGGCCTCTACTTTTCCAATCTATATTCATTACTGGAGTTCCTCACCCTGGATGCATTCTTGTAAATCTCTCTGTATTCTCACCAGGACTTTCACATCTTTCCTAAAGTTCAGTGCCCAGAACTGAATCTATCTGAGACAAAAATTAGTGTTTATATAAAGTCAACATCACAACTTTTACTGTTTTCACTCTGCCCCTATTACTAAAAGCTAGGATGCTGTCTGCTTTATTAACTGCTCTCTCAACCTGTCCTGCCACCTTGTGCAAATATATGCCCATTTTTCCACATTAAAAATCCATCTGCCAGCTGCCCATCCATTCCAGCAACTTGAGCATATCTTCTTGGGGTTCAACATGATTCTCCTCAAGGGTTACAATGCTTTCAAGCTTTGCATCATCAACAAATTTTGTCCAATGCATCAAAATCCATGTATCAGTAAAAACAATGGTCCCAACACTGAACCTTGGAAAAAATTCATACTCTCATTCCCCCAGTCAGAAGAATACTCATTTTCCATTACTGTTAGCTTGTGTCACACAGTTGACCCTGATCCATGTTACTGCTGTCTCATTTATTCTACGAGCAATACTTTGCTTGCATGTCTGTGCTGCAGCATTATATTAATGAGCTTTTGGAAGTGCATGTACAACACATGAACAACTTTGCCCTCATCAAAACTCTCTGTTACCATTAACAAGTTATTTAAACATGATTTTCCATTAGAAAATCCATGTTAGTTTTAATTAATTAACTTGCATTTGTCCATATAGTCATTAATTTTGCCATGAATTATCGATTCTAGACATTTCCACCACTGATTGGCCTGTAGTTACAGGATTTATCTTTACACCTTTTTTGAATGAGGGAATAACATTTACAATTCTCCAGTCCCATCACACCACCCCTGAGTCTAAAGAAGATTGAAAGATTATGGCCAAACGCCTCAACAATTTCATTTCCTTCAGTATGTTTGGATGCATCTCATCCTGTGCCAGTGCCTTATCAACTTTTAGTAACTTTAAGATAATCTATCCTTATTAATTGTAAACATTTGTAGTGATTGAATTAATCCCTCTCTCTTCATGGCCTGAGTAGCATCTTCCTTGGTGAAAACAGAATCCTCCTATGCCCCTGCCTCCATGCCTAAATCTCATTTTTGCTCTCTAACTGACCCTACTCCTCCTTTTACCACTCTTTTACTACATATGCTTATAAAAGATATGAGGATTCCCTTCTGCTTTTACTTCCAGTCTCTTTATATACTCATTTTCTCTTTTAATTTTTTTTTCACATCTCCTCTGAGTGTTCTGTTTTCAGCCTGGTTGCCAATTGCATTTTCCACCCGACATTGTTTCATAAGCACATTTTTTTCTTCTTTAACGTAATTCCTATCTTCTTTGTCCTGCATTAAATTCACCAATAGCATGAAGCTTGATAGGAGAAGAAAGCAGAAGAGTGAGTTCAACAAAAAGCTTTAGGACTAATTAATGATAAATAAAATTCAGCATTGGGATGGAATACATAAAGGATACATGTACTTCACAAGAGAAACACAGCTTGATCAAGGAGGTATATGGAGGAGACATAGTGGAACTAGTAGACTCATTATTGATCACATCTACGTGGTATGCTGACAGTAAATAAGGTTGTCATATTACATTGTTAAATCAATCCAGCTCAATTTGTCAAAAGTCCATGCTGAATCCACAATATTCCTCTCAAGATCAGTCTTAGAATGCTGCATACACTTCTACTCACTCTTCTGTAAATAGCCTGCTGGATCCAAAAGATCACTAACCTGTATACTATAAGGCTGATTGTTAATACTAAAATGAAGTGTTTTAAGGAACAACTTTCTAAGCTAGTGCCCTTCAGCCTCAGAAAGCGGCATCCCCGAGAAGACATTGAAGTATTTAATATACTTAACAAAAGACAAAGCACAAACATATTATAATTTCGTCAGGCATTAGTATCACAAAACAAGAGGATTTAAGTTCAGACAGCTTGTACTGAGCACATTTGGTCAGGGATCATGATGCATTATCTTTCTTAATAATGAATCAGAGCTGGACTACTAGGAAGGGTTGTCAATGTCAAAGCAATTTTCATTGAAAATATCTTGTAAACTTAAGAGACAACAAGATCAAAAGTGTAAAAATAGCTAAGTATAAAAAAGACACTTTCCTTGTCATCCCATATTTTTATTCTTACCTGTTGAACTACAAAAGGAACAGAAGGTCATGCTGGAAAAGGAGAGGAAAAGATATGCTTGGCAGGACCAGACACACGCTCACTATGAATTTGGAATAATATTCCTTAAACAGTACTATTAAAAATTGAATTCGGTTTTATCACTAAGTGCATTAATGATTGAGATGGTGCTGAGAACAAGGATAACACCTTGATCAGAACTCAACTCAAATTCTCTACATGCCAAATAACTGAAATGCTGGAAAGTTCAGATTACTTCCCAGAAAGAAAAACAAATGGAGAAGAGGAAATGTACTGAAGAAACACTATTTGAGGTGAATTAAACAGATTTTTGATTCACGAGAGTCAAGTGTTGTAGAGAACAAGCAAGAAAGTTAGGGTGACAATCAGATATTGAGAGGCAGAGTAAGCTCATACAGCTGAATAGTTTATGCCTGCCCTTATCTTTATAATCTTATGGGAACTTGTTCAGAAAAGTGACTGACAGTTCAGATTAGGGAGATACAATAAATGACAATTCACAAGGTAAAGTATTCCCCAAAGCAATTAAAGAAAAACATTTGTTACTCTGTTTAGAAATTTGTTGTAATTATAAAAACAGAAAACAGAAAATTATGGAGATAAGGCAGTGTCTCTTGTCTAAAAGGTGAAGGATTTAACCCTTCATCAGAACTCAAGAAGAAAATGTTCTGATATAGAAGTAAGCTAGGTGGAAGGAATTCAACTAAAAGAATTACTACACTTGCAATCTGAAATAAAGGGATAATATTTCCATAGGGAGTTGTCACAATCTGGTGCTATGACCAGTGGAATCCTTGGAGATACAATGTAAACAGATCTTCTGATATTCCTACAGGAAATGGGAAAAACCTCTTTGGAAAGTTTATCCCCAAAAGTCAGAAATACTCTACAGGTGTAAGATTTGTAATATTCCTTTATAGGTCTCAAATGGATTTCCCCTGAAACCTTTCTTTTATTTGCATTCATAGTTACAAGTATTTTCCATAAGTAAAACCTGAAACTTAAAATCTTTTGGATGTCATATAGTGGATAGGGAATATGGACTAATAATCATTCTTTTATCAAAAGATAAGTTTCAGAGTTCAAATAACCATGTAATCCCAATGATGTGGAGGTGCCAATGTTGGACTGGGGTGGACAAAGTCAGAAGTCACACAATACCAAGTTATAGTCCAACATGTTCATTTGAAATCACAAGCTTTCGGAGCACTGCTCCTTCATCAGGTGATCCTGAAAGCACATAATCTTATACCGTATAAAAGGCAGAAAGTAATAAACTGTCAGATCTTATCATTCAGTCTCAGTCTACAGTAATATTTTGATTATTTTGGCAGATGTATGAGAAAGATGAGCAAGACAAAAGATGGAAAATTATAGGCCAATTAGCCTAACCTCGGTTGTTGGTAAAATTCTGGAATCCATCATTAAGGATGAGGTTTCTAAATTCTTGGAAGAGCAGGGTCGGATTAGAACAAGTCAACATGGATTTAGTAAGGGGAGGTCGTGCCTGACAAACCTGTTGGAATTCTTTGAAGAGGTGACAAGTAGGTTAGACCAGGGAAACCCAGTGGATGTGGTCTATCTAGACTTCCAAAAGGCCTTTGATAAGGTGCCACATGGGAGGCTGCTGAGCAAGGTGAGGGCCCATGATGTTCGAAGTGGGCTACTGGCATGGATTGAGGATTGGCTGTCTGACAGAAGGCAGAGAGTTGGGATAAAAGGTTATTTTTCAGAATAGCAGCTGGTGACAAGCGGTATCCCGCAGGGTTCAGTGTTGGGGGCGCAGCTGTTCACGTTATATATTAATGATCTGGATGACGCAGCTGTTCACGTTATATATTAATGATCTGGATGACGGCACTGGGGGCATTCTAGCGAAGTTTGCCGATGATACAAAGTTAGGTGGACAGGCAGGTAGTACTGAGGAAGTGGGGAGGCTGCAGAAGGATCTAGACAGTTTGGGAGAGTGGTCCATGAAATGGCTGATGGAATTCAATATGAGCAAATGCGAGGTCTTGCACTTTGGAAAAAAGAATACAAGCATGGACTACTTTCTAAATGGTGAGAAAATTCGTAAAGCCAAAGTACAAAGGGATCTGGGAGTGCTAGTTGAGGATTCTCTAAAGGTAAACATGCAGGTAGAGTCCGTGATTAAGAAAGCAAATGCAGTCCCCACATCTCAGGAAGGACATACTGGCACTGGAGCGTGTCCAGTGGAGATTCACACGGATGATCCCTGGAATAGTAGGTCTAACATACGAGGAACGGCTGAGGATTCTGGGATTGTATTCATTGGAGTTTAGAAGATTAAGGGGAGATCTAATAGAAACTTACAAGATAATACATGGCTTGGAAAGGGTGGACGCTAAGAAATTGTTTCCGTTAGGCGAGGAGACTAGGACCCGTGGACAGAGCCTTAGAATTAGAGGGAGTAAATTCAGAACAGAAATGCGGAGACATTTCTTCAGCCAGAGAGTGGTGGGCCTGTGGAATTCATTGCCACAGAGTGCAGTGGAGGCCGGGACGCTAAATGTCTTCAAGGCAGAGATTGATAAATTCTTGATATTACAAGGAATTAACGGCTACGGGGAGAATGCGGGTAGGTGGATTTGAAATGCCCATCAGCCATGATTGAATGGCGGAGTGGACTCGATGGGCCGAATGGCCTTACTTCCACTCCTATGTCTTATGGTCTTATGGTCTAAGATTTTTTGTTTTCAGTAGTGTTTGCAAATTTGGATGTAGTTAACTTTTTATATTGATAATTCCTCATGTTTTACACTGAGGATACATTTCATTGTATTGTGTAACATGGTTACTGTGCCAAATGGGACAGATTTTGAACAGACCTAGCAACTCTAAATTGGACATCCATGAGGTACTGCATGCCATCAGGAAAGGCAGAATTATATTTGGCTACATGGCCGAGTTTATATCTTCACTCTACAATTACCATCAAACCAGGAAATCTGGTTCAATGAAGAATGTAGGAGGGCATGCCAGGAGAGACACCAGGCATACTAAAAATAGGATATTAATCTGGTGAAGATACAACAAAGGACTATTTGCAGAACAAACAGCGAAAGCAGCATGCAATAGTCGTGGTTAAGTGATCCCACAGTAAATGGATCAGATCCAATATTTACATTCATGCCATGTTCAATTACGAATAGTGGTGGGAAATAAACAAATTAATAGGAGATAGAGACTCCACAAATATCCAAATCCTCAGTGACGGGGAAGCCCAGAATATATAGCAGATGCATTCTTAAATGGAGAGGAGAAAGATTTTAAAAAGGCATAAGAGGCAAATGTTTGCCACAAAGAACGGTTCACGTGTGGAATGAATGTCATGAGAAAGTGGTGGAAGTGGATATAATTATAATGTTTAAAAGACATTTGAATATATAGATGAATAGGAAAGGTTTGGAGGGATATGGGCCAGGAGCAGGCAGGTAGGACTAGTTTAGTTTGGGATTATGTTCAGCATGGAATCACAGACGAATCACAGATTGTGGGTTTGGTGATGACCACACTGCTTGATAGACTGGTCGAACCGAAGGGTCTGTTTTCATGCTGTATGACTGTATAACTCTAGCAGTAAAAAAAGACAATGCTGAAGCAATTGCAAAAATTTTCAACCAGAAATGCCCAATTGATAATACATCTCAGCCTCCTCCTGAGATCCTCAGCATCACAGATGCCAGTCTTCAATTGCTTCAACTCACTCTACATGATATCTAGCCATGGATATTGCAAAGATGATGGGCCCTGACAATGCTATAGCATTATACTGAAGATAAGTGCACCAGAACCATACATGTTCCTAGCCAATGTGTTCCAGTATAGCTTCAAAACAGGTATTATTCGGTCAACATGAAAAGCTGCCCAACTATGTCCTGTCCAAAAAAACTTGAAAATTCCAACCTGGACAATTACTGTTCTATCAGTTTACTCTCAGTCATCATCAAACTGTGTGAACAGGTTATTGACTATGATATCAAGTGGCACTTACAAAGGAATAACCTACTCACTGATACTCAGTTTGGGTTTTGCCAGGGCCACTTGGCTTCTGATCTCATTAAAGCCTTGGTCCAAACATGGATCAAAGAGCTTAATTCCAGAGTGAGATGAGAGTGACTGCTCGAACAACACTCAAGAAGCTTGGCACAGTCCAGCATAAAGCTTGATTGGCCCCACATCCTCCACCTTCAACACTCACTCCCTTCACTAATGACACACAGTGGCAGCAATGTGAACCATCTGCAAGATACTTTGCAGTAATTGATCAACATTTATCTGATGGTACTCTCCAAGATAAGGGCAGTAGATGCATGAGAACACCACCATCATGCTACACTGAATCTTGCCTTGGAAATATATTGTTTCTTCAGCGCCACTGGTCAAAATCCTGGAACTCCCTTCCTAATGCTGTGGTTATCACTACACCCTAAGGACTGCAGCTGTTTAAGAAAACAGCTACCGCCACCTTCTGTGGGACAGTTAGGGGTCGGCAATAAATGGTGGTCTAGCCAGTTGCACTGATATCCCATGAACAAATTTTAAAAACTCCTTCCAAATAGAGGCATATAATATTATTAGCAAATTCACTGTCTTTGCAACGTACTCTGCAGATGTGAATAATTTGAGTGTATTACTTAAGCCAGATAGCAAGGAAAGGGACCACTGAGAACAAAGATAGGGTAGTTTTGAACATGAAAATACATAAATGTTTCACGACATATTGGAAGTCCATTTTTATCATTTGTGATGCCGCTGGTAGCACTATTGGCTCAGAACCATAAGATCGTGAGGTCAAACTACACTTAGTGACTTGAGCACATATACAGCCTGACATTCCACTGCAGTACTAAAAGAATGCTACACTATCAATGATTCTGATGGCAGATGTTGTGTTCACCTGAGATTGACCACAGACTGATGTAAAACCTGTAAGGCACTACTTGAAGAAGAACAACAAAGTCTCCTATATTCCTGTCCAATCATTATCCCTTGGCCAATAGCATTTTAAAAAAAGTTAACGTGTTACTTTCCACATTGTTTTTGTTGGATTTTTCTGGATGCAAATTGTCTGGCATTTTTCTCTGCATAATAATGGCGACTACACTACCAGAGTAAATGATTGACTTTGAAGTGTTTTGGCACACTTGAACAGAAGTTCAAGTTCTCTCTCCTTTTTCACCTTCTGAGGCATTATACAAGAACATTTTTAGATGAATTTTGTCCACTGCCTTGCCATTGGACCCATGGATTACTCAATCAAGTTGCATGAGAATAGAAGAGGCATGGTTAGTAAGTTTGCCTATGGCACCAAAATTGATGGTACAGTGGACAGTGAAGAAAGTTATTAATGTAATGGGATCTGTGGGTTGAGAAATGGCAGATGGAGTTTAATTTAGATAAATTTGAGGTGAAGTATTTTGGTAAGATAGACCAGGTCAGGACGTACACAGTAAATGATAGTGCCCTGGGGAGTGTTGTCGAACAGAGAGACCTAAGGGCACAGGTACATAGTTCCTTGAAAGTAGCATCACAGGTAGACAGTAATGAAGGTGTCTGGCATGCTTGCATTGAATACAGCTGTACAAGACATTGGTAAGGCCACATTTGGAGTACTGCATTACTGAAGCCACACACTAGGCAACTGCTCAGCCCCAGTCAGGGGAGGACTCTGTGGAGTCAGCAATCAACTGGTCACTCTGCCAAAGAAAGATGTTATTGAATGGAAATGGTGCAAAAAAGATTTAGAAGGATGTTACTAAAACTTGGAGGTTTGAGTTATAAGGAGAGGCTGGATAGGCTGGGACTTTTTACGCTGGAACATAGGAGCCTGAGGGGTGACCTTAGAGAGGTTCATAAAATCACGAGGGGCATAGATAAGATGATTAGCCAAAGTCTTTTCTCCAGGGCTAGGGAGTTCAAAACTAGAGGGCATATGTTTAAGGCGTGGGGGAAAGATTTAGTAGGGATCTGAGGGGCAACATTTTCACACAGAGGATGATGTGCATATGGAATGAGCTACCACAGGAAGTGGTCGAGGTGGACACAGCTACAGTATTTAAAGGACATTTGGACAGGTACATGGATAGGAATAGTTTAGAGGGAAATGGGACAAATGTAGAGAAATGGGACTAATACAGTTTAAGAAATCTGGTCAGCATGGATGAGTTTTTGTGCTATACACCTCTATGACTCTCTCTCTCTACAGTTCTAAGTGTTTAAGATTCTCATTCGTCCTCACTTGTAGGTCCAACAGACTGCAGACTATTTCTGGAACCTATTTGACATGGGCAGCTATTAGTTGCCATGTCCAACCAAGTAATCTCCAGTCAGTGAAACATTTGCAAAGAACTGGGACATTAAGCAGCTGCAGGAATCATATGGATAATGATATTACATAGACTTGTTAACTGAAGCAGCTCTGACAGATTAAGTTGGAATATTAGAGTATTTATTTGTCCTTGTAAGATGATATTCAAATTGATTGGGAAATTTTCATCATAATGGCTGTGTGGAAGGGACTATAGACAAACCAAAGATTATAAATTACCATCATTATATGATTTTCTTTGAGCAGCCACACATCAGGGTTAAAGGTAAATCCAACGTTTCTGGGTTCAAATTTTCAAACTTGTAATATCATTAGTATGTATATGAAGTAGTGCAGTTGTGTGCATACACATTCCATAGTTAACTGAATATTTGACATTTTGTATCTGGTAGGATCATTCCTGCTGGTGTAAATTGGGCTATAAAGACCACTGGACAACCTTAATATGTAATTTTGTATTCGAGTTTAACATCTGATTGATTGCCTTTGCATATTTTGTGCAAGAATTTTTGTGTACTATTCAAATAAGATGATAATATATGGTAATCAGAATGTGCAGTTTCCTGTCATTCATGGTGGAATCATACTGAGTGTAGAACCCATCTGGTGTGCGTATGAAGAGAAGCTCCATTTTCAAAAACATTCTTAAAGGGACAAACTTCTTTAATTAATATTTTTCCTTTTTTTCTGCAAAGACCTTTTTAAGCACTTTTAATTTTATTCTTCTGTATTTCCTTTTTTTCTTTCAGTTTCTTTCCTTTGGGATGCTTTGTTTCCATTTTTTGGGAATCAGATTATATGGCAGCGTTTAACAGTAACCAACTCCAACTCAAAAAATTGCAAATGTGTTGATCAGAGAAGTGAGACATGGTGAAAGGATAACGGACATGGAAACATTTACCCCAGCTCAGAAGTAACAAACCAGCTAATTACAATTGGCAGAATCCCTGCCAATTGGCCATAAATATTATATTAATGATAGAAGATTCTTTTGATATTCCAAATCATTATATTAAATAGCACAAACTAAAGCCAGATGACATTTAGACTCCAGAACTATACTATTGCTAGTCATTATTACACCACCAACTGTATGTGTTGGCTCGACTGAAATTAATAACAAAAGGCAAGTCCCTCCACAGACTCTGGATAAGCACAGAACCAGGTCCACTGCTGTACCATTGGTTGCAAAGATATTTGAATCCAGTCTGAAACGTAGAATCACTCAGTGGCAGTCAAGATTACCAGTGTCCTCAAATATCTGAATGCACTTCCTTCCAGTTACCATGGAGATAATTTGTATTATCAACTAATATACCGGCTTTGCATATAACAAACAAGTGACTGATGTATTGATCAGTGCAGCCAGCATTTTTATGTCCTTCCCCATTGAATTACAACCAGAGCATGATGGAGCTACTCATGCTCATATTTCTCAAAATCATCTTGAGAGTCTACCTGCTATCTTTCCAGTCTACTTTTACCACTATTACATGTTTGTCCTCTAATAATCTATCTCTGAATCTCTATTACTTTCTCAAGATGTGGATGTGTATATCTGATTCTGATGACATGCACATACTGCTGAGAAGGATGCAGGGTGCGAGCTTCTTGGGTGACTATTGGTTATATAGCTATTTATTGAAAAATACCTATGAAAATTACAATTTAAAAATTGTAATCCCCTTCCAAGTATTGATTGACTTGCAACAATGTGGCACGGTTTATGTAAGTATTTATCGGTGAGTGTGAGGATAAGAAGGTATGAAAAAATGGTTGTTTCGGAAAAGGTCTATCTCCACCATACATCACTGTCTTATTTCTTAATTACTACCATTTATAAAGAGGCCTCTCCAAAGGTGTTCAGGGAAAAATAATTTGAAGTCATTTAATCATGGATTACTCCTTATCAGTATTGCCACATTGTCACGCAAGTCAACAAATAAATTTGTTATGTTTGGAGTGATGGGAACCTATAAAACAACACACAGGTACCTATGCTGGAACCCATCCTGGATATGAGTATAGGTCAAAGGAAGAAAAAGACCTACTGATAATTGCTAGGCTGTTAATCCAGAGACACAGATAATGTTCTGGGGACCTAGTTTCAAACACTGACACCACAGATAGTGGAATTTGAATTCAATAAAAGTCTGGAATGAAAGTCTAATGTTGACCGTGAATCTATTGTCAATTGTTAGGAAAACCCCATTTGATTCAATAGTGTCCTTTAGGGAAGGAAACTCCCCTGGTCTAGCCTACGTGTGACTCTTAACTGCTGACCTAGCCAGCAACATCCTCATATCGTGAATGATTTAAAAAAAGGCACTGCATCATAAAGGTTTTGGTAGAAGAACTTGTTTGTTGATATGTTAGTTTGAAATTATGTTAAGAGTGCCATCAATAAATTGCAGCACGAATTAATACCATACTTCCATTCAAAATGTATGATGGACATTCAAGAGTGCTTTGTATCAGGCTGCAATCAACGTGTGGGGATGTGTTTTCATCTATTTGGCAGAAGGTTCAAGTGGGTAGCTTAATCATATCTGATTTATGCAGGTCTGCAAACTTTCCTCATTTGGTCCAATCCCTTTGTGTAATATAAATTGCATCGATCCCTTGCAATACATTTGGTCAGGTGCTACATATCACTCTTTTCCTCTGCTCCTTTCAAATGTGATATTAAACTGTTGCTGCATTCTCCTTGCAAGTTTAGGAAATTTGAGTTATCAGTCTTGCTAGTGCAAAATTAAGTGTATGGACTGCAAATAACTCATTGAATATTCCCTCTAAAGGTTTGCTTGAAGAGCTGCTTTGCCCTTTAATAGACAATTACAGCCAATTTAAATAGATGAGGCAATCTACAATATCCCACTCCAAGTCTATGATCTTGCTGTAATAGGTGAATTGTATGCCAGAGCTCAGAGGAAACATATAATTAGGATTGGCCCTGGAAAATTAATTGGGGTCAACCTTATGTTATTCAGTGGGTATACGCCTCCCTACAAAATCTTCCTCCCTTCCAAGAATGTCACAGAAAAATTAGACTTAATGTGTCAATGTCGTATTAGAGAGGTCAGTTTTCTCAGCACCGTGAAATTGTATATTAGTGAACTCTTTGAAAACGTTCATGTGCACAAGTTATAATAAAATATTAATCAGTTCAACAAATATCAGAATAGTTGAAGGAAATATAAATCTCACTCCATTTAAAGAAAAGTTCTATCTTTAAGTAGTGGCCATTTACTCACCATACTTTTAACAAGATTTCTGGACTCTACAAAACTAAGCCATAATTTAAATTTAATGCAATATAATTTGGAAAACCGTTTCTTGAATCTTAAAGTAAGCAAGAAACTCGATGCAGAAAATTCCAATGCTTCTCTGTATTCCAGTTATTAAAAAGAATTAGTTCAAAAATGTTATTCCAAGTTGATGATTCATCTAATAGAAGAATGCCAGTTGCGCAAAGAGCATTGCATGAATGTCAGACAAATACAACATTGATCTTAAGTTATAAACCACCCAAATTGAAGCACTATAGTATGAATCATATAATACAGTTACATTACCTTTTTTGAGTCACATAATAGTGCCTATGGCCAAGGTATTTTCAGTTCAACCCTGCAATTGATTCTTGTTAAATAGTACATCTACATATCTAATAAATTATAGTATTCATAAATCTACATTACATTGACAGTTACAGCAAGATTAGAGTATATTGATAAAAACTTGAAAGTCCATCTGATCTCATTATATACTGGCCTGTAACACGAATAAGAATATATTCCATTTTGTAATGTTGCCTCTGCTTTACAAATGAGGACAGCTACACAATCCGTCTAGCTCATATTACTGGGTTTAACCAGTAATTCCATTTTTTTTCTGGTATTAAATGAAATCTATGGAAAATGATCTAAAGTTTTGTCTTAATCCTACTTAGCCATCAAATCAAAATTTAATTTAAATCTTGATGTCCAATCCTAGCAAGTTGCTTAAACAAAAATGAATTTAGGCTGGATATTAGGGCATTTCTGACAGTATTCAATGGAGAGGGTTCCATTTCAAGACAACATAGCAAGAGAAGATACAGAAATTTAAAATAATAAATATTCCAATTCATGGTGGTCAGCTGAAGGAGAATATTCCAATTCATGGTGGTCAGCTGAAGGAGAGGTGCCATGGCACCTAAAAGCATCACAATATCTGTTATGGTTTTTTCCTTCTTCTGAATTTTCCATTGATATAGTTTACATAAACAATTCTATAGATAAAGATATAGTCACACAATATAAGTCTTGCCAGTGCCACTATGTCAGCCTGTAGAATAATTATTACTCAGCTTATAATCATACTCATTTAAGAAGACATGACTTACAGTCCCCTCCTTGTAGTTTATTAAATAGTACAGCTTGGTAGTGAATTGACGCATTAGTTTTTTGTGGCATATGTCAGTTTCTTAGCAGCATTACCTTACACTGGCTTTCCAAACTCATACCTAAATTCACTTGGTTACTGAACAAGCCAGAACTAAGAAGGTTCAACTCATAATGGGCGAAACAATGGAAGGTGAGAATCAACATAAAGCATTCGCTCCTTTGGATACTCAGTGCCACGTTGGCAACTGAAAAGTTGTCACAAGAATATGAAGAACATAGAAATTACTTAGCTGAACAATCTGAATTCTTCTAATGACCAAGTGTTCTGCATTCCTGATGCCCTCCAATCAACACATGCCATCTTCTAAGAAAGGATTCAAAAACGTTTCGCCATGTTTTCCTCCTCAGAACAAGTAAATGAAACCCAATGACAAAATATGGACCTAATTTTGAATTCGGCATTGCATATTTGACTAGCTCCTTTCCTTTTCTTGAGATGTCTACAAACATTATAGCATCAATATTATTGGCTTGAATTTTTCAATAGTAATGATAATGAACTGCCATTGTTCACCATAATTATTCATTTGTAACTGACAGCAAGTTCTGAAAATTACAGTTAACTGTAAAAAATTCTGAAATTCTATACTTCCCTATTATTTGAAGTTCCCACAGACTACAGTCAATTAGAATTCATTGAACTAATGAGAATTGCTTGTCTTACATTAAGGTAACCATAAAGCTCTGTTTCGCAGGTCCATTCTCTAGATAAGGTACTGCATTACTACGCAATCACTGGACCTGGAAAAATCTCTTGTTCATGAAAATGTTTCCAAATGCCCCAACTTTTAATTTCTCCTGTTGCCTAGAGCACAAAATACGTAGTGTATATCGTTTTGGGCAAAGGTAAAATATATAACTGTCTAAATAATAATAATAAATGCATTTGAGATAAATATCAAGAATGGTTCTACTATTGTTATTATTGGCATTAGCTATTGCATAGTTGGGAAAAGCAATATTACAGTTGCCATAGGTACGACACTGACTGAATGGCATATGACGTAGAACTCACACAAAATTGCAAAAAGTGAAAAGTGAAAATTGCGTTGTCAAAAAAGCATAATTGCTCTTTCACAACCAGCTTTAAAAGATTTTCCATAAACCATCCAGAAAAGAAACATCTTCACTATGTTCAGTATAGTAATCAGTATTTTTTATTTCAAGTGAAGGTAGAACTTCTATAAAAAAGCATAAAGAAAATCTAAAACTGCTCTTATCTAACTCAAGATCTGAAACCGTTTTTTCAGTTAACACCAACTGGGCCATGTAGGCAATGGGTATGAAAAACTGATCTTTCTGAATAATATTATTGTAATATTAATAACCTTTTTTTTCTCCTCCAGCGCTTCCAAGTTCACAGTCTTCCAACCCTGTACAACCCGCTTCTACCACATTCCCAAAATGCACAAACAGGACTACCCTGGCAGACCTATTCTTTCTACCTCCTCCTGCCCCTCAGAATTCATCTCTTCCTACCTTAACTCGATTTTTTCACCCCTTGTCCAAACTCTTCCCAATTACATCTGCTGTTCCACTGACACTTTTCATCAGTTTCAGAATTTCTAGTTCACGGAGTTCCAGCTGCCTCCTCTTTACCATGGACATGCAATCCCTTTAGACATCCATCCCACATCAGGATGGTCTCTGGACTCAATGCCTTTTCCTGGACCGTCCACATCCACCACCACCCTTCGCCACCTTGTCAAGCTCGACCTCACCCTGAACAACATCTGTTTTAACCCGTGTCACCTTCTTCAGGTCAGTGGGGTGGCCATGGGTACCCGCATGGGTCCTGGTTATGCGTGGCTCTTTGTGGAATACGTGGAACATCCCTGGTTCCAGTCCTGCTCCGGCCCCCACCACAACTCTTCCTCCGGTATATTTCTTTATTGCAGTTCTAAAGAAGAGTTACTGGATCTGATACGCAAACACTGATTTCTCTCCACATATGCTACCGCGCATGTTGAGATTTTCTCGCAATTTCTCTTTTTGTTCTAGAAGTGAAAGAATTCCATGGTGTTGCTTCTTGTCTTGTTCACAGTGAGAATATTTTAAACATGATCGGCTGCTTTCCATGCTTTATCATTGTTTTTGCATGTCTGGTGAGCCTCTTGACTTAGCACAAGACTTGGGTTGACTTTGGGAAGCGAGAAATCAAGCCACAATGTTACTAGATTGTAGTCAACAGTTGTCTTTGAGATCATGCACTTTTCCATTGACTGCAAAATCTAGCAGCATTTGATTTCTCCCTTGCACTAGTACCCGTAATCCTGTTCCAAACAGATATTGCCTAACTATTTCTATAATAAGGACTTAAGAAATAAGAGCAAGTGTCGGCCATTTGGCTGATTGTACCTGTTCTGTGATTCAGTAAGATTATGTTGATCGTAAATGACTTTAATTCCACTTATTTGACTCCCAGACATAACTCTTCATTCCTTTGAAGATCAAAAATTGTTGACTTCAGCTTTGAATATATTCAATGATTCAGTCTCTACTTCTCTTTAGAGTACTGAATTCCTAATATTACAATACGCTGTGAGAAAGAGGCATTTTTCCTCATATCTGTATGAATTGAGACCCCCTGTTCTGACTTATGCTCCTTCGTTCACAAAGGGAATCATCCTCTCAGCATCTAGCCTGCCAAGCCCCTTCAGGATCTTTTATGTTTCAATAAGAATACCTCTCATTCTTCAAAACTCTTATAAGCATATGCCCAATCTACTCAACCTTTCCTCAAAGGACAACCCCAGAAATCAGTCTAGTGAAACCTCTCTGAGCTGTCCCAATGCAATGCCCTTCTGAATCCTTGCTGACCATACCAACGGTTTGTGATTCTTATATGAGGACACACATATCGCTCTGTTTTGCAGCAGTCTTTTAATTCCATCTTTTCCATTTGAATAACATTCTTCATCTTCATTCTGCTAAAAAAAAGAACCTCATAATTTCCAACATTATATTCCATCTGCTAAGTTTTTGCCAACCTATCTACTTTATTAGTATACCATTCAAACTTTGCAGACCCCTTCTGTCCTCCTCAAAAATAATTTGCCTGCTTATTTTTATAGCATCAGCAAATTTGGCTGCAAGGCACTGGGTCCTTTCGTCCTAGTTATTAATATAAATTGCAAATAGGTAAGGCTCTCTGTAACATTTCACTTGATGAAATTTGCTAACCTGAAACTAACTCTACCCTGAGTCTCTATTTCTTGTTAATTAGACACTCGTCTGAACCATGCTAATATAGTACATCCAACAGTAAGAGTCCTGAATCTTGTGTAGCAACCTTTTATGTGCCGTCTTGTTGAATGATGTTTGGAAATACAAATTCTTTATGTCTAGTAGTCTCCATATCAACTATATTAACCTGCTTGTTTCAGCTTTAAAGAACTCAACAATATTACTTCCCTTTTATAAAACCACGTTGACTCTGCTTGATTCTATTCTGATTTTCTACACTTGCTTCATAATTGAATTCCAACTTTTTCCAATGACAGATGTTATGTCAATGGGCCCTATGGCTTCCTGCTTTCTCTAACTCTCCATTCTTGAATAATGGTGTTATATTTGTGGTTATAGCAACCTATTGGAACCTTTCCAAAACCCAGGGAATCTCTCCAATTCTCTGCAGCTCTCCAAATAATGGTCTTGCATGGTACTCTATGTAAATTATTCAGTTAAAAATCACACAACACCAGGTTATAGTCCAACAGGTTTATTTGGAAGTTGTAGCTTTTGGAGCACTGCTCCTTTTTCAGGTGGTTGTGGAGGATAAGATTGCAAAACAATCTTACGATCTTATTCTCCACAACCACGTGATGAAGGAGCAGTGCTCCAAAAGCTAGTATTTCCAAATAAACCTGTTGGACTATAACCTGGTGTTGTGTGATTTTTAACTTTCTCAATGGAATAAATCATTTTTGAGAGTTGTAAATCATCTCTTGAATTGGCTGGCATTGCATCTCTAACCATCTTTATTTTGTAACCTATTTTCCCAATTTACTACAGCAAAGTGTAACTTAATACTTTTGCAATTGATTTTATTCAAATTAAGGACATTAATTTTAGACTCACATTTCTCACCTTCAAACGGAATCTGAAATTCTATTATACTATGAACACTCTTGCCCTTAGAATGAACTAATTAGTATGGTATTAGTTACTCTATTTGAGCCTGTTCTGCATTTCATGTGGAAAAGGAAGTATGTGTTAGGCTGAATCCAAATTGGGATAGGATAGTCAAAATATTAAAGGGAGTGCTTAGTCGTCTTATAAGGGTTGAGCTACTTATCTAGAAAGGCAGAATCTTCCTACACTAGACATATTCTTATCCTGGGAATGCAAAGGGCACAATGTAATTACAGAGGCCATGACATGAAATAGAATGCGTTGAAACTGAACTCAGTAAGGTATTTCAGATTTGAGAAGGGTACCTCAAATATTAAGACCTTTTGTGTAAATATGTCGCAAGTAAGCCTGTATCAAAGAAGAAGATGGCGTTTATAGATTTGTGCCTGATAGGGGCTCAATGCAGGAAGTATGGGGCAGATATATGTTTAGTGATGCAAGCTTCCACTAGCCATGTGAATATGTGGTGCACTGTTCACACGAACACCTGAAGGGTATTACCATCAGGATCAGAGCCCTGCATTTCAAATCCTCAATGTCTAGGCACTTTGACAATGCACAAGGACTGTGGAACTATTCCAGCATAATGTAAGGCACAGAACATTAAAAGGGAGATTTGAAACTTCCATTGCCTTGTCACTAACTTATAACTTTGAAGATAATCCTGAATTACTTGATTTCTCTTCATTGCCCAGAGCTGAGGTCAGTTTGAGCCCTTGGTTGAAGTATTTCTGAGCAGAATGAAAAGATGTGAAGGGTGCCAGCAGAGATAGAAAACATCCCAAAGCATTTCATAAAGCATTAAAAAGTGCTGAGCCAAAGAAGTAGATATTGTGAAGCATGACCAACTGTTTTATCAAAGAGGGGAGAGAATAGCAGAGATCTGTGAAATTTAGGGAGGGAAATCCAATATGTGAGGCTATGGCAGCAAAGGGAGACACTAAATTAGGAGAAAGAGAGCTTTGTTGGAGGGAACACAACAAGATAATTAAGATTTTGAATTAGAAGCAAGGTACATTGGGAATGAATGCAGTTCAGTAAGGAAATAGGTGGAAGTAAGTCAGACTTGACATAGAATAAGATGCAGGAAAGATGAGGTAAATGTTTTAGCTGTAGATTGATTCATGAAGGGTGAAACTCAACAATATAAAGTTGTAAATAACAATTTCTCTCATAGAGAGGATATGGAGTTGAAGCACAGCGCAGAATGAGATGAGATAGAAACATAGAAAATAGGAATGAGAATGTTTTAAAATTTGACAGTGTAACAGTTTGACAATGTAAGATAGGGGCTGGGATGCAATGAGGAGAGGAAAAAAAGATTTACATTTACATTGCAGCTTTCATGACCATCAACTGTCTCAAACTGCTTTACAGCCAATGCAATATATTTGACAGGTAGGCATTGTTATGATCAATGAAAGATATATGACACAGCTAATTTGTGTGCAGCAAACTCCCGTCAACAGCAATATGACAATGACCAGATAGTCTGGTTTTGGTGATATTGAAATATTGGCTAGGCTACTAGGAATAACCCCCCTGCCCCTCTTCAAAATAGTGCTTTGGAATCTTTTACATCCAACCAAGTAGGTGAATAAAGCCTTCGATGAACATCTCATCTATAAGTTGACACCTGTAACAGTGACACAGGAGAGCCATCACAGATTTTGCACTCGAGCCATTGGCTGGAAGTTGAATCCAGCGCATGTGCAACTCAAAGGCAAAGCTGCTACTGACTGAGCCACAGCAGACTTGATAGAATAGGTGGCAAGTATCCAGAATATACGGTGGCCATCACAATATTTAACCAGAAGAAATTACAGCATTTCCAAGATTTGACACACAGACAATAGAAGGTTCAAGAGCGGTGCTGGGAGAAAGGAGCTGGACGGTGTCAGCTGATCCTATGTCAGCAAATGATCTTACCAAGGGTCAGTGTATAGATGAGGAAAATAAGGTTACAAAGGATTGATCCAGGGAACTTCAGAGGCAGGAAGAGAAGGCATAGCTGGAAATGCTCTGACTATAACCAAACTAAATAAATCTTCTCAAAATGTAGAGCTTTTCTGTAAAACTGTTTCTTCTCCTCCCAAGAAGATTGAGTAAGAGGATGAGAAGCTGCCAGTTTCGATGCAAATGAACAGTAGGAATTTGATTCAAAACAAAATATCATTATGTATTCAGTATATTTTGTGATGTCAAGACATCCAAAACACTTTATAGTAAATAATGTACAGTTGAGTTACAGTTACTATTATTATGTAGGGAAGTGCATCATCTACTTTGTTCCCAAAAGCAATTACTTAATGACCAGATATTTTATTTCACAATAAACATTGCACTGCACATGTCCCCAACAATTATAATTTATAGAGCACCCCTCATGTAAAAAACAGAGCAATTTAACATGCAGCAAGAAGAGAAGTCAGTAACTCAACTGTGAAAAGGGAATACTTTGTGTTTGACAGACAGTTCGTGCAAAGAGAAGGGTTTTTAAAAGGGGATGTGGACAGATGGAGCTTCAGAACACATAGTCAAATGTATCAATGAATGCCTCACATGTGAACCATGATTGGGAAAGATTCTTAATAGGTAAGTGATGCAGCCATTAGTGATGGCTTGTTCTTACTTATTTCCAGCCTTCTTCCCCATTCTCCTTACTGACTCATTCTTACTGCTGTGGTTCCACAGATGTCAGCCATTGTGTTGTAGCTCAGCCAATATCTTTGTGTATGAACCTCGGAAGCTGACAGGCTACTTGGCTGTGATGGTAACATAAACAATCTAAACATATACATGCACATAGCTCCTGGACAATGAAAAAAAACTGAGAAACTGATTGTTTCATTTTCTCCCTGACCTTGGAGTACAAAGGCTGCTCGTGGACCCCTCTCCTACCCCACACCCCACATAAGATTACTCAATTCAATTTTTTTTAATAAAAATGCTTCCTAGCACTCAAAGAGTCAATTTTGAATCAATTGTGCTCTAAAAGCTAAGCTAAGCTTCCAGAATTTTCTTTTTCTCATTTTAAAACAGGATCCATGCGGCACAATGAACAATGGCCCAGCTGTACTACAAAAAGGTCAACTATTCTCCATACATAGACCGGATTCCATTGCAGATTGTACGTGCAGAGAATGAGCTTTCGCTGGAGGAGAAAGCTTATCTGAATGCGGTGGAAAAGGGGGACTATGCCAGTGTGAAGCAAGCTCTGGAGGAAGCTGAAATCTACTTTAATATTAATATCAACTGCACAGACCCTCTGGGACGGAGTGCACTCCTCATAGCAATTGAAAATGAAAACTTAGAGATCATGGAGCTGCTCCTGAGTTTCAGCATTTACGTGGGGGATGCATTGCTCTATGCAATACGAAAGGAAGTTGTTGGAGCAGTTGAGCTTCTGCTGCATTATAGGAAACCAAGTGGAGAAAAACAGGTAATTAATCTAATTGCAAATTATGTCAATGCTTTTGAATATGTTATCCTGCTGTGTGGTCTGGTGAGGTAAGCAATTGGATGGTAAGCCATCTGCGATATGTGACAGGATTTATGTTTGATCACATGATTCTTCCTCATGATGAGTTTAATACATGACATTAATATGTAATTGGCTGCTCATCACAGGGTCAATTAAAGCATTGAGTTATAAGCAGGCTGTTTAGTCATACACAGTTGCTAGAGTGAAGCTTGGAGCTAGGAACTATGGAACAGCATTCAGAGTATAGTCTGAAAACAATTTTTACTGATTTCCCAATATTTATGTGGAAACTAATTAAACACTTTCAGGTTGTGTTATCGATGGGTAGCATATAAATAAGAAATGCTTGGAGTGATGAATAGATTCTTAATGGACACTAGAATCATAGAATCATAAAATTCTAGGTGGGTTACACATGGGAAATGCAGGGTTATAGGGTAAAGGTAGGAGGGTGGATCTGGGTGGGATACCTTCGGAGGGTTGGGATGGATTTGATGAGCTGAATGGTCTGCTTCCGCACTGTCGGAATTCTATGCTTCTATGACCAGAGGTAACGTTGTGGGAATTGCAAGAGAAGCTATTGCAAGTGATATTCTTCCTGGATATGAGAATGGAACCAAATTTCAGCAGTCTATCCAAGTGGACAATAATGGAGATGTAGCAAAGGAGGATGCTGTGGTCAAACGTATAGACAGGTTTACAAGAATGAAGAAGGAAAGTTTACTTTTGTCACTTTTGTACAAGATACATTTTGCAACTTTGATCAGAACTGCTTCAGTACTGCAGCTAATTTGGTAACTCGGTATGATGTGTGAATACTCGATTTGAATATTGAATTCTAAGAAAGATGGACACAGATCTGAAAGTTAACAATAGATTTAAGAGTTTTGAAAAGGAAAGGTTGGAGGTAGTGCCAATACATGACATTAGGAAGCAGGCTGGGAAGTGTAGACTCAAGATACAATCAGGTGAGTAGGAGATGTGTTCCATTGCTAAGATTGAACTCAGAGCTATCAAGGAGATTGAGGTAAGCCAGAAGAATTGAGCTCAGGGGTAGAGCAGGATGGTCTTCAAGGTAGTTTTGTACGATAAGCTTATGTGAGAGAGGGCCACAGCAAAGTTAACTGATTAGATTGTCTCAATCTTAGTGACATACAAGTTCAGGAGCCCCACACACACATTGTTAAAAGTAAGGGAAGAGTTATTGTGGTTCTGTTCGCCGAGCTGGGAATTTGTGTTGCAGACGTTTCGTCCCCTGTCTAGATGACATCCTCAGTGCTTGGGAGCCTCATGTGAAGCACTTCTGTGATGTTTCCTCTGGCATTTATAGTGGTTTGTCTCTGCCGCTTCCGGTTGTCAGTTCCAGCTGTCCGTTGCAGTGGTCGATATATTGGGTCCAGGTCGATCTGCTTATTGATTGAATCTGTGGATGAGTGCCATGCCTCTAGGAATTCCTTGGCTGTTCTCTGTTTGGCTTGTCCTATAATAGTAGTGTTGTCCCAGTCGAATTCATGTTGCTTGGATTCTGCGTGTGTGGCTACTAAGGATAGCTGGTCGTGT
>NC_057724.1:56026542-56049538 GCF_004010195.1 Chiloscyllium plagiosum
TCAGGATTCCGGAACTCAATTCCTCTACCAATAAAAGCCAGTACGCCATATGCCTTCTTCACCGCACTATTTACCTGGGTGGCAACTTTCAAAGATTTGTGTACATGGACACCAAGATCCCTCTGCTTATCCACACTACCAAGTATCCGACCGATAGCCCAGTACACCATCTATTTATTACTCTTACCAAAGTGAATAACTTCACACTTAGCTACATTGAACTCCATTTGCCACCTTTCTGCCCAGTTCTGCAGCTTATCTATATCCCGCTGTAACCTGCCACATCCTTCCTCACTGTCTACAACTCCTCCGACTTTCGTATCATCCGCAAACTTGCTCACCCAACCTTCTAACCTCTCCTCCAGGTCATTTATAAAAATGATAAACAGCAATGGTCCCAAAACAGATCCTTGCGGAACACCGCTAGTGACGGCACTCCAAGATGAACCTTTGCCATCAACTACTACCCTCTGCCAACTCCTAATTCAAACCTCCAACTCACCCTCATTGCCATACCTCCGTATTTTTTGCAGTAGTCTACCATGGAGAACCTTATCAAACGCCTTACTAAAATCCATGTCCTCGTTCCGTTGTCTTTCCCTTAGGCATCTGTTGATGAAATTGCGGGGGTATCCAGTTTTGGCGAATACATTGTATAGGATCATCAACACCACACTCACAGGAATCTGATTCACTAGAGAGGAAGAAAAGGACAACCAACTCCCATTCCTAGACATGATGATACAGAGAACACCTAACGGAGAATTCACCACAAAGGTATACAGGAAAGCTACACACACAGACCAAGTCCTGAACTACGAAAACAACCACCCCAACACACACAAAAGAAGTTGCATCAAGACATTGTTCAAAAGGGCTACAACACACTGCAGCACACCAGAACTGCAAAAAGAGGAAAAGGAACACCTATACAATGTATTCGCCAAAAGCAGGTACCCCCGCAATTTCATCAACAGATGCCTAAGGGAAAGACAACGGAACGAGGACATGCCGCAACCCAAAGGACTAGCCACACTACCATACATCAAGAACATTTCTGAACTGACAGCCAGACTACTGCGACCACTAGGACTCATAACAGCACACTAACCAACAGCCACTCTGAGACAACAACTCACCAGAAAGAAGGACCCGATACCCAGCATGAGCAAAACCAATGTAGTGTACAAAATCCCATGCAAGGACAAAACACTACATAGGACAAACAGGAAGACAGCTAACGATCCGCATCCAGGAACACCAACTAGCCACGAAACAACACGACCAGCTATCCTTAGTAGCCACACACGCAGATGACAAGCAACATGAGTTCGACTGGGACAACACTACCATTATGGGACAAGCCAAACAGAGAACAGCCAGGGAATTCCTAGAGGCATGTCACTCATCCACAGATTCAATCAATAAGCAGATCAACCTGGACCCAATATACCGACCACTGCAACGGACAGCTGGAACTGACAACCGGAAGCGGCAGATACAAACCACTATAAATGCCGAAGGAAACATCACAGAAACGCTTCACAGGAGGCTCCCAAGCACTGAGGATGTCACCTAGACAGGGGACGAAACGTCTGCAACACAAATTCCCAGCTCGGCGAACAGAACCACAACAACAAGCACCTGAGCTACAAATCTTCTCACAAACTTTGAGTAAGGGAAGAGAGCACAGGTGAGAGGTGTTTAAAAAGATTATTAGCTGCAGAGAAAAAAAATGCTCAGAGTTATCCTTGCAGGGTGATTCCAGAATAACCTGGAATAGTCAGCGGTTTTAATAAAGGAGAGTTTAGGGGCCCCGCCAAATCTATAAAATAATGAAATGGATTATTTGGAGTAAAATTCGGTCGAATTTACAGCCTCGTACAAGCATTTCACACAGCGGAGGATATAAGAAGTGAAAGCTTGAGCTAACTCTGGTAAACTCTACATTTGATTCAACTAACATGAATAGAGTCATAGTATTATACAGCATTGAAACAGGCCCTTTCGCCCATCAAGTCTATCCCAACCAACAAACACCAAACCACACGAATTCCATTTACCAGCATTTGGTCCATAACATTTTAAGCTCGGATGTTTTCATGCAGATGTTTCTTAAATGTTGCAAGACCACCACCCTTTCAGACAGCACATTCCATTTATCTACCACCCTCTGGGTGAAAAAAACTTATTTTAAAGATCTCCTTTAAACCATTTCTTCTTCACCTTAAACTTATGCCCTCTGGTCTTAGACACATCTGCCATGAGGAAGAGATTCTCACAATCTACCCCATCTATGCCTCTCATAATTTTGGATACCTCAATCGGATACCTCTCAGCTTCCTCTGCTCCAAGATAAACAAACTCAGCCCATCAAGTGGGCTGGAGTGGCAATGTTTGTGTTATCTCCCATACAAAAAACTTGGCAGAGATAATGTGGTATTTAAGAATGCAACTGACATTTTATTAGCACTAACTGTTATAGGCAAACATTACATTCCGAGACATCAGTATCTGGACTAACATTAAACTCTGAAATTACAACAGAACAGCAATGAGCAGCATGCTTCAAATACCGTGCCATGCTTCAACCAATCTTGGGGCAAAATGAGATGTTTATGCTGCAGTGATGGTACAATGAACATATCTCTTAAAGATATATTGACATATTTTGTTTAAGACCATAAGACCATAAGACATAGGAGTGGAAGTAAGGCCATTCGGCCCATCAAGTCCACTCCGCCGTTCAATCATGGCTGATGGGCATTTCAACTCCACTTACCCGCATTCTCCCCATAGCCCTTAATTCCTTGTGACATCAAGAATTTATCAATCTCTGCCTTGAAGACATTTAGCGTCCCGGCCTCCACTGCGCTCCGCAGCAATGAATTCCACAGGCCCACCACTCTCTGGCTGAAGAAATGTCTCCGCATTTCTGTTCTGAATTTACCCCCTCTAATTCTAAGGCTCTGTCCACAGGTCCTAGTCTCCTCGCCTAACGGAAACAATTTCTTAGCGTCCACCCTTTCCAAGCCATGTATTATCTTGTAAGTTTCTATTAGATCTCCCCTTAATCTTCTAACCCCCAATGAATACAATCCCAGGATCCTCAGCCGTTCCTCGTATGTTAGACCTACCATTCCAGGGATCATCCGTGTGAATCTCTGCTGGACACGCTCCAGTGCCAGTATGTCCTTCCTGAGGTGTGGGGACCAAAACTGGACATAGTACTCCAAACCAGAGCTTTATAAAGTCTCAGTAGCACAACGGTGCTTTTATATTCCAACCCTCTTGAGATAAATGACAACATTGCATTCACTTTCTTAATCACGGACTCAACCTGCATGTTTACGTTTAGAGAATCCTTGACTAGCACTCCCAGATCCCTTTGTACTTTGGTTTTATGAATTTTCTCACCGTTTAGAAAGTAGTCCATGCTTGTATTCTTTTTTCCAAAGTGCAAGACCTCGCATTTGCTCACATTGAATTCCAGCAGCCATTTCACGGACCACAAACTGTTTAGATCCTTCTGCAGCCTCCCCACTTCCTCAGTACTACCTGCCTGTCCACCTAACTTCGTATCATCGGCAAGCTTCGCTAGAGTGCCCCCAGTCCCTTCATCCAGATCGTTAATATATAACGTGAACAGCTGCGGCCCCAACACTGAACTCTGCGGGACACCGCTTGTCACCGGCTGCCATTCCGAAAAAGAACCTTTTATCCCAACTCTCTGCCTTCTGTCAGACAGCCAATCCTCAATCCATACCAGTAGCTCACCTCGAACACCATGGGCCCTCACCTTACTCAGCAGCCTCCCATGTGGCACCTTATCAAAGGCCTTTTGGAAGTCTAGATAAACCACATCCACTGGGTTTCCCCGGTCTAACCTACTTGTCTCTCTGACTCCAGTGACTTTTGAAAGATCTCAACCAACGCTTCCGTAATTTCCTCAGCCACGTCCCTCAGAACTCTAGAATGTAGCCCATCGGGGCCAGGAGATTTATCAATTTTAAGACCTTTTAGCTTTTCTAGCACTTTCTCTTTTGTAATGGCAACCATACTCAACTCAGCCCCCTGACTCCCTTTAATTGTTGGGATATTACTCATGTCTTCTGCTGTGAAGACTGACGCAAAGTACTTATTAAGTTCTCCAGCTATTTCCTTATCTCCATCACTTGGCTTCCAGCATCAGTTTGAAGTGGCCCAATGTCTACTTTTGCCTGTTATTTGTTTCTTATGTATTGAAAGAAACTTTTACTATCATTTCTAATATTACTGGCTAGCCTACCTTCATATTTGATCCTCTCCTTCCTTATTTCTCGATTTGTTATCCTCTGTTTGTTTTTGTAGCCTTCCCAATCTTCTGATTTCCCAGTGCTCTTGGCCACTTTATAGGATCTCTCTTTTTCTTTAATACCTTTCCTGACTTCCTTTGTCAGCCATCGCTGTCTAATCCCTCCCCGGATAATCTTTCTTTTCTTTGGGATGAACCTCTGTACAGTATCCTCAATTATACCCACAAACTCCTGCCATTTTCGTTCTACTGTCTTCCCCGCTAGGCTCTGCTTCCAGTCTATTTTCGTCAGTTCCTCTCTCATGCCCTCATAATTACCTTTATTTAACTGTAACCTTTATTTAACATCTGATTTTGCCTTCTCTCTTTCAAACTGCAGACTGAATTCTACCATATTATGATCGTTGCTTCCTAAGTGTTCCCTTACTTTAAGATTTTTTATAAAGTCTGATTCATTACATAGCACTAGGTCCAGAATAGCCTGCTCCCTTGTGGGCTCTTAATGTTATACTGACATACTGACCGTGAAACATAATACAATATTAGCACAGAGGTAATGAGAGTAGGGGGCCCAGGCCTCAATGTTAGGACACTACTGTTTCTTATTTACATCACTGGATTTAGAAACCCAATACAATTTGCTGAAATTCGCAGATGTTAGCAAATTGGAATTGAAAAAGACAAACTGCAAATGACAGAATTAGTTAACCAAGTATGCTTGGGCCAAAAAAAAGACAAAGAAGTGTAAAATATTGCCCATCCCTAATTTCCCAGAGAACAGTTAAGGGTCAACCACACTACTAGAAGCACATGCAGACCAGATCAGGTAAGGATGGCAGTTTCCTTCCCTAAAGCATATTGATGAACCAGATAGGCTTTTCCTGATAATCAACCATGGATTCATCATTAGACTCTTAATTCTAGATTTTCTTTAATTTGAAATCAAATTCCGCCAGATTCGAACATTACCTGGGGCTCTGATTAACAGTCTAGTGATGTTACCACTAGGCCATCACCTCCCCTTAGATAGTGTGGTGGAGGCTTTGGAGATGGAGAACTTTAGATCAGATCATCTACCCACGTGATTCCATCTTCAAGATATCTTGTTAGATATAGGGTCAGGTTGGAAGTTGATGGTAGTGATTAAGTTGTAATTTGGGGTCAGATTGGATGATATCTTCCTAACCATGTTTAAGCGTTTTGCTGAATGTGGATTCTAACAGATGGCTTTAGGTAGCCTCCCAACAGCCAGCTAGAAGGCCAGTGAAACCTCCTATAATTCCTGGCCCGGCCAGGAACTTCAAAACAGTTCAAGAACCATCTCAATCTTATGGCACTCTCATGTTCTCTCACCTCCTTTAGTAGCCTCTTCCAGTACAGTTGCCAGTCACCTCGAGTCTTAGGTCATCTGATTGGTCCTTCCAATTACGCAACCCAACTGCTGACTTTCATTGAACAGATGGGGTAGGATGTGGAGGCATCCTGTAAATTGGCAGCCTCCACAAAATGTTTGGAGAAAGTGGACCTGAGAATCTGGAAATGGTCCCATCCCTCCTTTAAAAACTAAGTCAGTAAGATTCTGCCCAATATACCCAATTAGTATGGAGCAGACATCAACATCTAGTAGTGTATGAGCTGAAGAAAGTTGTGATCAAGCTTTAGAGTTACTGCATTCACACCAGTTCTTGTTGTTGAAAAGTACAGGAGGGATTTGAGTCTGGAAGCAGTACACTGAAAAGCAGTGAGGCTGATTACTAATCTCACAGGTGTGAATAATGACATAAAACTGGAGAGATAGCTGTTCAGAAAAGAGGCATCAGGGAAATTATGCGATAAGTAAATGCTTAATCCAAAATGCTATCATCTCAACTGGATGTACAGGTAAATGACCTAGTAAAAGATAACATCAGGAATAATATTACTGGGAGGTTCTTTCTTAAGAGAGAGTCATAGAGTCATACAGCATGGAAACAGACCCTTTGTCCAACTCAATCTGCGCCAACCAGACATCCCAATATGACCTCATTGCATTTGCCAGCATTTGGCTCAAATCCCTCTAACCCTTACTATTCATGTACCCATCCAGATGCATTTTAAGTGCTGTAATTGTACCAGCCTCCACCACTTCTTCTGGCAACTCATTCCATGGACACACCACCCTCTCATCTTAAGCCAATGTTCTCTCGTTTTGGACTCCCCCAATTGGGAAAAAGACCTTGGCTATTCACCCTAACCATGCCCCTCATGAATAGTTGAAGTTTGATTGGCAAATGCCCTTCTTTAACCATAAGCATTTAATGACATTATGAGCTAGTAGGGTCAAAAGAAGAGCTGAATTTCCAGGCAGGTGAGGTGCTTTTTTATTTAATAAGGCCTTTACTTCAACGAGTGAGTTGTGATCACCATTACAGTGGAAATTAAGTAAGGAGAATGTTTCAATCAGTTTTACATTTCACTTCAGAGAAACTATCAGGGAAATCACTAAGTACCTATAAGACACATCCCTAGTGGGGTAAACTGTAACTTTGACATGTACCTAACATAAGCATTGTTAAAACATTAGTCCATTTAAAGAGAACTACAATGGTGATTGATCCACCACTGTTTGATTTATGCTTCTGCCAAATTGAACATGGCCTTGAATAAGAGGGCAAAGCGAACCTAAATCGGGATGCTGCATCAAGTAAGAGATTGATATTGGCAGAGTTTTGTAGGCTACATGCCTTCTTTGTTAATGGATTAATAGATAACCTGGGAGGAAATGAGAAAAAAAACATTATTTACTTGACATGTTTCTTGTGAAGCTCATTAAATCTTTGCACATTCATGAGGTTACTATAGTTCCAAACATTAATGACTGTATCTAAAACACCTCAGGCTGCACAATTATCATTAAACATCAGTTAACGGCACTGGGACCATTGCCATATCACTTGTCTAGGAATGTATGGCTTATTAAAAAGATTTTTTAATCCTCACAAATTTTTGTTTCCCCCTTCCTTTTCCTGAAGCCATTCATTTCATTATGGGCAACAGCCCCAAATGCCTTCACTAAGGTGTTGCTATTCATGTGTGAACCTTGACAGGTAGTGTAGCTACACAACTTCAATGTGACGTTTATTGAAGTACAGCCTGAGCTCCTTATTGAACATAGTTCTTAAATTCTTTTCAACAGGATATAATTGGGTAGCAGTCCAGTGGGTGCGGGAAGGGGTTTCTGTCACCAATTTTAACATCCCTCCTTCTTCCCAACCACTATATCTCTACCCCTTGTTAAAATCACCTAATTCCATTTAAGTAAAGATTGACTCTGGGAGCCTGTGATTTGTGTGACTCAGCATCTTACTTGATAAATTCCTGGAGCTCTCAGGAGATCTTGCAAAAGCTTTACTTAAACTTTTATGAAATGATCCAATGCACATAGACTAATGTCACTAATGGAACAGAAATCCTTTCAATCTTAAGTTTACATCCTCAGATAGTAAAAGGTCATGTTTGCAGTGCTTATTTGATAAATTGAGGCCTAACTTGCGTCCACATTGGATTATGTGCTTCCACAGTTTGTTTTAATTTCCTCAGGGCTTAAATATGACATCAATAAACTTTTAACTATTTCTTGACAATTATCGTATGTCACTGCTTTGCTTGTTAAATCATAAGCAAATTACTATTTAACTGTAAGAAATCAAAGCCTCCAGAGTTCCTCATAGTTTTTACAGAGGATTACAGAGATTATATAGCACAGATGAAGACTGTTCATCCCAACCAAACTATGCCAGCATTGATGCCACACTACAGCCACTTTTCTTTTAACTATAAATCTGTCAGCGTTTCTATTCCCTTCTCCCTCAAGTGCTTTTCCAGCCTCCCTGTAAATGCATTGATACTATCCCTGTGGTTGTGAGTTCCACATTCTTACCACTAGTGAACCTTTTCTGGACTGCCTCCAATGCCAGTATGCCTTTCTTTAGATAAGGGGACAGAAACTGTTCACAGTATTTCAGATGTGGTCTGACTAATGCCTTCTATAGTTTTAGCAAGATCTCCCCATCAAAACCTTTCATAATATTAAAGGTTTCTATTTGGTCATCTATTAGTCGCCTTGTTTTCAAGAGATTAAAGACCCTATTTGTCATTTTTTTCCCTATATTATACATTTTTGGTATTATCTTTGATGTATATTCTGCACCCTCTTCAATGCTTGCTATATAATATATTTGGATTTCCAAAATGTGTTTGATAAGATATCATATGTAAGACTACGTAATAAGATAAGAGCCCATGGTGTTGGTGGTAATATATTAGCAAGGGTAGAAGATTGGATAACTAATTGGAGACAGTGTGTTGGGATAAAGAGGAACAGTTTCAAGATGGTAACCTGTAACTAGTCAAGTGCCAGAGGGATCAGCGCTGGGACCACAATTATTTACAATATATGTTAATGAATTGAATGAGAAAAATGAATGCACTATTGGCAAGTTAATAGATGGCAAATATAGGTGGGAATGCAAGTAGTCAGACGGCATAAGAAGTCTATAATGGGTCATCAACAGGCTAGGTGAATGGGAACACCTCCACCCGCAAGTATCCATCCAAGTCACTCACCATCCTGGCATGGAAATATATCACAGGTCCTTCACTGCTGTTGGCTGAAAATCCTGGAATTCCTTCCCTAATGTGGGTCTACCTACTGTACATGGATTGTAACAGTTCAAGAAGGCAGCTCACCACCACTTTCACAAAGGCAACTACGGATGGGCAATAGATGCTGACCCAGCCAGTGACATTCATATTCCATGTCCTCCATATAGCATGGTGAGCTGAATGGCCTATTTTTGCTCCTGTATCTTATGGTCTTAAGCCTCAAAATTCTTTTCATAACCTACCAACCAAAACTATGTGTTCTACTAGTATGGGCTAATCATGGTTTGATATAATTGTGCATAGCTTCCACACCTTTCAATTCTATTCCTCTAGAAACATATGGTGTAATTTTTAATGCATTTTAGTATATTTGATTGGAGTCTTTAGAACACTTAAAATCCTTGTTTCTCCACTTTACCTAGAGTCATAACTTCCAAGTCTTCCCTTTTTCCCAGCTAAAATGTGCTGTCACAAATTTACCTAGTTTGAATTTCATTTGCCACTTATTTATTTATTCTGTCAGCTTATTACTGTTCTTATTCAAAAGTCCAGATCATTAATGTAAGTTGTGAACAACAGTTGTCCTAACAGTAATAGTTGTGGAACACCACTTTCCTCTTCCTGACATTCTGAATAATTAACCTTCATTCACAGATTCAGTCTTCGGTCTTGAAGTCAATGAGCAATTCATTCTGCCACTCATTCCCTGAATCCACATTCTGTATCTGATATGTTATAATATAGAACATAGAACAATACAGCACAGAACACGATGTTGTGCCAAACATTTGTCCTAGCTTAAGCACCCATCCATGTACCTATCCAACTGCCGCTTAAAGTTTGCCAATGATTCTGACTCTGCCACTCCCACAGGCAGCGCATTCCATGCCCCCACTACACTCTGGGTAAAGAACCTACCCCTGACATCCCCCCTATACCTTCCACCCTTCACCTTAAATTTATGTCCCCTTGTAACACTCTGTTGTACCCGGGGAAAAAGTTTCTGACTGTCTACTCTACCTATTCCTCTGATCATCTTATAAAGCTCTATCAAGTCACCCCTCATCCTTCGCCGTTCCAACAAGAAAAGGCCGAGAACTCTCAACCTACCCTCGTACGACTTCCGCTCCATTCCAGGCAACATCCTGGTAAATCTTCTCTGCAAAGCAGAGAAATGACATCCAGTGAGAGTGAGTAGACTGTTGTTGGGATGAGGTGAAGGAGCCTCTTGGCAAAACCACATCGTCTCCAACCTCATCCGTGTTGGCAGATGTCGTTGGTGATGGTGGGGAGGGCTAATGGAGGGGGGGGTGAAGAGGAGGAACTCAAGCGGCTGCTGCCTGCACCTGTCTTCAAAGGGACCACTTTCAAGAAGAGGTGGTGAGCTTTGCACCCAAGAGAGCATCACGAGGAGAGATCAGGGGCTTGTCCACACTTCCACCCACTTCCCCCTTGGCTCAAAGCTGAAGGCACTTGCTGAGATGCAAGTCCCTCAGTGCTGCCAGACTTCAAAATTCCTTTGGAGCTGCTTCTTGGGAGCTTTTTCTGACAGTCAAGTTCCCACCTCAAATCATGCTCTCGTCTGTGCTCAGCAGAAACCAGTTTCCAAGACGGGACCAGTTATCCGCATCAAGTGCAAACACTTACCTGTTCTACCTCAGGAAGGTTGACTTCAACTGTGCCACGTAGTGTTGTGCTGGAAAAGCACAGCCAGTCAGGCAGCAGCCGAGGAGCAGGAGAGTCGATGTTTTGAGCATAAGCTCTTCACCGTGAATGTGATGAAAGGCTTATGCTTGAAACGTCGACTCTCCTGCTCCTCGGATGCTGCCTGACCACAGTACCACACCTTTCCAGCACCACACTTTTTGACTCTGATCTCCAGCATCTGCAGTCCTCAATTTTTCCTTCAACTTGTGCCACCCCTACAACTGCCCAGCTAAGATCAACATAGATGTTGTCTGGAATCTCAGTTCTGTATGATTTCAAGTCCAGTTGCACACATTGGAGTCTCCTCTGGGACAGAAAAGACCTGTTCAAAGAGGATAGGTCTTACCCGAGCTGGAAAGGGACCCATATCTTAGCAGGGAGCTTTGCTCGTTCCACCCAAAGAGACTTTATACAGATAGAGAGGAGAGTGGAGGAATTACAAGTCATGGCGTAAATAGAAAGGTTGGTGGGGAAGGTTCTGAATGTGAAGAGAGCACACCAATTAGAAAAGAAAGAAAAGAGAGAATCAGGGTACATTGTAACTCTGAAGAACGAAATTGCATTTATTTCAGTGCAAGGGGTCTTCCAGATAAGGCTGATAAACTCAGAGTGTGTTTAAGTACATGGGATTGGGATTTCAGAGCTTTTACAGAAACTTGGCTGAAACATGAACAGGACTGACAGCTCACTGTTCTGGGGTTTAGATTGTAGGGAGGATATTTTCCCAGGTTGGGGAGTTTAAAACCAGAGGACACAGTCTGAGGACAGGTTGTTAGGCCATTGAGGATTAAGATGAGGAAATATTTCTTCATGCAGAGGCTGGTCAGTCTGTGAAGTGTGTGACCACAAGAAGCTGTGGATTCCAAGTTGCTGATTATATTCAAGAAAGAGATGGATTTTTATGTTTAAGAGACAATGAATTGAATTGAATTTATTGTCACATGTACCGGGACACAGTGGAAAGCTTTGTCTTGTGAGCAATACAAGCAGATCACATAGTTATCACACAATGACTATGTGAAACGGAAGAACAGGCTGGAAGGACTGAATGGCCTATTTTTGCCCCAAGTTTCACCAATACAGAGCTCTGGACAGCCAATTCAGTCCTTCAGAAGTGCGGTCACATTGTAGTGTTGGGAAGTGTAGCAGTAAATTCAGGACGTCTCAAAATACTCCATAGCCAATTAATGAATTTTCAAATCTCACAACAATTGTCATATCAAAGGCTATAAATGTCAATTTGTTTCAAACTATGTACTGTATTTACCAGAATGGTTCTAAAGTGATTTGTTTTTATTCATTGAGTATAAGGATAGGCAGGTTATGCTGCAGCTTTACAGAACTTTCATTAGGCCACACTGGGAATATTGCGTACAGTTCTGGTCACCACATTCTCAGAAGAAGGGTGAATCTTTGGGGAGGGAACAGAAAAGGTTTACCAGGATGTTGCCTGATATGGGGGATTTTAGCTGTGAGGAAAGGTTGAATAGAGTTGATTTGTTTTCACTGGAATGCAGGAAGCCGATGGGCGACCTGGTCAAACTTTATAAGATTGTGAATGGCATGGATAGAGTGGAAAGTATGAGGCTTTTTCTCAAGGTCGAAGGGTCAATTGCTAGGGGACACGAGTTCAAGGTGTGCGAGGGCATAAGTTTAAAGCAGATGTGTGAGGTATGTTTTTCACACAAAGGTGGGTGAGTGCCTGGACCAGGCTGCCAGAGGAGATGGTGGAAACACACACTATAGCAGCATTCAAGAAGCATCTAGACCAGTACATGAATAGGTAGGGGATATAGGGAAATGGATCCCATGAGTGAAGACAGTTTTAGAATGGAAGGGCCGACTCTGTCCGTCCTAGCTTTTAGCTTCCAGCCTAACTCCCTGAGCTCCTGAATGACCTCCCCACCCTTCTTCCTACCTATGTCGTTGGTGCCAACATGCACCACGACTTCTGGCTGCACACCCTCCCCCTTAAGGATTCTGAAGACACGGTCAGAGCTGTCTCGGACCCTGGCACCCGGGAGGCAACAAACCATCCGAGAGTCTCGCCCATGTCCACAGAATCGCCTGTCTGTCCCTCTAACTGTGGAGTTTCCTATAACTAGTGCTCTCCTCCTCTCCCCCTTTCCCTTCTGAGCCTCAGAGCCGGACCTCGTGCCAGAGACCCGATCGCTGCAGCTTACCCCTGCTAGGCCTTCCCCCCCAACAGTATCCAATGCGGTATACTTATTGTTGAGGGGAACAACCACAGGGGATCCCTGCACTGCCTGCTTCCTCCCCTTCCCACTTCGAACTGTTACCCAGCTACCTCTGTTCTCTGGCGTAACTATGTCCCTGTAGCTTCTATCTATCACCCTCTCAGCCTCTTGAATAATCCTGAGTTCATCCAACTCCAGCTCCAGTTCCCTAACGCGTTCTGTGAGGAGCTGGAGCTGACTGCATTTCCTGCAGTTGAAGTTGGCAGGAGCATCGGTGGTCACCCCTACCTCAAACATCCTGCAGGAGGAACATTCCTCTGCCTGCGCTGCCATTACTCTACACTTAGTCTCCAAAACAAGAACACTGAGTAGCTTACCTGTGGACTTTAAAGTTAGGTTAGAGGAGGAGGATGGGAGGGAGGCCCTATTTTGTATATATTATTGGGAGACCTTATCTAGGACTTTAGAAAGTTCAGACTAATTACATCTGCATTACTACTGTTTACTCTCTCTTTTACTGCCTTAAAAATTCAATAAGTTGATCAAGCAAGAGCTTGAAATACAGCTATTTATTATTGCATTTTTTTGTTTGCTCCCTGATAAGTACAAAAGCGAATTGTTCATTTTGCATTTCTTTCAACTTTCTATCATTACATGTCATGTTATCTTGTCAGTCCCTCAATGACCCTATTCACATCATAGTCTTTATTGATTGATACAAATTACAGTATTTTGTAATTTGTTTTATGACCTTCAATAACTTAATTTCATAGTTCTTCTTTGCTTCCCAATATTTTCATTTTGTATTCTCCCCTAATCTCTTCATATTATTTCCTATGATTGAGACCGAAGTATTGAATATTATCAAGAAAGAGTTAGATGCAATTCTCAGGGCTAAAGGGATCAAAGGATATGGGGAGAAGGTGGAAACAGGGTACTGAATTAAATTATCAGCCACGATCATATTGAATGATGGAGCAGGCTCAAAGAGTCCAACAGGCTTCAGCTATTTATAATATACATTATTGGTATAGATGTAACATCTCCAAGTTTGCAGACAACAGCAGGCTGTTGTCTGAAGGTGAGCAATGAGAAGGATGCAGAAATACTTCAGTATAATTCACACAATTTGAAGGAGTAGGCAAATGCACGACAGATGAAGTGTAATGTGGATAAATATGAGATTACCACATTGGTAGCCGAACCAGCAAAGCAAGCTGAATGGCAATAAATTGGCAAAAGGATATGTGAGGAAGATCTTGCTGTCCTTGTTCACCAAAAGCATGCAGGTGCAGCAGGCAATGAAAAAGGCAAATAATATATTGGCTTTCATAGTGAGAGCATTTGGGTGCAGGAAGCAGGGATTGTACAGGGCCTTGCTGCAATTGTACAGGGCCTTGGTGAGACCCACACCTGAAGTGCTGTTGGCGTTTTGGTCTCCCTACCTAAGGATGGATGTTCTAGTTATGGAGGGACTGGAACAAAGGTTTACCAGACTGATTTCTGGGTAGGCAAGGGTAATGTATGAAGAGAGATTGTAACAAGGGTGACATGGTGGCTCAGTGCTGCCTCACAGCACCAGGTACCTGGGTTCAATTCCACTCTTGACAACTGTCTTTGTGGGGGTTGCACATTCTCCCTGTGTCTCTGTCAGTGTCTGACATGCTCTAGTTTTCTCCCACAACCCAAAGATGTACAGGTTAGATGGACTGACCATGCTAAATTCTAGTGACATGCGAGTGTTCAAGGATATAGGTTGGGTGTGTTAGCAATGGGAAATACTTGGTTATAGGGATAAGGTAGAGAGATGGGTCTGGAAGGGATGCTCTTCGGAGGGTTAGGACTTCATAGAATCGTAGAATCCCTACAGTATGGAACAGTCTATTTACCTCAACAAGTCCACATTGGCCCTCTGAGCAGTAACCCACCAAGACCTATTCCCCTATCCTATTACTTTACATATATCCCTGACTAATGAACCTAATCTACATACCTCTGAACACTATGGACAATGCAGCATGGCCAATTTCACCTAACCATCTTTGGACTGTGGGAGGAAACCGGAACACCCGGATGAAACCCACGCAAACACAGGGAGAATGTGCAAACTCCACACGGACAGTTGCCCAATGTTGGAATTGAGCCGGTGTCCCTGGCGCTATGAACCAGCAATGCTAATCATTGAGTCACCATGCCGCCCTATAGCAATTTTTATCTTTGGTACCACAAGCCATTATTTCGTTGAATCATCACAGAATCCCTGCGATGTGGAAGCAGGCCATTTGGCCCCGTTGAGTCCACACTGATTCTCTGAAGAGAAACTGACCCAGATCTGCCCCCTACCCCTATGGCCAATCCCCCTAGCCTGCACATTTTTGCACTGAGGGAGGAAATCAGAGCACCTGGCAGAAATGCACGCAGACACAGGGAGAATGTACAACCTTCACAAAGACAGTCACCCGAGGCTGGAGTCAAACCCCTGTCCCTGACGCTGTGAGGCAGCAGTGCTAATGACTGAGCTACCTTACTGATTTGTTGGACTGAATGGCCTTTTTCCACACCGTAGGGATTCTATGAAAGGATATGGGGAGAAAGTGAGAACAGGGCGGCATGGTGGCACAGTGGTTAGCACTGCTGCCTCACAGCACCAGAGACCTGGGTTCAATTCCCGCCTCAGGTGACTGACTGTGTGGAGTTTTCATGTTCTCCCCGTGTCTGCGTGGGTTTCCTCCAGGTGCTCCGGTTTCCTCCCACCGACCAAAAATGTGCAGGTTAGGTGAATTGGCCATGCTAAATTGCCCGTCGTGTTAGGTGCAGAGGAATGAGTCTGGGTGGGTTGCGGGTCGGTGTGGGCTTGTTGGGCCGAAGGGCCTGTTTCCACACTGTAAGTAATCTAATCTAAGGGTACTGAGTTTGATGATCAGCCATGATCATATTGAATGGTGAAGCAGACTCAAAGGGCTCCCATTTATCTCTCAGCCCCTTTGGGATCCCTAACATTCCGGATCAAGAACTTATGCTTGGAATGTCAATTCCCCTGTTCCTTGGATGCTGCCTGACCAGCTGTGCTTTTCTAGCACCACACCTTTTGACTCAAAGGGCTAAATGGCCTACCCCAGTCCTAGTTACTGTATTTCTGTTTCCTATTGCTGTTTGCCAATATTGTTAGTCACTTTGTTTTCCCAAATTCTCGTCTCAACCCATTCAGATTTAATCTAACCTCCTATCATTTTAAAGCATGTTATTTTATGTGCACTATTGCTTATATGTTCCCTGACTTCTCTTTCTCGGTCTGGTTTATTCCTATTCCTTCATCCAGGTCCTTTCCTTGTTGGGCTTTTTACATTTTCATTTCGAAAGAAGTCCAGTGCACTTTGTAAGAACATTGTTCCCTATCTGTTTTAACTACCTCGTCTGCCTGATTAAAATTGGTGCAGATAAATTCACCCACAATTCTTAGAATCTGCAGCAGGAGGCGGCCATTCAGCCCCTCAAGCCTATCTCACCATTCAACAAGATTGTGGCTGATTTGCCCAGGGCATAACTCCTCTTTTATGCCAGCTTAACAGAGTCATCAAATCTCTGATATTTCAAAAATCTGTCAACCTCTTCCGTAGGTGATCTAGCCTCCCCAACTGTCTGGGGTAGGCAATTACAGGCATTCACTACACTGTGGGAAAAGAAATTACTATCATACAAACAAAGAACAAAAGCACATCACTCAGCCTATTGAGCCTGCTCTGCCACTGAATACGATCATGGCTGAAATGATTTTAACCTTAACTCTACCTTTCTGCATATCTCCAATAATCTTTCATAATCAAGAACCTAGCCACTTCTACCTTAAAGATATTTTAAAATTCTGCATGTTGAGGAAGGAAATTCCACAGACTCAAACCTTCTGAGTGAAAAAAAAGAGTTTGCTCATCTCTGTTTTAAATAGATGCCCCCTTGTTGTTAACTACAGCCCATCGTTCTAGATTATAGCATATGATGAAACATCCTCTGGACCCATTCAAGCCTAGAATCATATATGTTTCAAGTAAGTCATATATGACTCTTAACTGCATAGGCCTAGCCCTTCTAACCTTTCCTAATAAAGCAATCCTCACATTCCAGATATTAGTCCATTAAACCTTCACTGAACTGCTTCCAATGTGTTCCATCAGTACAATGGCCAGTACTGCATACAGTACTCCACATGCAATCTCACTAATGCCCTGTATAATGAAAGCATAACCTCTCTACTCTCGCATTCCCCTCACAATAAACAGTAACATTCTATTATATACATGATATACTAATCTTCTGTGATTCATCCATTAGGACACCCAAATCTTGTTGCATCTCAGAGCACTTTCATAATGTAGATAATACCCTTTATTTTTGATTCTTTCTTCCAAAATGGACAAGTTCACACTTTCCCATATTTGCCAGATTTTCACCCACTCACGTAAGGTATCCTTTTGTCAGTTCCTTCAGTACCGGGACCTCCCTGACCAACACCCACTTTCTGACAAGGTCATTTGGTCACGTATGCATGCAGTGTGTTAGCCATGTAGACAACTGGACACCTGCTGTAGTTGCTAGATGACACCTTGGTGTGCCTTGGAGCAAGATATCCTCCCAACCCTTCTAGTCAGATCCCTTTTGACAAGCAAAACACGCAACCTGTCGGTGATTCTGCACAAAACAGCACATCAGTACAGCAGTACTGAGAGCCTTTAGGCATTGTCTGAAGCCAATGTGTTATGAGGCAAGGCATAGACTCTGTAAGCTTGCAGGTGGGAGTTAAGTCACTGAGTACTAAAAGAACAAGTGAGCAGCCCTGAGCTATGGCTTGGCCCAATCCCTAAGCCAAGTACCTGTCCCTGAACATAAAGTGTTCAAATTAACTCATTTTCAGTAAAATTTCTAAGTCTCGTAAAGCCCTTATAATTGGTGCAGCTCCTTGTTAACTAGTTCTGATGCTGAAAAGGGACCCCTTTTTCTACACCAGTCCTTTAGCCATGATATATTAATTCTCCTGATCTTTCTGCTTCTATGCAAATATATAGGTAGCATGCCAATAATACAGTATAGTTGCACTTGAGGTCCTGCATTTAAATTGACAGCCTGTTTCCTCCCTGTTCCTAACTGTCATTCATTTCAACATGACCATAAGACCAAAAGATAGGGGAGTGAAATTAGGTCATTCAGCCCATCAAGTTTGCTCTGCAATTTCATCATGGCTGATATATTCTCCTGCCTTCTCCCTATAACTTTTGAAAGTACACGGTACTTGTTGGGAAGGACAGTGTCTGCGGATCTCTTTATCAAACTCTCCTAATTTCTTATGACCCGTCTCCCCATCTGTCACCCCTCCTCCCAGAGAGTTACTGAACCTGTGTTTTCCTCTGGGGTGTGACTGTGCTCTTGATAAAACACTTCAGATATCATGGGGCAGAGGTGGAGTGAAGGAGAACAGGAACCTGACCTGTTGCCAAAAGGGAGTCTTCAACCCATGTTCAGACTCTCATTAGGCTATGCAAAGAGTCTCACTCCTATTTGAGCCTTTTAAGCCCAACGCAAAAGACAAGATAGAAGAGCTGGAAAAGAAGTGTGTCATCAAGAATGTGACAATTCCACAGAGAAGATTAGCAGCATGCTAACAGTGCCTGGTTAGATCAAGTGGTTAGAGCATGTGGTATTAATGCCATGGTTATAGGTTAATGTCCGTAAATCTGAGCCAGGAGGCCTGGGTTCAAGTCCCACCTATTTCAAAGGTGTGTAATAAAATTGCAGTACAAGTTGATTAGAAAATATATTAAAAAGATCAAAAATGCTGCAAACTGAGACCATGCTTAGGTACAACAGATCTGAGGCTTGAAGAAATCTCACAACCATATGCCAACTATTGAAACAAAGTTTGCTACATCTTGGCAAGGTCTTTACTACTCTCAGTGTGAAAGATGGTTACTGCCAAATAAAGCTGGATTAAAGCAGAAATTTCCTATGTTCTGTGTGCCATTCGGGAAGTCTGCATGGTTGTACTGTGCAAAAGTGAGGACTGCAGATGCTGGAAACCAAAGTTTAAGTTAGAGTGGCGCTGGAAAAGCATAGCAGATCAGGCAGCATCCAAGGAGCAGGTAAATCGATGCTTCGTGCAAAAGCCCTTCATCAGGAATGGTTGTATTGTATATGCTGTTTGGAATTTCTACTGCTCCAGAAGAGAATCAGCAGGGACTTAGCAGTGATCTTTCTGGACTGAGAGCTTGTACAAGGTATCAGATGTAGAAGCAGAAGTTGGCTATTCAGCCTATCAGATCTGTTCTGCCATTCAGTGAGGTTATGGCTTCTCTGATAATCCTTTATTTCAGTTTCCTGCCTTTTCTTCATAATCGCCTTGATTGTCTTCTTGATTTAAAAAAAATCTGTCTGTCTCAGTGTTGAATGTTCTTTCACAGCCCAGTCTCTACAGCCCTCTGTGGCAAACAATGCCACAGATTCATTATCCTCTGAGATAAGAAATTCCTCCTCATCTCTGCCTTAACGGTGACCCCTTATTCTGAGATTATGCGTGCTCGTCCTAGAATGTCTGACTGGGGGAAAGTACCTTTGCACATCTAGCCTGTGGTCCCCTAAGGATCTCTTATATTTCAGTCACCTGTCATTCTTATAAACTCCAATAAGTACAGGCCCAATTCACTCAACCTTTCCTCATTAGATTGTCCCTCCATACCCAGAATCAGCCTATTGAACCTTCCCTGGATTGTTTCCAATGCCAGTGCATTTTTCACATATTTCCATTTTTCCAGCACAGAACCCATCAAGTTCCATCAACATTTGATCAGGTCAGGCTGTGTAAAGATTACAAGTTTCCTTTCCTAAAATATATTTATGAATAAATTGGAGTTTTACAATAATCCAAAAGCAACTCAGTAACTTTTTCTTTTAAAACCATTATCCAATTATTTTTCAATTCATCTTAAACTGACGTCAAATTCTCAAATTATCATAGAGATCCAAACATGTAACAGTTTAATATTAAAATATGCTGGGGCCAGATTCCCATTCTACTTTGTGCATGATAACCTTTTTTGATATATTGTTAAATATTATAAAAGAACGAGGGCTACAAATTCCTCTGGGTACTTAGAGTAGTGACATTATAAATGCATTTGTTATGCTTTCCTCTGGCATTCAGAAATAAATGAGTTCCTTCAAAATGTAATTTTGCAACAAAGGGAAGATCATTTTGGAAATATTTTTAGACAGAATGACCAGAGGAACTCCTAACAATATAATTTTGAAATCTTGTATTTGCAATTTAAGTCCATTAATAAGATCAATGCAATTTTTAAAATTTCCAGTCCCTATTATTTGTTATTGATCCAATTTGGCAGTAATTTTTAAATCCTTTAGTGTAAATATTAACATGCATCTGAACTATAGATGCACCTTTGTTTTGAGCCCTGATCTCTTCTGTCGACAATGGAAAATGGATCTATTTCACAAAGATAATTGGCCCATGGATTGATTTAACGATTGTAATTTTATTTCTGCTTGTTTTAGAATAGAATTGAAACACTTTGAATCACAAGTTTATTATAAACTGCTCATTCTATTCTACTTGATACGTAAGCTATAATGAACTTTTTTTTAAATGTAACCTTCTAAAGGTGAGAGTTCTAAATTTACAAGGCATTTGCTGACCTGCATATTCTGGCTTCCCAACATCTATTACAAACAAATGTGCTGCAATGTGTAAGCAATACAGCGAAAAAGATTTGTTCTGCAGGAATGATAGCAGAACAATGACATTTCGCAGATGAACAATACAAAGAAAATGCAAACATATGACTTAAAGCTTAGTTGTTGATGGAATGCTGCAATATTCTAGAATGTGTATAGAATCAATACATTTTCTTCTCATAAACAGAAATTCATTCATGCAATTCACATACGGAGAAGATCACTGAAACTCACTCAAGCTTAATCACTGTTGCATTTGTTGAACATTGACTAACATCTGTGACAGTGTTATTTGATTTACACTATAATTATCCTTCTGCTTACCAACAATAGGGATGATGCTATTGTGGAATGGAAAATTTCATTTCTCAGACCCATTTCATAACATCAAACAAATTGAGTTCAGGAATAACATGAACTAAAGGGGAAATCATATGAGAAAAAGGAGATTTATTTTCTTAGGCACACAAACCACGTGCAATCCATCCTATCATTTGTTAGTCACCAGTGGAAACGTACTACAAAATTCACCTTAGCTAAGAAACCTTTCAGTAAAACACCATATTATCTGCATCCAGAGCTGACATGGGCCAATTGATTTTCACAGATGACATTTCCATTTTTTCCACCACAGAGCTCATCATGTTCCTTCAGCATTTTGATAATCTTTACCTTTTGTCTATTGATCGTTAAATTACTTCATAAGTTAATACATAAGTTATTTTTGAAAGAGTTAATCAACACATTAGTTATTAGAATGCCATCCAGTGTAAACATCACCCCCTCCTGTGCAAAACCAGAATGCCATGAATCTATCCAAGATATACAGCTATAATGTGTCCATAAAATAAATGATAGGAGTCTTATCAAATATGTTTTCTAATTAAGTACCAATTAATGAATTAAAGATAGTTTTGGTGTGGGAGAGTCATTAATTAGGAATTAGATTGAAACTCACATTAATTAGCATCTTTACACCTAGCAGTGAATAAGACATTCATTTCTTTCCCCTAGATTGAGATTTTCAGACCAAGGTCCCAGAGGCAAAATTATAATGTTCTAACTCCATTCATACACCTAATATAATATTTTGAAAGCAGGGTGGAATAAATCCAACTGCAATTTTTGAGCATGTGGATTTGGTTGCCTCTTCACTGAGCATATGTAATGAGTGGTGCAGCCTAACCAGGAAGAGGATTAGTTAGAAATATGCCATATGGTCTTTATACCCTGCTGCTAAAGCAGTGCTACATTCAAATCAATTTTGAAACTTGTAAGTGCCTGATAGCATTCTTCAGTTTTGAACAAAATCAAACAACTTTTATAATTCTACTTGGAGAAGTGGTTGGAAATAAAAGTGGAAGTTGCTTGAGAGACTTGGCAGTTTGGCAGCATCCGAAAAAGAGTGATATTGGATCGAGATATTAACTTTATTTCTCTCTCCAATGATGCTTCCAGACCTACCAATTTTCTTCAGTTCTTTCGGTTTTTAATTTGGATTACCAGCATTAGCAGTGCATTGCTTGCATAGAATCAATATCACATACTCTTCAATAAGTTCAACATCAATCTCCTGATTGTTGGTGTTGCATTATGCCACATGCTCTGCATATCACTATACTTCCAAGAGACATGCTTATGATACCATCGCTGCTTATCATGCCATGTGACCTGAAGGTATAAAGATCTCATACTCCATCTTACCTCAGATCACTTGAAGCATGACACTCTATTGGATGTACGGTCCTCCGTTGTAAACCTTTAGCTTAATACTAACTGAGATATTTCTGTGCCTTAAGAATGTAATGTGTGTGTAGAATAGTTAGCTGCAATAAATGCTTCCCCAACACTAGGTTATCCAGACCCAGTTTCTTATTCTTTGGGACATAAGTATTGTCACATCAGATAAAATACCCTGTTGGACACAACCTCAAGTTAGTTAGCATGTGTAACTTCACAGTTCAAGGTAGTCCTCAGATGACAAATATGGCTTGTTATATGACTCAGGTTGCCTCCTCTAGTTGAGTTTATTACTGGAAGATTCAGTAACACATAAAGGTGGATAAATCCCCAGGACCTGATCAGGTATACACTAGAACTCTGTGGGAAGCTAGAGAAGTGATTGCTGGGCCTCTTGCTGATATATTTGTATCATCGATAGTCATAGGTGAGGTTGCAGAAGAATGAAGGTTGGCTAACAGGGTGCCACTGTTTAAGAAGGGTGGCAAGGACAAGCCAGGGAACTATAGACCGGTGAGCCTGACATCGGTGGTGGGCAAGTTGTTGGAGGGAATCCTGAGGGACAGGATGTACATGTATTTGGAAAGCCAAGTACTGATTAAGGATAGTCAACATGGCTTTGTGAGTGGGAAATCATGTCTCACAAACTTGATTGAGTTTTTTGAAGAAGTAACAAAGA